>NW_027526361.1:198250568-198616279 GCF_048455015.1 Haemaphysalis longicornis
GATGCCTTGCTGGCCGTCACACAATCACAGTCATCTGTAGTACCAAGCAACTGCACCGGTTAGCCTGGATCTCGACCCAAACACACTTATCACAGGTTTCAAGATCATGCCTACGTGTTGCCTTTACCGCACCTGAGACGGCTATAAGGACACCTCCTCCGAACATCTCTCTTGTAGCTTCGTAGTTACGATCACGACGGAACACAGTATAGCGATCTGTAAAAGATAGGGAGTCGGATAGGTCTTGGATAGGATAGAATGCACCTCTCGCATATTTCATGGTTCGTGTCGCCTTCGTCCTTCCATCACGTAACGCCTTCGTGTATTGGCAACATTGAAAATAAGTACATTTTTGCTTGATATTCTAGAAATTGTTTTACAAGGGCGAAGACAGTACGACCCCTGTTCCATCGTGGTATCATACTTGGCAAGCATCTTCAAGGAGGAGTTGCCTCCGTTTTGGCGACGAAGACCCGAGGGCCATAGTCAACTTCTTCAATTAATGTGCAGTAAAGAAAAGTGATGTTACAGTTGCAGCACGCTGGGGCGCCTAAAACATGGTAACTAGAGCTGACAGAGAAACATTCTCCGCGGAGCCGGAAACCGTACTGACGGCCTCGTCAAAAAGCGAGCATCTTAGTCTCGACTGCAATCGTCAAAACAAATGTCGACACTTTCTAAACAGAGTCACACACACACACACACACACAAGCAAAAGCACTCTCTGAGAGTCACGGAGGGGATGAGTCACACGCCGTCAACAGCCGCCGCGTCGAGACCGCGCATGCGCAAAAAAGGGTTCGGGCCGCACCGCATTCTCGAAGTCATTTGCCCGGCGTGAGGCATTGCATCAAACTTGCTCGGTTCGGTTCTCTGAAGGGGCTACGCAACAGGCCTCTGAAGCTTCGGAGTGAAGCTCGAACGAGTCGACTCGCAACAGCATGAAAAGAATTTGCATGTGATTTTTGTACACTGGGAGCTCTGTAAATTCACTCTGCCAGTCCTGATGATCCATCCAAAGCTCCGGAAACTGATTGATGACAATACCGCATTTCGGCGTAGCTGAACTCAGAGCCCTCCTCTGTTTGTCCTACCGTCCCTCCAGTTCGTGTTTGTCCCACCGTCCCTTTCTCTTCCAGTTGTGGTCACCAACGCCTACTATCTTTCTTCCCTCTCCCGCAACTGCTCCCCCCTCCTATTCTATATTCACACATTCCCAGCCCACTACCTCCATTTCACGTCTCCTCCGCTCCTGAATACGTTCCGTTTCACTCTTTCTCTTGTTCTTCCTCACGTCCCTTTTCTCTTCTCTTTTTCAACATCTCGCTCCTTTCACCCTCCCACTCTACTTTTTACCTCTTATCTCCATCCTCTTACATGCTATCACAATCGCCAATTTTGCTTCCCCTATCTCATCCTCTTCTCGTCATAATCTTTCATTTAGTCGCGCTCTCAACCGACTCCAGTTCTGACACCTCTCCTCATACACCTATCCCACTGAACTTCCCTCCATGCCTCTTTTTCCTCCGCTCCACCCTCTATAACTCTCTTTATATGACTTTCCGTATCCCTCTGCACTCATCTCGCCGCAAACAACTTCTTACCCACCAATTCACAGTGGCTCGGGGCACTCCTGTCAGCAGGCTCACTAGCAACGTTACTGGCGAATAGCGAATGCAGTAACTGTACCGGTTGATTCGGGGAACAGACGGATGGACTGACGGACGGACGAATGGACAGACAGAGAGACAGACTGACAGAGAGACTGACGGACGGACAGACAGACAGACAGACAGACAGACAGACAGACAGACAGACAGACAGACAGACAGACGGACGGACGGACGGACGGACGGACGGACGGGCGAACAGACAGACAGACAGACAGACACAGACAGACAGACAGACAGACCCCTTTTTGTTTGGCAACTCATATCAAGGCCATTCCGCCCTGCGAATGTAGATAGCCAGCGATGGTGTGAAGTAGGTGCCACTTCTAACTAGCATCACGGTGGGGTTGTGGTCCCTAGGATATATACTCATTGACATACTTAAAACTGCATGCAAATTCTCGGGCGATGTTAAATAGAAGTGGGTACGCCGGTAAGCGGTTGATTCGATCAGAGCGGTGTGGCATCGCAAGCGAAATGCCTCCATCACAAAACGCGTAAATCACTGCCTTGTCTGTACTGACCCACGGTACCGACGCACCCGCATTTATACCACCTACGGCGGCTACAGGGGTAGCGTTGTCGCAAAGTAACACGCGCTTGGAGGGCAGTGCGAGGACAGCTAGGCGCATAAGAATTCAGAGTGCGAAATCACTATTGCCCAGTTAGACGCCTGAAACTCCTTACGTCCTCCCCGCGTTCTCGAAAGGCCTCGTCATCTTGCCGCCTGACACAGTTTGCTTCGCGATCTGCTCCCACCTTACGCCTTCGAATGGCTTAAATGTGTCTCCTGCACGTTGCGAAGCTTCCCGTTTTCTTTCGTTGTTGCCAATTTTAAGAGACCCTACAATACTTTCGATGAGCGCTTTCACTCTTTCCTTAGCGTCTGGGACCACTCCGAAATCTATGGTTATCGCCAGCACAGAGCGGCACTGCTTGATTTGCTCGTCGCAGCAGATACGCCTTCCATTTCTGCTTTGTTTTTGTGGCTTCTTTTTAAGTTTCTATCGAAAAGCTGCAACTGACGGAAAACCGGCCAGCAGCCGCTACATGGCCTTAGTGACGTAATTCGAGCCGTCGAAGAACTTCAAGACCGGGAAAGAAGGAAGAATTTTGGTGGGCATAGAATTCTGGTGGGCATAGAGCAGTAATTTTTGGCTGACGTACTTTGCGACCCCTAATCTAAGTACCTGGTGTATTGGGGTACTGGGTTCTGCAAGTATTTATTATTTCAAATAAAGTAAAAAAAAGTGTTGCAGGGTTCCTTTAAAGAGCGTACTGTGGAACACATCGTGCTATAAAACGTTTCGCGCTCCAAAGGTACATGGAGCTTGGGGACGTTTTGCCGCCTCTAAGCAACTAAGCGCGGAAACAGACATTCAAGGAAACGGAAATACGAATGTCTGTTTCTATGGGACACATGGGGCTTTAAAGACACGCAGGTAGGTTTTGCTTTGACGGTAAGCGTTTTGATGTAGGGGCTAAGGAAACCGTTTAGCAACCTAGCCTAATGCAACTACGCTGAAAAATACTACCTCCTTTAAAATGAGGTGTCAAGCCTGGAGCTGAGCACTGGAAGAATGAACTAGGTGTACGTCGAGCAAGAGCGCCGCGCCCCCGTGGGGTTCGCGGCGGTGCTCTGGAGGACCAATGCACCTCTGACGAGTCGGCCGCCGCGGCGGTAGCTCCTCCGGCCATAGTGTTTAATAATGACACATTTCTAGAGGGAAATCTGGCGGTAGTGTAAGGGCGAACCGCGGTTCAGTGAGCGTGCCGCCATATAACGGAGGAACATTTGACTAGCGCATGTTTCACTTGTTCCATACATGGCTAGTGAACACGCTGGTAGTTGTCTGTGACTACAGGAAAGCATAGTAATATTGTTAAAAGATTATATATAAGTTGGTTTATCGTCTCAACAGTGGGGCTGCAAGGAAACTTCATGCACAAGAAAGGTTCTCTTTTGTCGATTTTGCTTTGAAAAGTGAAAAGAAGCCATGTGGCTAGCCAAACCAATTAGGCGATGAACGTTTTTTTTTATCTGGTGTGACGGCGCCCACGACAGGACACGATTGCAGCGACAATTTTAACACGAAAGTTTTTTATGCCGGGGTCCACGAAGATCTCACGACGTCATATCCGTCACGGAATTGACATCGCCAGAAACACTGTGATTTACGTGGCTGCGCCGGTATTCGAGCCAGGAACTCCTTCCTTGCAACGGGAGGAACGAAATTCCGTTGTGAAGAGACGCGTGAACAGAACGACGAAGGCGCCTTATATCTTTCCTTCTAGATGGTGCTGCCATCTAGGAAAGGCGAAGTGAAGTAGTGCAACATGACGCTAGTTAGCGCCGACAGTTAGCGCCTCGATGCCAGCGACGCGCAGCGCAAGCTACGGAGAGGCCGACTTGCGGATGCCACGCTCGTGACACGCTCAGCTGCTCCTTGCGCTGCAGCGGACCGTGCGTTCACCAAACGATTCGTTACCAACCCGTTTGGTTTCATTCGCACGGGCGGTGTGCGAGCGCCAGTGGTTTCAGAAGGATTTAAGCAATGCTCCGGTGCGTGCAATCCAGTGTCTCACGTTGATGTATATAACGGTGCCATACCGACGAAATATAAATAGCGATGTGCAAGTTCATATCGATGCACAATAAACATTCAACTGCTGCTGTGAAGGCCGATTTCACTTTCGTGTTTTACCGGCTCCTATGGAAGAGGGAACAACCACATTTTTCCTTACTATACTGTCACCAGGAAGGACGAAGAAGTGGGCAATTACACATAGCGCCATGCTTGCCCACCTTCGACGAAAATGAAGCACATGGTGGGATAAATCCATGCCTGGGCCAATATGGCTGACGCCTGTTAAATCATCGCCTCACCCATCATGACTCGTCTCATTGCTCTACCGCCACGAACAATATATTAGTGTGAAACTCTTGCTTCCAACCGAGCAGCAGGAGCTTGATATGGGCGAGCTGGTGAAACATTCTTACGAAACAATAACGCAAAAGACGGGACGAAAGGAACACAGTGCGAACAGACGGGCGCTAACTTCCCACTCAATTTTAAATGCGAATGCATTTATTATCCGGGGGTTGTCTTGCTCCGTTGGCCGGTGTGCGCCTGCATTCCTCCAGTGCGAGCGCACGTGAGCGCGCGCGCGCACGTGCGCTCGCGCCTTCGTCGTCATCGTCGTCGTAAATGCGAATGCATTTCTTTCGCCGTCGTCGTCGTCGTCGCCCGTGCGCTCGCGCCTCGTAGTTCTGCCTTCGTCGTCGTCGTCGTCGTAAATGCGAATGCATTTCTGTACGCGGCTATGGAAAGTGTGCGCGTGCGCTCCAAACCCTCTGACCCCATAGTATTGGTTGGCGACTTCAACGTTGACGTGCGCAAGAAGAGTGCCGAGTGCCTGGTCGAGTACATGCAGACCAGGCACTCTATGCATTGTCTCTCTGCCGGCTTCGACACGTGCCCCGTTACCATTCACGGGAGTTGCATTGATCTGGTCTTTACGCGAAATTGTGACGCTCGTATGCTTCTCAAAGACCCTTTGACCGTGCACTTTAGCGATCACAAGGCAGTGATTGTGGCCGTCAGGTACAACGATAACACGAACAGGTGCTGATGAGTAAATGATTACGTTCACACTCTCGCCATTAATTACGCCATTACTCGCAACACACACATCGGTGCACCCAATGCATTCGCATTTCTGCACGATTCCCTTCGGGGAGGTGCGGGGGAATTTTTTTATTTGAAGAAACGCAGGTTTATTCAAACTCAATGTTTATTTCTTTTGTTTTTATTCTTCAAATAAAAATTTAGTTCGAAGTAAGCGCCCGCCTGTTCTGTCTGTGTTCCTTTTGTCCCGTCTTTTGCGCTATTGTTTCTTAAGAATGTTCCAACGGAGCTTCGAAACTTGCGTCTGTTTCATCCAACGCTGCAGCCGTTACCAGGGCCTAGGCGGCTCTTCGCGCACTCTCGCCAGCACTGCCACCGCTTATGCTCCTGTCTGTGCCGAGGAAAGGCGCGGTGCCCACAACGCCGACAGTAACTTTACTCTTGATCAAACATTACTAAAAAACATTACTGCTATGCAGTGGCTCAGCTCGGCTATGCCGGGGTATACGTAGCGTGAGCTAAGGTTCAGCTGGTTATTCTTAGGTTTCCTGACTGTCTAGGATTAGGTGATTATGCTTACTGCTGCTAAAACGATTTCAAATCCAATCCAATGCAATCCAGTCCAGTCCAGTCCAGTCCAGTCCAGTCCAGTCCAGTCCAGTCCAGTCCAGTCCAGCCACTGCTCCTCGCGCATGCGCAGCATGGCTCTCCAGGAGCCACGCGAAACGGCTATCAAGCGGCTCATGCGGAGCGTCAGAATTAGCTACTGCGCAACGGAGGCGCACAGCTAGGCACGCGCCGGCGCCAGTGCGTCTGCCACGGGTATGACGTCACTCCTCTGGACACGCAGACCGGCGAATGTGAACACCCAATTCTCTACACATCCGTACTCCTATTAATCAGATTTAAATCCAAGATAATCCAATTTAATACAATCCAAGCCAAGCCAATCCAATCCAATTCGATCCGATCTGGTCCAAACCAGTTCAACGCTCCTCGCGCTTGCGCAGAACGGCCCTTCACGGCCCACGCGAAACTGCTCAACCTCGGCCAGTGCAGCTTACGCTACAAAAATGGCTGCCGCTTAGCTCAGCTAACCTTAGATATGCACAGCAAAAGCTTGGATTAGTCTGGTTGAGTCTTGGTTTAGCTTGGCTAACCTTTGATTTAGCTGTATTGCCGACCACGTCTCGAAGCGTGGCCTCCGCGATTTGCTGCCGGCGCCGCGCCGTTGCTCCGGCCGTTCCAATCGCCCGGAGAGAGCGTAATTCCGAAGAGGCTGTTTCGCCGTTTTCCGCCGCACCGCGGCGCGCGTAGCCTAAGGTCGTTTTCCCTGGCGCGGGCGGGTGCAGAGGACGAAAACTCGGCCTTCGCAGCCTGTGTGTGACGTTTAATAAAAAAGTTACCGCACACCAATGCAGGTGAAAGAAGTAGTTACTGGTGCCATTAGGGTAGTTACTGGTGCTTTGAATTTTTCACGTAGACTACGCCCGGGGTGATGCATAAGTGAATTCATTGCACAGCAGTATTCTTTTTTGTAGTCACGCATGGTTCCAAAACACAACACGTTTTCCGGTTTTATTTCTGAAAATGTCGTACATGTTGTTTGGAACGCACGGAACGCATATTCCGTGCGTTCCGAGCAAGAACCAAATTATGGGAACTCGAACGACCGAAATCCAACCATTACTAAACACGAAAATACCCCCATATGTCGTCTCCTTTTTTCTCCTTTAAATGTGCGGTCTTTGACGGATAAAGTAGACGACATGGCAACACTACTTGAAACGTTTGGCGTACTTTTACCGCGATACTATTAACGGAGACGTCGTATACTTCAGCATCTGAAGTGTATACTGTCCAAATGGCTATCGGTATTTCTTCCGCAATAGGCAGGGTAAATGTGCTGGTGCCGTTTATTGGCATGCATGCTTGCATATACAAACGTACAGAGAGACTTCCAGTCTACCATAAATGGACGTGGTCTAAGTAATGTACTAAAAATCTTTACCTGAGTTACGATTGGTATAGTTCTCCTCTTGATGTGTTTATTCACTAATATCCAGAACGACTTACTTACAGCCGGTGTTGTGCATACAGATATTAGTGATCAGCTGAACTGCTCACCGAAAAAAATAATGCCCTCTTAATATGTCATGACAACAAATTAGCAAATCTAGAAATTCAGAAACAGTCTTTCGAAAAAATACATATGTAGAGTCGATAGCGATATGAAAGGCATCGCGGAATATAATGACTTTTTCACTCACTGCAAATAATTTGGTAGCGTGATTGCAGTAGGTACTTGAAACCCCTAAGCATATTAAATTAAACGCAAAAATATGATTGATTCGTACCCGTGGAAGCCTAACAGATTATTTGACTATCGTAGTCGCCTGCCTATAAACAATACACGAGAGCTTATCGGTATTACGCTGTTTTCGCGCACGCACGCACGCACGCACGTACGCACGCACGCACGCACGCACGCGCACGCACGCACGCACGCACGCACGCACGCACACACACACACACACACACACACACACACACACACGCACACGCACACGCACACGCACACGCACACACACACACACACACACACACACACACACACACACACACACACACACACAACGGATACCCAGAGCGTTCGAAACAACAAAAAGCATATTTTCGCGCAGCGGTATCGCGCGAAAATCATGTAACAGCGAAAAAAGAATTCAGCACGCTGGCATTCACTCTGCCCGAGATGCCGAGATGACAGAACCCTTCTCGGCGTTCGCCTTTCAAGCAAACGACCACCAAAGCTGCGTGCAAAGGCAATCGTGGGTGTTAAACAACGTACGTTAAACAACTTTGTACTTGTAGGATCGAGTCAAAATACATAGACCATATTTTCAAGTTTTCTATCCCGAAGACGTGACAACGAAGGCTGATTTAGAACTCATAGCGCAGGCAGCGTCGGCCAGACGAGCCTCGCTTCAACCTTAGGCTAACGGCGCCGCCTCGCGGCGTGTGTCGGAGTTAGCAAAATTACACCGCTTCCCTTGCTTCCGCGCCGAACAGGGGGGTAAAGCGAGCTCCGAGACCGTACGAATCGTGGGCGCTGACATGATACAATTCCCATGGTTGCTAGATCAATTGTATTCAGTTTTGTAAAAAGTTGTTCGTTAATAATTTAACTAAAACAAAGAACTGAAGCAAAATAGTTACAAATATTTGCTTCAGTAATTAAAACTAGCTCTACAAAAAACTTTTAGTGTAATTAAGCAGTAATTAGCGAACAAAAAGTAAGTGCGTAGCTCAGTTTTGGTTTTGATTTTCTTGAAGTGTGCTAGGAAGTGGCGAGGCCCTTGCGCCTGACTTGCGCAGTGTGTGTGTGTGTGTGTGTGTGTGTGTGTGTGTGCAGTATCCAGCTCAGATTTGGGTGCGTGCAAAACGCGTACAACTGGTACAACTCGGATGCACGCGCTGAGCAAGTGCCTCCCCGGACGCTCGCGAGGCCGTCATTCGTTTCTTCACGTTAAGCACCCTCCTATTGCGCCTGAACTCACGCCGGAACAGCGATTCCGAGCTGACCTTGACTACCGCTAGTTCACTACAGGCTACGGAGTGGCAGCCAGCGATCGTTCCAGTTGGAAGAGAAATAAAAGGAACTTTTATAATCGTTCGGTTACAATTCTTTTATTCATGGAACTTCTTGCAGCTCTCCGTGCTTCAAACTTCCGCGCAAACGTTCGTGAAGGTAGAACGGAAAAATAGGTAACGAAATGGGGTTTCTTTTTTAATCAATCACAATAAGTCAACAAGTCAATGTTCTCTCCTCGCGCGCTCTGTGCGGCAAATTACTGCCCATTCAGTCCCGCAAGTTTTCCCTATGAAGTGGTGGAAAGCAGCTAGAACTTGACGAATACAGACGGAAAGGAAAACGGGACACGCCGCTGACTGTGTTTCGCATACTCCCTTGGCATGCATTCTGCCACTCCGTTGGCCTGCGATCGACCGCGCTGTTTCGTTCCTGTGCTTCAAAGGGCCTCAACTCACCGGCAATATCAGCGTTGGCCCATGCGATAACGTTTTTTGTGTGTCAATAAAGTTTTTACATTCAGTTACAAAGCCACAGTTCTTCACTTCACTTCGTTTGAAAAGCATTGAGCGACTCGCAAAATGTCACAGAATGGCAAACAAAGGAGCACAGCGCGAAAATGCACGGAGATCATGACGGAGATTCATTTTTTCTGTGCGCCCCAGTACGGATCAGCTGATTCATTGACGTCCTCGCGCATGTGATCAGTCGCATTCGAGCTTGCGCGCAAGTGTTGTATGAGCGTTGCCGCATCTTGCTCAAATAGTCTCAGTACATATAAGTCACACGCTAAACCGAAAACACGTCGGTTACCTACCCACAGGAGATAAACTACGCAATGCTGTCGACGCCGCCTACACAAACTCCGCCTGGCCAGCGTTCCGCCATGTTACAATTATTCCCGACATGCTTCGCTAGCCGGACGCGGAAACGCCACAGTAGCACGTTGCCAGATTACAACCCATCGCTTTCGCCGTTTTTAGTAAGCAAAAGCTCAACTGGCAACCTTCAAATCGTTGTATCATGTCTGCCGCTATGTGTCGTACGGTTCCAATGCATTGGCTCAGCGGCGCGCTTTCCCTCTAGAGTATATTATCTCTATGGCGCCGAATGGGACGGCCGGAGCAACGGCGCGCCGCCGGCAGCAAATCGCCGAGGCCACGCTCGAAGCCGTTCGGTTCCGTGCAACGCTCACAGATGGAGCCCGGGCGAACGCGGCGTTTGCCGAGGCGGACGCGGCGAACACACCGTCGCCGGGCGCAAGACGATTCACTTTGCCCGAGACGACCCAGCTCGGCATGCGTGGGAGGCTGCGGGGGTGGTCGGTTGCCTCGTTTGCCGCGGCGGCGGCACCGCTGCTCGTTCTGTGCAGAACGACTCAAAACGTGGCTTTGTGCGCAGCGCCGACAGCGCGACCGGCGAATCACGCGATGCGCTTCGGGGGGTGTGTCACTGGGGGTGTGTCTGGGGTGAAAATGAACTTGAATAAATCAGTTCTGCTCCATGGTACTAACAAAAAAAAAGCCACTACTGACTGAATACATGCTTCTCCAACGAACGTCTTCATGAAGTTAATACAAGTATCTTGGTGTCACTCTAACAAATAATTTATGCTGGAATTCCCACATTAAACAAGTTTCTTCCGCAGCTTTCCACAAATTATGCATGCTAAGGCACACACTGAAAGATGCTCCTACAAAAGTGAAACACTTAGCTTACCAATTCTCGATTTTCCCGTAATTAGAATATGCATGTGTTGCCTGCGATCCTTATACTAAAACTAACATTGATGCATTAGAAAACACTCAGCGGGGGGCAGTTCGTTTCATTTATTATCTCTATAATCCTGGTAGTTCTGTCACTAATGTTATGCGTTCAAATGGTATCCCATATTTGCAATCAAGACGCAGATTCTTGCGCCTAAAATTTTTGTAACTCCTTTCAAACTGCAAGCTTGCTCTGAACGCTGACGCCTACCGCACACCACTAAGATCGCGTCAGACCTGGTATTCACACGCACTTTCTATAACACCATATTTTGTTCGTACTAACTTGTTCAAATTTTCTTTTAGATGCGACGCTGAGAGCATCTCGTGTCGGCGGCCCTGTCCTTCCTGCGTGCGCCCGTCGTCGTCGGCGTCCGTACTCTCCTCCGCTCACCGCCGCTCCTCTCCGATAGCGAACACTCTCTCGCCAGGGGCATTGGATTGGATTCGATTGGATTGGCTTGGCTTGGCTTGGCTTGGCTTGGCTTGGCTTGACTTGGCTTGGATTGGATTTAGATTGGATTGGATAGGATTGAAGTGGATTGTGTTGGAATTGTGTTGCGTCATAACCGCGGCAGACACACTGGCGCCGGCGCATGCCCAGGTGAGAGCGAACACTCTCTCAACATCTGCGGGTGTGCGGCCCAGCGCGCTCTCACTAAGCCGGTGGGCGGCGCTGCGCGGTGCTGCGCATGTGCAGTACTCTCTCTCTCCGCGGTCTCCTCTCCTTCGGGCGCGCTGCGCATATAACCGGTATGCCGCTCTCCGGCGGCCTTTCGGTCGACAGTTGCTCTCCGTTTGCGCTTGAACCCCCCTCAGCGTCGCATCACACCAGGGTTCCCGCGAGGGGAGGTGGGCGTAATTTTTTTTTTGCTCGTACCATTGAAGAGTGGAACTGTTTGCCTGCAAGCAGTTTACGCTCTCCTGAGCCTATTTACGCCAAAATTTGACATTCTTTTTCTATCTATTGCAACTGTTTCGCGTTTCCCTCCCCACTCTTTCCATTCGTTGCTTTGGTATAAAATTGTTACGCTTCTCACTTTTCATTTTCTTCATTCTTTTGTTCATGTTGTATTGAAATGTTGTGTATGCTAACTGTACTATCTTGCCCCTCCTGCTTTGGCCTCTGGCCAGCACTATTTGTAAATAAAAAAGTCACCTTGCGCATTCTCCGCGAAATCGCTGGACGAAAGGAGTAAAGCTTTGCTTTAATGTGTCTTACTACGAGGAATATGCTGAGCCCTTTTGGACATGAGCATCACTAAGTGTCTGCTGAATTTTAGCAGCGGAGGTGCTGTAGGTCGAGCCTTTTCGTCCGTCTGCTGAAGTTCATGCGTCACACAGAAATAGCAGTATATTCCAAGACCACTGATAGAGGGCGCAGTAGTTTAGCAGGGGCGGGTTTGTCTCCCTAAGGAGAGGAGTAGGGGTGGGGGACGCTGACGCTAACGTTTACTTCCGCTTCGTTTGCGCGAACCTTGGAATTTTCGGGGTGACGGCACTGCTGTCCTCCGGCGAGCGGCCGTTGACGTTCGCATCGACACGAGAAAACAGCAGCTCCACCGTTTCTGCATATTTCACACTCGGTGGCACAGTGTTCAGTTTTTTTATACAGCTCTTGCTTGGCCGCTGTAAGCCCAATATTTGTTCCATTCGTGTGCTGAGGGTGGGAACTGAAACAGGCCATAATGTGTTCCTTCAGGCATGGAAGGCAAGAGCGCTGGCGTCGCCGAGAAGGTGGACCTGATGCTGTACCGCAAAAAGAAGTACTTCAAGCTGTGGGACTTCGGTTTCTCGATGCGGCGGGCTAAGGGAGAAGAGGCCTTCTTCACCTACGTAGAAGTGAGTGTGCCGTTTCCACATGTCCGTTCGTACTATTAAACGGCGCTCCTGCATGTCCAGTCAAACAAAGCATAAATAAATGCGGCCTCATAAGATTGCATAAACCCCGCACAACGGCGGATCGGTTGCATGAATTCTTACGTGTTCTTGCCCAAGCACCAATGCTTCCCTCCTCATAGTGCGCGACATAATAGAGTACGGCGTTCAAAGCTCCGACTCCGCGCGTTTTAACAATGCTCCGCACATTATAAAACTTTGAGTAAAATTTATCATTGGGATCTAAATGAGTTTCTTGTTTTGCCTGCCATCAGAAAAAAGCGGCACCTGTGCCGACAGCTGCGCCTTGTGGAAAAACAGGCGGCGCACACTCTGAGGAGTTACTGTACGATTGTGGGAGAGGAGGAAAGCCCCTATCACGTTACACAATGACCGTACGCGGTCAACAGCTCCATCACATGGCTATGTCAAGCTGAGGCGGCAGTCAGAGGGCTGCTGACAGTCTGCACTGCCGAAACACCTGACCACCACGCCGCCCGATCTACTGAAGTTACCGTAGTGACTTTTCGTTATCAGCTCATTAATTGCACAATAGTCGACTCCCTTTAATGAGAAGTCCGCGGGGACACAAAACGCTCCTAATAAACCGAACTACCATTACCCAGAAAGCACAATACAGCACTGACCTTAGTCCGCAACGCGTCACCCTTGTTGATTTTGTTCAAAGTCTAGACTTCCATCGGCAATTACAGCGTGCGACACCGTTTTCGGTGATATCTCACACATGTAGCTAAATTCGAAACCTGAAGCGTCCATCACGCGAACTGCTTACGCGGAGTTGTGCTTAACAGGCAGGGTTAAGGACCTGAAAAAATTAAAGCCGTTCCCCGCAATGTGACATCTGTCGGAAGTGCAGAGCAGTGATTCGCCATAATGGGATGTACCGCCGTTATCCGCTCACTGGTACCCCCCACGCAATTCACATTTCCCGCCTCCGCAGTGTTCGCGCGCCCCTTGCCTGAAAACTGCGCCAGTGGCAGTTCTGTACTTTCTGTGCTTGCTTTAATTTCGCATGCTGGAGCTGTTTTCCGTCATTTCGAATGCGTAAGTTTGTTCTTGCGTGGCTGGAGCCTTTCTGCGACATTTCGAACGCGCCATTGTTTTTTATGCACGGCTGGAGCCTTTCTGCGTCATTTCGAACGCGCCATTTTTTTTTTATGCGCGGCTGGAGCCTTTCTGCGGCATTTCGAACACGCATTTTTTTTTTCTTGCGGGGCCCCTTTTTTCGCTTGCACTCGTGAAAACCAACCCAACGAGCGTTCCTAACTGAAACGCGGGCGCTGTCGGTTCATTACGTATATTTTGCCTCAAATGTACGTTTACTTTTATTTGCGCTAAACAATGCGGACATGTATGACAAGCGCCAGCGGTTCACGAGTTCCGAACGCTTATGACTATATAAACCGCATGTCTTTCGAAACTACGCCGCGAAGACAGCGCTACAACGGAACGCCCTGTTGCTCTATTTGGGTCCAGCGAGCGAGCTACGACGAAAAGGCGAGCGCCTAAAGTGCTGTGCACTCAAAAAGAGAGAGACCGTACGCTGGTGCGAGTATCAGCTGGCCTGCCGCTTTGCGATTGCGTGGCGCCTCAGTGGCGATGGCGAAGAGGTTGTGCCGAGCACGGTGCTGTTTGTCCGCTTATCGAGTTCAAACTTTATCGAGAGATGCCAAACACCTTTATGCTTTTTTTCCCTGTATAACTTCCGATTAACCAGCATACTCTGTATTAGCTTCGCATTATAGAGCGATGTATTCTATTGAATGGCATGTAAAAATGCCGGGACGGGAACATCAGCACTTTTAACCAAAACTTCCGATTTGGCGACTTCGTATTATCGAGAGTCAACTGTATGTGCTCTGACCTCAGTGTTCTCAATACATTATTTATGCTATACCTTTCACCAATCAGAATTCACCAATCAGAATTAATTGTAGGGATCTCTTCTCATTATTGAAACTGTTTACAAGTACAAAGCAATTTTCACAACAATTGGTAAGGAAATACGTGCACGTGAACGCGAGCGTGATGTCATCACCCACAAATTAAGCATATTTGGCATCGATAAGGTGCTCGTGGTATTGTATGAGAGTACTGAGCATCCAGAAGGGCAGATACGACAATTCGTTTGGTGCATAGATTGTTCGGGAAGACTAAAAGGGTAGAGAGATACCATTGATATACTTGGTAGTTAGTATTGGTAGCTATACCTGAGCGAATAGCTTGTTCCTGCGAAACAGGGCTGAGGCTGTTGCCGTAACACTAACAGCAGCAGTCTCCGTTCTGACCATGTGCCAACGTAATGTCATTGTTCCCGCTTTTACAGCTCGATGAACACCTTCGCAATCGCAAGAGTGCAGTGCGTATCACAAAATTCACAGACTTAAAACGTTTGGCATAGTGCCCGCGTTGCAGGCTTTACCCTGGATTATCGCCCCGGCAACACTGCAGTGGTCGTTCCCACGCAGTTATTGAGGCTTTTCGGCAGTCACATACGCATTCATGAATTCTTCCAAAATTTGCCAACCGATCGGGCTAAGTAGCTAGACATATTTCCTTCTGTTACATGTGATTGACCTGGGCAGCCGCCTCCACGCAACCTTCTCTAAAGAAATGCTATCGGCGCGCTTTCGTGTAGTCGGTGGCCAAGGGCACTCCAGCCGATATGTCCAACGTGCTACCCCTTGACTTCATCTTACACGTGAATGGCGCCTCGGTGTCAAACGTGCCCCTTTCTCGGATCAAGAAGATCATCAGCAGCGCCGGCGACCAGATGGTCCTGTCGGTGATGGCCTCAAGCCCGTGCCGACTGCTGACCACCTACCGCGACATATTGGCCATCATGCACGGCATGGCCACCGTGACGGTCGTGATCAAGGCCGCCGCGATCAGCTGCTTTGGCACCAAGCCGTTTGGCATTGACGTCATCGATGTCGATGTGGTGGACGACAAGGTTCAGGCCATGACTAAGTGCTTCGTGATCTTGGTAAGGCCTGGGAAAGGGCAACATCAGTTCTCAGTTCCAGTATTTGTTCTTAACACGGCACTTAAGAGAAGGAGGAGACCACTGGTCGGAAGTAAGAACCGTACTAATGCAGTTTCCTTGGGCACGTTGGTGAACAAGGTTGTGCCGCTGACCACGTCGTTAAATGCATGTTAGCGGACTTCTAGAGCGAACACTTCACTGATATTTGAGGCGGGAAGCCATATACCAAAGCTTACTTTTTTCGAGCAGAACAAGCAAGACTACTTTTTTCCATGACGGCAGCATGAATGAATTGTCAATCGAGCCTGATAAAGCAGTAAGAATGGATCAACACAAATACTTGAAAGTGTGGATAAATGGAGTAAATACAGTTTAAAAACTCACGACGAAGACTGTTGAATTATACGAAACCAAGCGTGGGTATAAAGAAACACAAAACTATGCGGCTTTATATCAAACACGAATAACTTAAGAAATAAACAAAAGCGTAATGGTTCAGGGATGCAAGTCTGCACACACAGCTCTCTGCCTAAGACCAGACGCCGTTCATATCTACAAATAAACTAGACAATGGCTGTAGTTGCTTTTAGGCACTCAAAAGAAGCAAATTCAGCACAGGGGCCTATGGTCTGGGTGTCGTTTGTAGTCCTAGAAGCACAAATTATAATGTTTCAAAGACAGCTTAAAAATGATGGATCACAGTAAGCGGAAAGTTAATTATTAGATATGCGAACAAGAGCGGTACACAACGAACATGTCATATGGACGAGACAGGAAAGAAGACCCCTACAAACACGCTGGTCGAGCAGACACCGTTAGAGGCGTACAAGGAAGAATATATCGCGAGACAGGTGGAAAATACCCCATGGTGTCATGACCCACCACATGTGCGGAGAGAACTGCATTTCTTTACGCATTTTTTCCCTCTTCAGGACCGGTCCTCTAGCCTTCATACGTGCTCGTGACCGCTGCCAGACCGGTTTCCAGAAGGAGAAAACGCATCCGGAAACGCGTCACTCCCCGCACATATGTCTTGTCCTTTATTGTAGTACCCAGATAGTAAACAACATAGCCTTGGAGCAAAGTAAGAGTATATTGGAACTTCAGTGGATGAAGTAACGGGTGGAGCTAAAGGATGACCAGCCTCTGATGTTGATGGGACTAAACTTCACTACTTACCACGCCGCTAGAGGCAGGGCCAAGATGAGGGTGAATGGTATGACTGTGACGTATTCGAAGCACCGTGAACCTGTGCTAGGGTGGCAAGTCACCACACCGGAATGACGCAGATATCAAAGCACTCGTTTACGCTCATTCTAGCGCACAGCTTCCACGAGGCCACTAGCATGGTCGGGAACAACAAGCTGCTTCAGCATCTACCAATGCCACTTTTCTAGAAATGTAGTACGACACCTAAAAGAAAGAAATCCGAAACAACTGACGAAGCGTGAAGTAAATAAATACATATGTAGGATGCAGTTACCTTACGAGGGCTGTGCGCGAAAGGACAAAAGAGCGTCACCATGGGCGTAGCCAGGGGGGGGGGGTAGGGAGTTTCGGTGTCAGAACGCATCCCGAAATGTATGCATGCAGAAAATTGACATATATTGTTCGGGCTTCCGTCGCAGTCTACACTTCTCTTAACTTTCTTTTTTCCCGGTGGCGTATGACCTCCCCGAAATATATTTCTGGCTACGCCACTGAGGGTTCCCATCCATGGTAGTTCACGGCATAAAGCCTTGCAATTGGCTTTGGTATTCGCTTTCTTTAGAAAAAAGCGGGTTCGCTTTTTCACAAACTGCATAAGATTGCTAAGGGGCCATATTGACCTCGTAGCCCTTAACTACGGCAAATCCAATCCATATCGTGTACCTCCAGCTTGTAAAGAATAGGTGGTAGTCGTAAAACATAAACCCACGCCACATGCAGACGGTTTCCAACTTACAGTAGAGGTTCGCGCTAACACGTCAGCTGATCAACAAGAACAGGATGTATCCAGCGCTTTTATTTATCAAGATTGTTCGAGATCCTAGCCCAAACACAAAACAAAGTGAATTTCAAAATGCTGACTGAAAGTATTCGGGATACATTTGGGATCACAGCGCTTTGTTTCCTGTTTTTCCAGTGGCGTTACCTTTGTCTGGCCGCAGATCCACAATCACTAACAAATCTCCGAAGAAAGCATTCGCGGTTCGTCGCGTAGTTAGCCTAATTTTGTCGTTCAGGCAGGGTAACGTGCCACGTATATCTATGAGTAACGGAATCGCCTTTCTGTCCTCACGTTATCCCTGGGAAAAATTTTCTGGCTACAGATACCCTAAGGTAAGCATGACCATTGCGAGACAATAAGCGCTTTGCAAAAAAGACCCGTTCAGACTGATATACGGATTGAACAATTCTGAGCATGCCTAGCGGCGTTCGAACAATGCTGACAAATCTGGCATGCCATATTGTTGACGTCTGTGTAATAAACTTCTAAATAGCGCAGCGTGACGAAGACAGCCAATTAGTTGTAGTCAACGCAAAAACATTTTGATGCAATATTTCTTAGCGCAAGATAGAACATAACGGAAGGAAAACACAGGATAAGCGCTATCCTGTGTTCTAGGACTTCTCCAGGGTTCGATTTCTGTCCTGTTTTTTCTTACGTCAAGTTCCAATGTTTCACAACAGTAACCAACTAGCCCATATTGGTGCGGTGGTAACATGAATTACCCAATGGTACAAAGGTCTACGTTATCGTTTTAAACGTTTATGTGTTAATAAACACGCCGCCAAATTTAGTAAGGTGGTATGTGGGACCATACCACGTGTCAGATTTGTGCTCTCAGAATCAGCAGTTCATTTTGAACGTAGTGCTGTAGCATATTTATGGACATTTCCCTAAGTATATCAACTATTACGTGATGGCTGCTTTTCCTTTCCGTAGTCCTTCCAAATGGTAGGACGAACCGAAAGCTTGACGGTACCCCTTTTGTTTATCTTAGGCAACATAGGGACTAAACTTATGATTTCCTAGGACTGTTCTTTTATGCCGAACGTCCGACAAACAATTGCGTTTCAGCGGTGAACAAAGTGAAATGAACGAACAAGTGGAACTCATGCAATTCTCGAAAGCCTGGCGTGCGCATCTTAAATTTGCCTGGGCCTCGTAAGGCAGTACTGCTACAGGATTAATTATTTATTTCAGAGCTCAGCTGCCTGCTCTCCGCCCGCAGTAAGGCATTCGTCACTTTGAAAAGTAATTCTCATGCTTCTAAAGACATCTGCTATCACCCAAGCTGACGCGTAGTACACGCCGCGGCCACGTAATACACGCCGTGGCAACACCTACGTTTTTTGTGTGTTTGTCTTTCGGCAAACCTCACCCGCCCGTGAATGGTGGGCACTGACAACACTTGTTTAAATAACATTTATTGATCCTTACGAGCGCTATGAGTCTGCTACAGCAGCGCTTCAAGCTAAACCGGGGTAATCATTTCATTGACTATTTCGTTAACTTCATGTTTCGCCTTATGGGAGCTGCAAGCACATGAGCAGGTTTTTCTAGGGTGCTTTGAGAGCGAAACACGTGACCAGGAATACTTGTTTTTGCACGCGTTTTAGGGGCGAAGCACTTTCAAGGCCGAGACTTGTCCGTCCGGCGTCCGGCGTCCTTGCTCCAGGGACAGCACCGTGTAAATCGAAACATGTGTGAACAAAAGGTTCACAAAAAGTTCAACAGAATCCACAGCTGGGCTAGTTGGTATCCGTCCATCCTAAACAACGCTTAACAAAACAACGACGTCTTGTGTCCCTTCTTCCTCGTCGTTGTTTTGTTAAGCGCTGTTTAGGATGGTCACAAAAAGTTAACAAGAACAATATGAAAGGTTCACAAAAGGTTAGAAAGACAGAGAAAGAGAGAGAGAGAGAGAGAGAGAGAGAGAGAGAGAGAGAGAGAGAGAGAGAGAGAGAGAGAGAGAGAGAGAGAGAGAGAGAGAGAGAGAGAGAGAGAGAGAGAGAGAGAGAGACGCACAGCTCCGTGTAAATCGAAACATCTGTGAACGAAAGATTCACAAAAGGTTAACAACAACACCACAAAAGGTTCCCAAAAGGTTAGAGAGAGAGAGAGTGCTCCTGGAGAGCCTTGCCGCGCATGTGCGAGGAGCATTGGATTGGGATGGAGTGGATTGAATCGGATTTGGATTGAATTGGGTTGAATTGAAATGGATTGGGTTATATTGGATTGGATCAAATTGAATTTATTGTATTGTATTGTATTGTATTGTATTGTATTGGATTCGATTGGATTGTACATCGTTTTATCAGCAGTAAGCACTCTGAGGGGTGATTTACGGTAAGAACGATCCCCAGTGCTCCGCCCACTCCTCAGGATTCACTTCGTGGAGATGCGTGAATTTTTTTTCCCTCTCCGAAACCGGTCCTGTACTCTTCTTGCGTGTTCCTGATCGTGGCGAGACCGGTTTCCAGAGGGGGTAAACACTTGCGTAAATGAGTCGTTCTCTGCAGGGGTGCTTGGCCCTTTAGTTTCGACCTTTTGTTGTCTCTCAAACGAGTTTCTCTTCCTTCAGCGCGCAGATGTACCCAGCAGCAACGACAAAAAGATCTTCCCTGGTGACGTGTTGCTCGAAATTGACGGAACCGCAGTACGAGGAATGACCCGGCAGCAGATTGACAGTCTGCTGAGCTGCGGCAAGCCAGAGATGGCGCTGTCGGTGGTGCCACTGTCCCCGATGCGCAAGAAGCGCTTTCTGCTCTCCAAGATTCAGGAGACTTGCATGACAGACATGAACTTGCCATCGAAGTCGACGGGGGCGGAAATCGACTGTTCACCATCTGGCTGACTCGGCCTCCCCCCGCTCTCCAACCCTGAACTATCGATAATTCAAAATATGTTTTTAGGGTACTCGCCATAACTGAATGTGCTCATTGACTTTGATGCTGCATGTATAGAACATAATGTAGATCGGTTATGCGAAATTCATTTCAAGAGATACGCAAGAAGGAGCACATTTGTGGCCTCAGCATCTTACGCGAATGTACTACAGTACTCTGTACACGTAAATAAGAATCTTTTGTTTCTCGCCGTGGTTACTCAAGCGCGTTCCTCTCCACAACGTTCCCGTGAACTCTAGCTGACAACAATTATTTGTCAACAATTTTAGCACGTGTGCGCTTGCTGAAATAAATGCGAATGTAAACATTAGCCACGTTGTGCCTACGTGGTTAGACAACCGCGGTTTTGTCAGAGTTCACGTATATACGCTGTTTCTGAGCTCCTACGGGAAGGCCGTGGTGATGTAATGTTTAGTGTAGCTGCGTGCGGAATAAGTTACGGCCATTTTCCGCAACCATATGGGGGCGTATTTTGCGTTTCCACATAAACCTTAAACAAAGGTCCTTAGGAAATTCAATTTAGGGCTCCCTTAACGTGCCCAAGTTAGTTATTTTTGTGCACGCTTAAAAAGCGTTGTTAACGACCGATCGTCGCGTACTTTCTCTTACGCAGCTGCGTACAATTGCCTAAGCACGAGTTTTCCCCCACATACTAACAATCCTTCAGGTATTTGGGATAACGTAAAGGTGAACGCCGTTTTATAGCTTGCATTGTACTACATCCCATGTAACGACCCCAGCCAAACGTCGTGAAGTGTTTGTCTTTCAGTGAGGAATTCAGCACATCGCATAATTTAGCATCGCACTGCCCATACAAAAATAAACTATGGAACGGCGCAAAAAAAAAAAAACGCTTATCGCCTTTGGGCCATGGAATGTACAAGTGGGGCCCCCACCCTGTGGGTGTTTGGTGGTGTGGATGCCCTACAGTTTGAACCCTCGCAACGCACCGCAAGTGGGCCCCAGCCGGGTTGGACACTTTTGAGTTCCTGTTGTGCAGTCTGATGGGGGACTCGTGCGCGAGAACGCGAAGAGACGATGAACCTTTTGTTAGACGTTTGGTAACTGCTACACAAGTAGCCGCATTTTGGGCCTTCGGGTTTCTCGGGTGTCTCTTCCTCTTTAAACGGAAAATATTATTTTGCATGCTTTTGTAGTTGTATTGTGGTTTGTATTATTACTTCATTTGCTTTTGCAGTGGTCGGATGCGTATGCTGGACATAAAGCGAAATCGCTTTTGTGTTTCGATGTGCTGAATGCTTTTGCTGTTTCGGAGGCTAGTGAGGAGTTTGTTGGTGTTCTCGTTACTTTGTGGTGAGTGTCCTCTGGGACCGTTTGAAGCGTGCATTCTGTGCTGTACTGTCTAATGGTACCATCATCTTGAAAGTGATGTATGCAGCGTATGTTCTCTACAGTGGTTCGTGCTTTGTTTTCAGTTCTTGCGTAGTTTCCGATGTTGTGGTTTATTCCTACTGAAGGAGTTTATGTTGTAGGTACAAGTAGTGTACATACAACATTCTTGGTGCGGAGGTGTAAAGTTTGGGGGGTTCCTTTGCCTTATTCCTAACACTGGGCTGAAATGTTTTTTTTTTCGTCATTGTCGTAGAGGCTCGGACTGAGTGTCAACTAGACGGCCTAGAGGGTAGAGGGGTAAGGGGTGCGACGCGCCGCAGGTGGATGCACTTCAAGTTCATTTTTTGTCTTTTTCTTGAGGGCGGCGGACACCGCTTAGCGCTTCAGCGGTAACAGAGAATCGGTTGGCCTTAATTCTCGGCAGCATGCGAGAGGTGAGGGCCGCGTGGTCCCCCAGCAGGCGCGTTGAGTGTCCTGGCTCGGGCGCGGGACTGAAAGCGGCAGAGGCCGGGTCATAAATCGCTGGGTGGACTCATCACGAAGACGCGAAATGTCAAAGCGCGACCGCGGCGGCGACGGTTTTATTTGAAACTGTAACACGCTCTGTTTTGTTTTGAAATTGGTAATTCGGGGATGACCGGGAACGGAGCGACAACTGGACCTAAATTCCTAGAACCGTTGGCCTCGGGAACGGGCATGGTGCGGCGGCGGCGACCTTTGGTAAACAAGCGGCGACACGCCGCAGGCGCTTGTTGGCATGTGGGGTTTGGGCAGTGTAGGTCTTGTCGGGCTCTTTCAGGCCACTTCCGAAATCGGTGTAACAACGCATCAGGCTTGGTTAGCTTGTTTGTTTTTTGTCTACAGGCTTCCGGTGCGAATCCTTTCTGAGTATTGTCGTCTACTTTGCGCGGGAATGGGAAATGAGTTTTGGACAAGGGGTGGGCGAATTATTTAATTATGAGCTCCGCCTGTGGCGACTGCGTGGCCTATGAATGGCCAGTTGTGTTCATCATGTGTCCTTCTCTGTCTCGTTGGTTCCGCCTTCCTTAGACGTGAGGTTTTTTTAATAAAACCAAGGTGTTCGGTGTACAGTGGAGGAGAGAGCCCCGCTTGATGAGGGCTCGTCTCGAGCTCTCCTCGAGCAATGGTACTACGATGTCTGTTGTAACTTAGCTGTAAATATGGTAACAAAGTGTAAATATCGTGAAGTGCACCGTTAGCTATGTGCCTTTGATAAGCTAGCCATCATCAACATCTTTATCAACATCATCGATCGATCATCCACGTATTTCAACTCTTACCCTCCAAAGTTTCTTAATAACACGCATAACACGCGATAAAAATAATTATAATTACGACGAATCTTCAGTACCGACTGCGTTAAGCGGATGCTTCCGAGCATGCTTCTGAATCGGGCAGCATAAAATTAGAAGTTAACGTCCGCGGCACGTGCCGAAAACATTTTGCAAGCAGTGACAACAAAGACGAAACAAAACCAGGGCGCATGCGGAATTCATTATGCAACCGCGGACCCCTTTTCACTTGTGATGTCATTCAGAACGAAGAATGAAGGGGTGAAACACGCTCTCTAAGCACGAGCTCATTACACTAATGAATGACATTCAACCGCCCCCCCCCCCTACACGACCCCACAGGGAACGGAAAGCGCGTTATAAGAGTGAAGGAATTTTCGTATTTCTTCTGAAAGCTCATTTTGCGCTGGAACGGGCTAAAGAAGACACTTCTATGCGAAGGCAATAACGAGCGTTGGTGTCTCAAACAGCGATGCTGCTCCCAGACCGCAGCTCCTTGAAGCATTTCATAACGCGAGGCGTGTAAAACTTTGCTGCAGCGAAATATTACCGTCTACTCCAGTTTACCACAAACAGCCAGCAAAATCTCCCATGGCCAGCAGCTTTCCCAATACATGGCGGCAGGAGTGAGCGGAGGAGCAACGCGTAGGAGACAGATCGAAGATATATAAAAGCGTAAGGCGGGATAGAGAGAGAGAGAGAGAGAGAGAGAGAGAGAGAGAGAGAGAGAGAGAGAGAGAGAGAGAGAGAGAGAGAGAGAAAGAGAGAGAGAGATGCTCTTTATTAAAGAAATAAATGCAGAGAGGTTTGCCAACATGCGTACGTCGGCATGCTACTCTGCAGGAAGGGGAATGGCGGGAGCTGATCGGGTCAAGCACAAAAGGACACAGAACTTCAACGACACTGGGCGGAAGTAGAGCGTCCTACTTGTTGCATTAGGAAATAATGGTTTCGCATTCAAAACGCTTAATAAGAAGGGCTTAGGTGTCCTCGGTCTTTTACGGGCGAAGCACTTTAGGATCTCGCTTTGTCCGGGGCTGGGCGTCCGTGTACACAGTGTTGCGCAAGCGTGAGGAGCATTGGACTGGATTGGATTAGATTTGGAATGGATTAGATTCGGTTAAACTGACTTGTATTGTATTGAATTGAATTGGAATTTTATATTACTGTACGCACGCGTTGTCACTCATTTACATGCGCGAGTGGGCAATGTCACGGGTTATTTACTGTAAGAACGATTCCCACTGCTTCGCCCACTCGTCATGATTGACTTCGTGGGGATGCGTGAATATTTCACAGCGCAGCTTCTAAATGCCCGTTGCTGTGGTTTCGCATCGTCCGTCGCCGATGGCCTCGTTGTAACGGAGAGAACGAAGAGGACACCGAAGGTAGATCGAGCAGGAAAGCAGAGGAGGAGAGTATGGCGAAAGTTTGAGGAGAAGGGTGCTATACCAACAGTGCTTTGAGAGACGTGCTGCGCGGCGGCGACGTGCGCTACGAGATAACCCCAGAGTAGCGGACGCAGTCACTCGTTCGCTGATGAAGCGATCACTTCCTGAGACGAAGGAAGTGCAGCATGAGCAGAGGCTCAGCGCCACCAATACCAGACTACTGAGACGCGCACCGTCGAAACAGCGGCTATGTGCAGTCCGCGAGAAGACGGCATTTCTCGCTGCGCTCAAATTTCGCATTAGGGAGTACCGCAATTATCAGACATCTTTTTTTTTTTTACTTCAGAAGATAGCCTGGAATTTTCGAGGTATAGTATTGGCGCCTGCCACCCCCATATGGAATATATTATGCTTAATCAAATAAATCAGTTTATTTTTCTTTGAAAAAAAAAAAACGAAATAATGCTGCCAGGGCGATTAAACTTGAAAATTCATCAAATCGAGGTTTCGACGGACGCCCGTCTGGTCGGGAATGATACTGAAATACATAATAAAGAAGGCGCCGACCACAAGAGAAAACAAAACAACGACGTTTCGGCACCCCGAATGGCAGCCTTGTGAAGAGTGTGAACAGGGCTTCCGTTCGGGATGCGGAAACGTAATTGTTTTATTTTCGTTTCGGGTCGGCGTCTTCTTTATTATGTATTCGAAAGTTCATGCGCGCACTGTTTTTCCCGCGAACCTAAATTTCACTCGTCTGTATTTCCGCCGAAGGGTTAGGTAGATTTCATCAGCGTCGGAAACGTTGCGTAGAAGGCAATTAATCATGTGGTCCACCTCTACCGTCCAGTTTACATTCGCGGTTTGCACAGCGAAGACGCCTCTGATGGCAATCCCGCTGTTTACACGCTACGACCTCTAAGCTCAGAGAACGTGATACTAATACGCGGAGGCTAGCGTTATAAAACGCCGCGGCGCGGCCACCCGAAGCCTGCAGGAAGCAGCTCCCCGAAAAACCTGGTTGAGAGCCAAAACAGGCTTTCCTTTAAAATTTCCGCTGCGGACGGAATTACTTAGCGTGTCCTTGCAATCAGTGCTCGGCTGACTTGGCCGCCGTGGCTGGTGGGTAAATAGAAGGAGCCTACTGTAATTGTGAAGCTTTCTGGTGAAGCTCGTTAGACACGCGAATATGCTATGTCGCAGAGACCTTTTCTTTCAAATCAGTTCACTTCTTTATTTTTTTTGGGAGTAGAGCGCTGGAGTTACAAGGTGTAGATCCGGCTTGCAGAGGCCCCAGCCCCATATACAGTGGCAGCAGTGTCGGCAGTGCGACACTCGTCATAGGTAAAACATAATGAAAACAACTATAACCAACAAAAACTTACTCAACATAACCAAAAGTTAATTATACATATCGTAAGCAGAAGTGCATAAAACTGTTGTTTGCTCACAAAATATTGAAAGCATATACAAAAGCTGGCGTATAAAACACTCTTGCTTTTAACCAAAAGTCAAGTGCTTTCTGTGCCACCAAAAAGGTATTGAGCATCAGGAGGAGGAGGAAACAACTTTATTGGGAAAACACCTGCTGCGGGGACGCGGCCTAGGACGTCGTGATAGCTGGGACCCTGTCAAGGCTTACTTGCGCGTCCTCTGTTGGAGGAGCACTTTCAGGCCGTTGACGGTTCAGGGCAGCCACCACCAGCTGGACGGCCTGGAGTTGTGAGTTGTAATTGACATCTCTCGCTGCTGCTGTAAGCTGCGGCGGGAGCGTGGTGCCTTTCGCTTCTTCTGGATGAGTTCGGCAGTCCCATAAGACATGGGCCTCCGTGGCTCTGTCTCTATTACACAGTTTGCACAGATCACTGGTATACACTTCTGGACATATATGCTTAGCTATCACTGGGGTCAGTAGAGAGTTCGTCTGCAATTGTCTATATACCACTGACTCTTTCCTTGTTAATTTGGGATGGGGTGGGGGAAAGGTCATGCGGCTATGTCGGTACCACTCCAGGATCTCCCTGTATGTGGTGAGTGGTGTCGTTTCTTCAGGCACCTGCAGCCCTGGTGGGAGGCTCGGACTCTTGGACGCTTCGCGGCTGGTAAGCGCGTGTGCAGTCCGGTCCGCCTCCTCGTTGCGGTTGCTGTGCCCTTCTCGTGAGTTCAATGGGCCCACGTGTGCCGGGAACCATCTTATAGTCACTGGTGCCGACCGGGGGGGTAGGGTACCGCACACCCTCACAACACTGGGGGTCACACTGTTTGTAGCATAACTGGTGATCGCTGAGCGAGAGTCACTTAACACCGTGGAGCATTTCGGATTAGTGAACGCCAAGGCGATGGCCATTTCTTCAGCGTTTTTCGTGTCTTTGGCTTTGATGCTGCCCGCCGTGTATAGGTCGCCAGTGGTGGCGGCTATCACCACTGCGGTGTAGGTGTCTGGTCGACCTGGGTGTTGAGCGACGTCGACGTAGAAGGCTCCTGTGTCCGTGGCGTGAGTGGCGGTTAGGGCCTTGGCTCTCGCGAGTCGTCGTTGTCGGTTGTGGTCTGGATGCATATGTCTGGGGATGGGGCATATACGTAGGTTGTGTAGGAGATTTTGTGGTAGTGGTAGTGATTGTTCGCTGTTACGTTGTGATTCTTGCTTGCGAAAGCCCAGGCGGTCCAGGATGTGTCGCCCAGTGCGGGTTTGCAGTAGCCTCGTACGTTGCGCTGTGCGCTGAGCCTCGGCAATTTCTTCGAGAGTGTTGTGTACGCCTAATTCGAGAAGCTTCCCCGTACTGGTGTGGATGTATAGGCCTGTCGCCATCTTATACGCCTTGCGGATGAGTGCGTTGAGCTTTTGGCGTTCCGCTGTCTTCCAATTGTGATAGGCGGCCACGTATGCGATGTGGCTAATGGCAAAAGATTGTACCAAGCGGAGGAGGCTGGCCTCTTTCATGCCCGCATAGCGCGTGGATATTTTCCGGATTAATCTGATTGCTGTAGTGACTTTGGTTTCGAGCTTATTTACGGTGAAGCCGTTGCATCCACGCGCGTCGAGGTGTAAGCCCAAGACTGTCAAGGTCTTTACGTGAGGGATGACGGTCCCGTCTCTTGTTCTTAGAATTATGCCGTCGGCCGCCGTGATGTTCGTGCGTCGCCCGTAAGGTGATAAAACCAAGAGTTCCGATTTGGTTGGGGAGCATACTAGTCCAGTGTCACGAAGTCGATCTTCGATGACGTCGATAGCATCAGAACAAAAAATCATTCTGAGGAATCCAAGGCACATACTGATGTCCAAAGAACACGTGAGGTCGAACGGTGCTAAAGTTTGCTGGCAATGCCGTCTAATATGCGAGTTGGGACGGCAAGTGACATGACAATTTTCTGAGTTGACCCTGTTAAGCAGTACCTGCAAACTATAGGTTACCGATTGTGTGTCAAAGGGTTCGGTGAGTACGTACAAACAATTTCTCTGCATACCCTGTCGGACGAGTTCAACTTTTTCAGGTCAATTTTGACAGACGTGTAGCGAAGTCGTCATTTTTATTAATAAACCATCTATACGTTATTAATACCGGGTAATTATATAATAAAAAAACGAAGGAATGTCATATTTTAGAAAAAGCTGGCTGGTAGACAAAACAAAGAGTATATTTGAAATGCACCGGATAGCTATCTTTTGAAGAAGGTGTAGTTTTACTCATTGATAACAAATTTCTTTGCCATGTACACCTCTAACAACATTTTCTGCTACATTTCTTTATTAGTTCCCGGCTATGTTTTCCAGTTCTGTGAATATATTGGCTGCCCCTGCTTCTCCACGGACCTTTATGTACTCC
The DNA here is from genome assembly GCF_048455015.1 of Haemaphysalis longicornis. Taxonomy (NCBI): domain Eukaryota; kingdom Metazoa; phylum Arthropoda; class Arachnida; order Ixodida; family Ixodidae; genus Haemaphysalis; species Haemaphysalis longicornis. The sequence goes on from NW_027526361.1 coordinate 198,278,885, forward strand.
AACGTGAACCTTATAGTGTCCCCACCACGATGGCTCAGTGGCTAAGGCGTCATGCTGCTGATCCCAACAGTTTGAAACTAATCCTAGCCGTTGCGGCCACTTTTTCGAAGGAGGAAAAATGCGGAACCACCCTTGTACCGATATTTCGGCACACTTTAAATATCCCCAGGTAAGGGAAAATAATCCGGAGACCTTCACTACCAGGCGCCTCACAACCAAGGCTCACCGTCGACGGGTTAAATCCCAAAAATTTGAAAATGTTCCTTTTCGTCTTTCTTCTCCACTGTATGTCCACGCTTATCATGCAGAAGTAACGAAACACTTCAGCCGTCCACTTACGGGGGTCCGCTGTTCTTAACCTCCTCACAAAACATACCTTACTCTCAGCTTCTCGAACTTCTAACGACGCTAGCCCCTATCTTCCTGGGTTGATTCGTTACTTCTTTTACTATGCGCGCCCAAAGCGAACCGGACTAGTTCTCTGGTTTACATATAGGCGTCGTAGTTCACGCTCCTGCCTCTTTAATCACAACGCTCCCCTCCACTTCACTTTCTTGCAAGCCCTCTCTTTCCCCCTCCCGCTGGACAATTTCGTAGCGTAAGCTACACTGGCGGAGGTTGAGCAGTTTCGCGTGCAACCTGAAGGGCTATTGTGCGCAAGTGTGAGGAGCATTGCAATGGATCGGATTGGATTTAGATGGGATTGGATTAAATTGGATTGTATTAGATTGGATTGGAAATTGGAGTACGGGTGTGTAGAGAATTGGGTTTGCACATTCGCCGGTCTGCGCATTCCAGAAGAGGTATGTCATAGCCGCGGCAGACGCACTGGCGCTGGCTCGTGCCCAGCTGTGCGCCTCCGTTGCACAGCAGCCAAGTCTGACGCTGCGCCGGAGCCGCTTGATGCCCGCGTGGCTCCTGGAGAGCCGTACTGCGCATACGCGAGCAGCAGTGACTGGACTGGACTGGACTGGACCGGACCGGACTGGACTAGTTTGGATGTGATTGGATCGGATTGCTGAACCTTAGCTCACGCTACGTATATCCTGGCATAGCCGAGCTAAGACACTGCTAATTTATTTCCCCTCCACCACACCCAACCCCGCCCTCATCAGCTCCACTATTTTCGCCCTCTTCCTTTTTATTTCCTCCTCCCTCTATCTACCTCATACTTTCTATATACCACTCTCAATCCCACTCTTCCTCTCCTTATCTTCCCTGTTCTGCTGCACTCCTAGCCTTCTCTTTCTCTGAAATTCACTCATGAATTACCGACTGAAGGTGCCTGCAGTTCCTCGATGTTTGTTCCACTTTTAGTGCCGAACACGGGCGTTGGGCGTATAGGCTGCGCTCAAAAAAGGCAAGTTTTTACTATAGCTCAGCTCATTCGAAGATAGTGAAAAGGGGTATTGGCGTCATCTGTCTTCGCGGTGCCCTTGAGAAGTCCTGTCACCAGCAAGTCGCCGATAGTGTTCAGCTCCTAGCTGCACGTATGAAAGTGGCCGGCTTCCCTCGGGAAGTAATAGCATCGGTGGTGGAAAGCCTCTTGCGTGACGTTAAGTCATGGGCACGACGTCGAGGGCGAGATGAAATTGGCAAAGAAAGGAGGCCTGTGGTCGTTCCTTACGTGCACAACTCCTCCCACCACCCTAAAAAGGTGGCGAGGAAATGTGGGGCCGACGTTGTGTTTTCTGCCTCGGAAATTTAGCACGAATGTGCTCTGCTGTGAACAGCGAATAAAAAACAACCGCTTCGCTAAGAGGCAAGACACACAATTTTTAATTTGCAAACAAGGTGTCGTGTACAAAGTGCCTCTGTCGTGTGAAAAATGCTATATAGAGCGCAGGTAGGTGCATCAACGACAGGCTCTGAGAACACCGCACAGCTGTTCAAGCGCCCATGGCGGTGGGCTTTTATCTTACAGCTGCCGCCGCTGCCTGTGCGTCTCACACTGCGTTCCACTTTTCGAAAACAAAACAAGTTTTGCGCTGTTTTAAAGACCAGACCAGCCGTGAATTGTTTGTACCGTCGTGTATTCTACATAGAATAGAATAGAATAGAACTTTATTTCATATCATTTGCATGATGCAGAAGGACTGCGGAAAAAGCTGCAAGAACTCAGCTTGACAGGGCCGCAGGCCCCCTTCATTGGCATGGTACATAAAATTTACGATGGCATGATACACCAAATTGGCATACATTGACATGATACATAAAAATGGCATGATACAGAAACAGGGCAATGATACAGCATTTATTCTTGCACTGAAGAAAAAACACGGAAGATCACTGTACGCATAGTGTTAGGCACGCTGCCAAAAATGATGACTACGAGATTTCTTTTATTAGATATCCGCGCCTGATAGCACGCGAACACAAAATTAGCACATTAGCACATTCACACAAATCACACAAATTATTTCACACAATAAACAAATTAACACCACTATAGCCAAAGGTGACGAATTAGCCAATAACAAAGTGAAAGACAGGCAAGAAAAGGCATGTACTACATTTTGAACTGCTCTCGTAATGCCATAAAACTGATGTCCTGATGCTTGACGTTTCTAGCATCCAAACTGTTTAATACTCGAGGTAGTCTGTTTTTATAACATTTGTAGACCGCGTGTAGTTCTACGCGTTGTAATTTTCCATGGCTGAAAATGACGTGTCTTATATGCTTCTACATTTTTTTTTTCAGTTTAGCTATCTTCTGAATAATACCATCACCACGCTTACTTTCTTGTTTAAGTAACTTGCAAAGTCAATAGTCGTAACATTTCGCAGCTGGGACAATATCACCACGTTTACTTTAGTGTTTAAATAACTTTAAAAGTCCATAGTCGTAACATTTCGTGGCTGGGACAGACTTAGTTGTTAACGCCCATACCAAGTGACACTAGTCGAGTCTAGAAGAGAAAATGCTATTGTAAATAAACACTAGAATATGGCGAGGGAATACATGGCGGTTGCGAGAAACTATGCTACTAATTGTCATAACTTTTTTTGAAATGAAGTCGATGCGGACATCCCACGACATTGCTTCTTCAAAAACAACGCCGAGAATCCTAAAGCTAGGTACCAATTCAACAGGAGCGGACCGCAGTAAACTTTGAGTCTGTGCAACTATGTTTTTGTTTTTAGCGCGAAATATGACTGCTTTTGTTTTCTCTACGTTTATTCTGAAGCTATGTTTCTGGGCTCATTCCTGAAGTTTAATCAGCGCGACATTTGCTGCAGCTATTAACTCATCGCTTGATTGCCCGAAAAAGAAAAGAATTGTATCACCAGAATAATGTATAAATAGAGCCGACGGGGCATTACTGTAAACATCGTTCACGTGCATATTAAAGAGAAAAGGGCCTAGGATACTACCTTGTGGCACGCCATGTGAAACCAGAAGTGGATCGGAGAGACAGCCCTGTAGGGCTACAATTTGAGTGCGATGTTCTAGGTAGTATTCCATAAGAGCTCCGGCTTTTCTCCGAATGCCATAATGTTCTAGCTTCCTAATCAGACTCATGGTTGATAGTGTCCAAAGCCTTCGAGAAATCAATATACAGGCCCAAAAATAACTGTTTACCTTACAGTTGGCTTAAAATATGTTCCTTCTGTGTTAATAGCGCAAATTCAGTACTGAACCCCTTGCGAAAACCTAACTGGGAGTCAGATAGCAACTTATCTTTACCTTTAAAGACCGACGTTTTCTGTAAAATAGCTCTTTTCTGAGGCTTTGGAAATGACTGGGAGGTTTGATATGGGACGGTAATTTCCCAGATGATGCAGTGGACAACTCTGTTAGCACGGCACCTATGGCGTTGTCAAAAAAAAAGAAATAGATTATCTCAATGCTCACTTAAAACGTGCGTAAAAAGAGAAACACCTGACGTCGTCGCGAAACGTCTTCCTAATTAACTCGCTCATGTTCGCGCCTGCGTTGTCTATGTATACCTTGTATGCCTTCTGTGTGTGTGGCAACGTTTATTCAGTTGATGTCCAGCGCTAGTCCCGTGTCTCTCTTCCTTTGCACCCTGTCTCTAGCTGCGCTGTTTTAACCATGTTTCATTGCGAAGAATCTGCTTACTCTGATTACCTCGTGGGAACCATGCCTGATTTTGGTTTCTATGCCGCAGGTACATTTTCATATTTTTTTCGTAAAGTTCTGAAACAGCCATCAACCGCAAGAATAAAAATCTATTGACGGCTGCATTTATTTTTACTATCACCTAAACATGGATTGCAATTTCACTTGGGAGAAACTAGATGGCCGGCTGCGGTTCCAGTTTACGCCTCCAATGACCTATTTAGTAGACCGCGTCTTGACACTTCACTTTGTATGGTCAAGTTTATCTCGAGTTGGCATTAACTCCTCGAAAGGTTCTTGGGTGAAACCCGAGGCTAATCATTAAATTTTTCGGTTCTTTATCTATTGAGGAGCTTGTTCCAAGAATGAATTCACCGGCACAGCTTGCTATATTACGAAACTTTTTTTGAAAAAGGCAATTTACATAGTAGCTTTAAAAGTATTGAAACGTTTGCTACCAACATTTTACGACATCTTATATTTACGAGCCTTGAGCACGAGGTCGCGGGTTCGATTCCCGGCCGCGGCGGCCGCTTTTCTGATGGAGGCGAAAAGCAAAAACGCCCGTGTGTACGAGATTTCGGCGCACGATAAAGATCCCCAGGTGGTCAAAATTAATCCGGAGCCCTCCACTACGGCGCGCCTTATCGCCTGCGTTGCGTCGGCGCGTTAAACCCCAGAATCAATCAATCAATCAATATTTACGAGCCTTGTATACTGCGGGCGAACGGAGTACTTTAAATGAATTAAGAATACTCCAAGGAAAGCTAAAGTGAAGGGAAGAGCAACTTTTGTTCTTCATTTCCGAAAATCTAACCTGGTACCGTTGTCGTTACTAGAACACATGATGTTGCGGCATAGGTTTTTTGTTTTTCGCAGAGTGCTCCAAGCTATCGCGAAAGATTACGGTTGAAAAAATACCATCGTGCTCCGACTGAACTCCGGATACAAAAAAAAAATACTTGCTTACGTAAGCATTCTTATATCTCAACTTTGGTCACTGTGTAGAAATAACAAAGAAAAAGTTTCCTTTTTATTGGTTCAATTTCCACCGGCGATGGAAGAGGAGAGGAAAGAACTGTGTGAACAGCTTGACCAGTCCGCTCCCCCCTAAGTAGTTGAGAATAGTTTTCGTTTCCCGGAATTCTCCACGCCAACAAGGACCTCAAGTGGAAACTATTTGTGGCCACCCACATACGAACTCCGCTCATATTGTTCGAACCGTTTTCACATTCCAGACGCGAAATTACCTGCTGAAAACCAAGAATGCTTCGAACTGCAGTAGGTTTGCACAATGGCGAAAATGACCTACATTGGAGGCCAGCCAGGCGCTTAATATTTCTGTGTTGATCGAAACTCTATCTACTATGAGCAAGCGTTGCCCCCGGAACGGGCGGGTCATCAGGTTTTGCTTGAGGTTTTTGGCTTTGTTTTGTTTTCACAGTGAGAAGTTTTGCGCCAAATCCGGAGCTTTAAAAGCTTCTAAAGGCAGAGTTTCAATTAGTTTTGCACATCGGGTTGTAATGGCGCGCGTACTCCCCTCAGCCAAAAAACATTTTCCTGGCTTTCGACGGTGGTTGTCTCTCTCAGGTAACGCACAACCCCTTGCAATCTTCTTGTTTCGATTGTTGTGGTCATTTCCAGGTGTTTCATTCTGCTGTAAAAGCCAAAATAATATTTCCAGTTGAGTTCAAAAATGAAATTTCTTCCTGTAGTTGGTTTTCTTTTTTAATTTCTCTTAGAACACAATTTATTCGATAGGTGCCACAACCGCTTCATTTTTAGCTTTACTCGACAACATTTCGGTCCCGAAAGTTTCGTGGAAACTTTAATTACAAAACTTCTGAGGACGAACCAATACAAAATGGGATGGAATGCTTTTCTTCTAGCTATTGCTATCGTGATAATATTACGATATTCTTGGCGTGTTTATTGTTCAAGAGCTAGTTCAGAGGTCACCTTACCTCATTCATGTTTGAAGCGCGGACAGATGAAACACAAGAAGAGGACAACACGAGAGGACAACACGAGGACAAGCGCTCGTGTTGTCCTCTTCTTGTGTTTCGTCTGTCCGCGCTTCAAACTTGAATCAGATCCAACTAGCTCAAATTTTAGTTCTACTGCAGTCACCTTATCTGCTGGCTGCAGGCGCTCAATGTGAACAACGTAGGTACAAATCTTTAAGGTGCAACGATTGTATACTCTCAGTGAGTATATAATTAAAAAACCTGTCTTGAATGGGTGAACGTTATAACTGACACACGGTCTTTAGAGGGATTGCCATAGATACTCAAAGTTGATTACTGTCAAGCCGAGGTGCTAACAACTCTCCTACCTTTGAGTGTTGAACAAGATGTTGATATCCCTGCTCTCATTAGGTGGCTTAGTTCTCAAACGTGGCTGCACAACGCTAGGCATACCATTTAATTCTTGATCCTGGCTGTATAAGAGTCGAAATACTGTGAATGTATCGTGAAACGAACCATGGGTACATTTTTAGGTAAATCCAAAACTGAAACTGTTTCTTTAGACCAGTTCGGAAATAATACGCGTCAACTATTTATCGTTCTCGCCAAAGCAAACAAATCGTGAGCTTTCGCGGTTTTATAGCCAGCCTATCGCTGTCTAAACTAACACCACCATGTCGTTTTTTCAGTCAAGCTTTGTAGCATGACATATAAAACTAATTACCAGTCTTCTTCACAGACAACTTTTGTTTGTAGAGTAGGACCTTCATCAAGACTTTTGGGTGACAGTCGGCGTACCACGGCCCTATTACTCTATATTTCTTCACAGTGCCTTGTACAAAGGACGACAGCACTAGTTTGGTACGTTTCAAGAAGCTAGGTAAACTGAACTTTTCTTAACGTTTTTTTTAGGATGTAAGACCTCTGGGGCTAATGTGTAAGCCCCCCTCCCCCAATACGGGCAACAATAAGCTACGATGCATACAGTTAAACCTGAATATAGCGAAGTTGATAAAAATTTGCAGCTTTTTGTTACATTCAGGCTTCGAGGTAAGGCTCGCGGAAATGCAGTAGAAACGAAACCAATCTACCATACATCAGTAACGGTGAACTCACCCTCTCAGGATTTATTTCACTGAGTGAAAAGCTGCGTGATTTCCGCCTACAGGTTTCCCACTAGCTTAATCACTACATGGTACACCAAAGAAGCAAGCTCATTCACCCCCGTATTCGCAAACGTAACTTAAGTATCACTTTCGCTTTGGGCACTGCCTTAACACGTTTCAAGGACAAAACTTATGCTTAAAGAACGCCTTTTCCCTAGCTTAATGCTCTTTTCCGCACTCGAAATTCGCGAGAGGGTGCTAGCAGGGATACTGTACCGAGAGGCAACGTTCTTCTTTCTCGTCGGCGAAGACAGCATTTAAAAATTTCAAGCGTGTCTTGGAAAGACACACTTTTCGTTTTCTGGCAGCAGAAATCATAACCGTCGAAGCGACACTACAGATAGCCGAGGAGACGCGCGACTACACGCTGACACGCAGGCCTAGCACTTAACCGCTACCGCACTCACACGTAGAAACGCACGGTAGCTAGCGGTGCGGAAAAAAATCGCTAAATTAGTACCATTCTTCAGCCGAATTTTGAGAACAGGGCCAAAACAAAACTCATCCGCGTAGCGAATTCGTTACGTCAAAGTTAACCGTCGCAACTGCCTTCATGACCTAGAGGACGCAAACGCATGGATTTCAATGGGGCTGGCAATGCGGAATTGAAAAACTTTGTTAAATTCAGGAATTCGTAACACAGTGGTTCGTTACATCCGGGTTTTACTGAAGTGAGTATGGGATGCATAGCAAGGCGGAAACAGTGGATTTATATATACGATGAAATAAATATAAATTCGCACATTGCCTTAGCTAATTTGGGTGGTTATGGTAGGCGGAGGACATCATCTAATTGGATCTTAAGTTAGCGGGAAGGGGTCAACTAGAATATGTATTTTTTATTAGAATTTCGCTGCTGATACACATCACTCAGTCACGAGAAAAATGCAAAACCTTTTGTTGTTTAGCAGGCGAAGGGTTTTACCAGACATAACTCTGAGGGGGGCTTGTTAGGAGTGACGGTAGGACGAAGGAATGGGTTCGTACATAACTGGGGATGCGAAAAAGACTGTCTGGTGCCGTTTCAAGGCGCAAAACTGTAGCATTCATAGTCAGGTATGTAAGCAACAAAATGTTTCATGGTTCAGCAAGGCTGGTTTTATGGTTTACCGATGTCTTCGAGGTACACTGTGAGCCGATTATTAACCGAGTGTTCATACACTTGCCAACACACGATGTTAAAGATATGGACGAAGATTTTGTAGGGCGACTGGCTTTCCGGGCTAAATAATGGGCATGATTTCCTAATGTTTCTATTGAGGGGGCAGGAAGTTAGTTGTCCAAATAGCCAAGCAGTGCGGCTGTACATTCGGTGTGGAGGTTAAGGAGTAAAGAGTTGGAGAAAGGGAGAGAGAGAGGGAGAAAGATCTCTTTATTAGATGAAAGCAGAGAGGTTTTCCAGCATGTTGCCGCCTACGTGCTACTTTGCGGGTATGGGAAGAAGAGAATAAAGGCCCTCAAGGAAGTAGTAGTTTGTTGCGTATTCCGTCTTTGCCAGGCGTGGTGTTACAAGTGAGGTTGGTGATTGCGAAAGCCAGTTCAGCGAGAGTGAAGGGGGCCTCAAGGTCGGGGCTTCCTTTTCTTTGGTAGTTGCGAGGTGGAATATTTGGTGGTTGTGCTGGCTGTGAGTACTGTGTGGGGGATTGTTCGTGGAGCTGAGTTTCATTGAAGTGGTTATTGTGGATTAGGCGACGGATGGTTCGATTGGTGTCTGCTTTTTGGACTTAGTACCCAGCATGGAGCGGAGGGTGTTCCATGTGGACTTAGTGCTGAGAGTCCCTTGAAGGGGTTACAGAATTGTGTCCAGTTTTGTTTGTGTAAGGTACGACCATAGTCTCCTGCCTGTTGTGGGATATGGGCGATGCGTGTTTTGATATTGTGTTGCATTTTTGCGTTTCCCTGCGACGGATAAGTCCTCGGCGGGCCTCCCACAGCCGGAGGAGATGCATGTCCACCGAAGCGTGACCGTCGGTTATAGCTAGAGTGCCGGTGTGGGCTTCGGCAGTTTTGAAGATATGTTCTGTCCGGGTTTCAATGTCTTTTATTGTGCTGGGGAGAAGGGAGTCACTAAAGGATTATCCAGTCGATGAGTTTAGCATGGTAGATTTTATGAGAAACGCGGGTGAGACTGATAGGAAATTCAGTGATATGGTGATCCGTACCTAATGTTTCGTCAAGGCGTGTCCAAGGGGCTCGTGGTATGCGATGAGCGTATCTGAGGTCTGGAGTGGAATCTCGTGCCACGCTGTGGCCGATGCGGGTGGTGTATGAGCTGTTCGAAGTAATTCGCGCCACATGACCAAAAAAATAAGGCGAAGAAAGAAGCGCAAATACTATGCAACAGTAAACTACTTTTTATTAGGTATTGCCAGGCTTTGCACCTTCAAAGCCCATAAGGAGACTTAAGTTCCCGGCGAAAGGTTTTTCATAAAATTAGGCATGCCATCGCAGCCAACTCCACACTCTGCTCAGCCTGTAGGCGGCTCGCTTTCCTTGAGGGACTGCGATCCAGAGAAAAAAAGCCCTCAAAGGGATTGCCGGTCGCAGCCATAATCTGGTTAGTTTGGTCCGGCCCGCACAAAGTCCCCGTCGTCGAATGAGGAGAGCTACATCGTTCTCGGGCTCGTCCCAATGTCCGCGTCTCCGAAGGTGTCAACAAAGGCTTTTCCCAAACGACCTTTCGTTCCTTCCCGCTCACATCTCCTCATTACCCGTCTTCAGACTGTTGCCTCTAGTCTCTCTGTCTTTCTGTCTCTTCACTTTGCTCCGGCGATGTCCAGCGTACCACCTAAGCCCCTTCTGTCGGAACAAACGAAAACAAAACAGACAGGAAAAAGATGCGTGTTCAGCAGCTGGTTCGTCTTGACAAGCTTTGCTGGCCACCTCTATGGCTATCATTGTTACACCAAATCCAATTACTACAAGTGAAGGGGCTGCCCAGTTTTCTCATTACACGAGCACAGTCGGGTTCCCAACAGCGAGCGTAAACACTGAGCTGCGTTGAGTTCCCCAGGGGTGTTCTTGAGACAAGGAAACAAATCGAAAAAAAGGAGAGAAACGGTGAGTGAAACAGGTGGCAGTAATTGCCTTAGGGAACACTGATCGCTGCGGCGATAGCCAAGGGGCTCGAGCGCTGCATACTGCTTTGATCGGCACTTCGGGCAGTGACGTACGAATGCGAAAGAGAACTTTAAAGGGACCCTGCAACATGCTTTGAGCAGTGCAACTAAACCAGTGCGACGTTTATATTACACTGCCAGTAGGGTGACCAGACGTGCCGTTTTGGCCGGGACAGTCCTATTTTTGAGGTCCACTTCCGCCGTTCCGTCTTTTTGTGCCAATGTACGATCATGTCCTGCTTTAGCAGGACTGTAAGTCTTAAAATGGGCGCCAAGCTAGTTTACCAAACCAAAATTGTGACGACTAATCACAATTATATTTTACAAATACGACCTTACGTGACGTAAACTATTTACCAAGAGGGTAAAATTTAGACCTATTCTTACCGAACAGCTCTTTGAAGTTTCTTGCTGAAGACGCCTTTGAAGAGGCATTGTTTCACCTGTGTACCGTTCCCAAGCAAAGCATCAAAAATAATCTAGAAGAGTGGACCTCTTCTGGTGCGTCTCTTTCTGAGAGATGTTTGCAGGTCTTTAACGAGATGTCAACAGGGGATGGGCAAGCTGCGCTTTTCTGGCGTCGCGGAACTGACCCTGTGTTTTCCTGGAACCCCGCTCTAGTGGCGCGCATTTCTGTTTGTTTGTTTTATTGGAGACTCGACGCGTTTACTAACCTGCTGTCAACATTGTGTGCAATGTTACTTGAGCGGCTGAACTTTCTATACAAGTATAAATGTTCTAAGCGGCAATTACGTGTCATGTGTACTAAAATGTGTTAGCCTTTCTATGTCTTTCATTTGCTTTCTTGTTCAACTTTTCTTTTTATACCTGTTAAAACTAACGGGTATTACGTGCAAAAAAGTCTCATTGTTAGCTTTTATTGTTACTTTTTTCGGTTGCCTTTATAACTATGTGTTTTCTTTTGTCGCGATGCTGCTGTCTGAGCAAAAAGGGGGCTGCGGCCTCGTCAAGCTGTCTATGACAGCTTTTTTCCGCGGTTCCTTTTATTGTATCTGTGTTTATGTATTTGTATCTGTGTTTGTGGAACAGAAATAAAGTTTCATTATTATTATAAGTGAGAAAAATTTTACAACCGAGTGTTGCGGAATAAAGTACCGCTAGGAGGAGCTGGAGAATGTTTTTTTTTGCCTCCTTAATATTCAATGACTATAGGCCTGCGCTTATTCAATACCCTCCCAAACATTTACATCATCCAAAATAACCACCTACAAGAATTTTGTTGCTTTATTTTGTATTTTTTGGTAAACTTCAAACTTGTAATTTTCGAGAGGGGTTTTACTCCAACTGCATATTTATGTTATTCCTATCTCCAAGAAAGGTTTCAAGACGTGTTATTGCCGTGCTTAATAAAACACTCTGGCGCGGACTTAAATAGCATGCGTTACGGCAATGTGTTTCCAGAAGAATGACGCACATTCCGAATACGGTATTTACTCGCATAATGATCGCACTCGGGTAATGATCGCACGCTTGAAGTTCTTCGTCAAAATACGACTTCTTTTTTTATTTCCCGCGCAATGACCGCACCTTGAACTGGCTGCAGCTTATGTCGTATGTGTGCCAATTCTAGCTTGCGATGGCGGTGCTTACCTATGTTTCCTTCTCTTTCAACGCGGACATGGCTACGTTACTGCCGCAGACTTGCCGATATTAGCGATATCGGCACGCATGAGTTCAACATCGGTGCGGAAGAAACTCTCACTGAATTCCCATAATGTAATCACAGGACAAAAAAAAAAAAAACGCGCTCAGCTTCCTGCCTCAGCAGCCGTGTCATATTTTGATGTCCCGCACTGTGACAGCAGCAGCCGCTATTGGTCGACCTTCTTTGACCTCGCAGCAAACTCGTTCAGGCGCGTTTCGTAATTCACGAAGACACCGCATTTTGCGTCTGCAAATGGTCGGCCGGTGTTCTGTGGAGTATTTATTGTTTTTATTTATTATGTTTATTATTCTCATAAGACCTATCGTCAAAATTTTGAGAGCTGCACCTTACTTGCGTTTTCTGCGCTGAAACTTCTTTAGCGAAAAATTTATCTCGAGTAACGAACGCACCTCTAAATGAGCATCATATTTTTGGGAAAAAAGAGCCATCATTACGCAAGTAAATACAATATAGTAATCGCAAAAACTGCTTCTTGCCCACCACAGATTATTCGCTGTTTGTGCTCAAAGCGCGGAAACGGCGAAAAGGTGCATGTTATCATAAAAGCGTAGGCAAAAAACAGCTGTTTGTCTCCGTGAGCCGATGGAAGCACATATGCTTGCTACAACTTTTATCGCTATAAAAGTACTTATGACATTCTCTTCAGCACACAATGACGCGGTCTTTAAATTAAAGGAAGTTGAAATGTTGTTATGTTTAAATAAACCGCGCATCAGTGAAAACGAGAGATTTCGGCCCTTCTGTGCAAAGTGTGGTATTGGGCTAGTTGGTGATTCATCTTAAAAATACAGCGCGACAGAAACAAAGACTTAAGCGAAGCACACACGACGAGCGCTCACTTCCAACGAAATTTTTATTACAGAAGCAAGCCATATTAACACAAACACGCATGCACACGCCTACGATGAAGCAATTAGACCCGATATGTAATCTATAAGAAATGTGCCGGAAACATTACATTCATAATTTGCCGCATCAATGTACACACACGTGCTGAGTGCGTGTGGGTTTTTAATCACATGTGGCCTGTATATAGCCTTCATTGAATATAAGATAGCATGTGACTCGGTCCGAACCTCAGCAGTCATTTAGCCATTACGGAACCAGGGTGTATATGAGTATTATGTAGAAATACTATAGGATATTTACAATGGCTCCACAGCTACCATCATTCTCCATAAGGAGAGCCGTAAAATACCTATAATTAAGGGGGTGAGACAATGAGACAATCTCTGAAATTTTATTCATAGCATGTTTACAAGAAGTATTCACAATATTTGTTTGGGAAGGAGAACACCTCAGTAACATTAAATTTGCTGATGACGGTGCCTTGCTAAGTGACTCGGGGGACGTATTGCAAGGCATGCTTAGCGCTTTGGACAAACAGAGTAGAATCGCCGGCCCGAAAATTAATATGCAGAAAACTCGTCAATAACCTCGGGAGAGAGAGAGAGAGAGAGAGAGAGAGAGAGAGAGAGAGAGAGAGAGAGAGAGAGAGAGAGAGAGAGAGAGAGAGAGAGAGAGACAAAACGTTTTATTGAGCTAAGTTTAGGTGGGGTGGTTCCTCAGTTCAGGTAACCACGTGCCGTCCCTGCTCGACTGGCCCTCTCGACGAGCAGAAGTTTATCTTGAGGGAGGGAGCTTGAGAGCAGTATCTCCCACTGCTCTGCGTTAGGGGAAGGAAAAGGGACTGGCTGGTCTGGGTTCTTGACACACTCCCACATTATGTGCCGTAGAGTGCCTGGTCTAGTACAGAATTTACATTGTGCGTCGAATTGTGTAGGGCATAGCTGATGCATCCTGACTGGATGTGGAAACGTATTAGTCTGTATTAGTCTGAATGTGGTTTCTTGGTTCCTTGAGAGCTCTGGGTGTGGTGCGGGGATGTTCTTCTACTGAGCCTGTAGTGTTGGGTAAGTTCGTGGAAGGTTCTAAGTGGCGTGGGTTACGGTGTCTCCTCCGCGGCCTGGTGGGCGAGATCTCGGGCAATGAGATGGGCGTGTTTGTTGCCTCTTATGAAGGAGTGAGCCGATGTCCACACAATTGCGACCTTCCTGTCCGGCGTCTTGCTTTCAGGATGCGTAGCGTCACGGGTGACACCCATCCTGACATGTAGCTAAGGCATGCCTCTTGTGATTCTGTGACAATGGTCGTGGTGTTCGTTTGCGTGAGGGCGAAAGCGATGGCAAGTTCTTCCGTTTCTTTGGCCGTGGCTCTTGGAACGGATGAACTGGTCAAATGCTTACACCCGTCCGTCACCACGGCCACCATGAATCTTTTACCGTTGTAGTGGGCTGCGTCGGTGTGGTCGTCGTCGGGATTCCGGAGTAAATCTGATTAAGCGTTTTTGCACGTGCCTCTCTGAGAACTTGATGGTAGTTCGGGTGCATAATTCTAGGTATCGGGTGGATTAATATAGATTTACGCGACGATTCCGGAATTACCTGCGGGCTGGTCTCGCGGAACCCACTGAAGTTTTATCAGTAGACTGCGGCCCGTTCGTGTACGAGCGAGCCGTGCCCTTTGATTTGTCAAGAGGCCCCCATTGAGTTCGGTACTGTATTGTGCAGCCCCATACGTAGCAACTTGTCTGCGGATGCGCTCATGGGTAATTCAAGGGCTTGCTTTAGAGACTTGCGTATGAGCACGTCAATCTTATTCTGTTTCGTTCTACTCAGGACTTATGGAGTCACGTAGGTTATTCGTTAGAGGACGAACGCTTGGATAAGCCTGAGCATGGCGCCCTCTTTAATGCCTCTGTGTCGGTTCGTGACCCTGCGTACCATATACGTGACCTGCTCGATGGTCTTGGTGAGTTGCTCTATCAATGCATTGTTCTTTCCGTCCGCCTGGATGAGCAGACCCAGAATCCTGATGGATTTGCTTGGCTTGAAGTCGTGCCCATCGAGGGTGATTAGATGTTGTCGACATCCTTATTTGTTTGGCGTCTCCTCACCACGAGAAGCTCAGACTTCTGTGGAGAGCATGACAGCCAACATCTATTTGCGTACTCATTCACAGCATCGGCGGCGAGCTGGAGTGTGTCCTGCAACCCTCCCAGGGAATTGGGGCCCGTCCACAAAGTCACGGCGTCCGTGTACAGGGCATGGCTTATGTTTGGATTCTTCTCAGCTGCTCTGGGAGATCCTGGAGCACGATGTTGAAGAGGAATGGGGAGAGGACTCCGCCTTGGGGAGCCCCTCTACTACCGAGAGTGATCGGAAGGGGGGGGGGGGGCGTTGTGACACCCTTGATCTTGAGTATGGCTCTGTGGTTGGAAAGAAAATCATCCATGTAGTTGTAGGTCCTCCCCCGCATCCTCTTTAGGCCAAGTTTGGAAGGATCGCCTCGTGTGCCACATTATCGAAGGCTCCTTTCAAGTCCAGAGCGAGGATTGCCCACGGGGAGTGACGCGTGGCAGGGACGAAGACCTCCTCCTTTAGTGGGATGAGCACGTTTTGTGTGCCGAGATCTTTCCTGAAGCCAAACATTGTGTCCGGCAGTTGTTGTGTGGCGTCAAGGTGATTTTGCAGCCTTTTCAGTCTAATTCTTTCTATAATTTTGCCAATACAGGATGCTAGCGATATCGGTCGCAGGTGGTCAATATGTGGCGATTTTCCCAGCTTAGGGATGAAGCGAACTTCAACCATCTTCTATTGATCAGGGAGTTTTCCTTTCATCCAGAAGGAGTTAAAATCTCTAAGCAGGGTTTCCATGGTGGGTTCATCTAGGTTGGCAATAAGCTTGTTTGTTATTTGGTCTGGCCCCGGGGCGCAGTTCCGCTTGCTGTCTGCTATTGCCTCTCGTAGCTCGTACTATTGGATTTCCTTGTCTAGGTCGGGGCTAGGATTTCCTTTGTACGGATGGGGAGAAAAGCCTCCATGTGTCTGGGGGTACTTCTTCTCCAGCTCCTTCAGACGTTCGGCGCTGGTTCCAGAATAGGCGTTGAATGTGCGCACCAGGTCCTTGTTAGAAGCTGCTTTACTTTTCAGAGGGTCGATTAAGTGCCTGAATAGTTACCACGTTTTCTTTTGTTGTTAATGTGCCTTGTAGGCCATCGCAGACCTGTAAGCGATTATCTTTGCATAGTGCTGCCCCATATTCTGCAGCCTGCTTGTTTATAAGGGATATACGCTTCCGGAGCTTTTTGTTGTGTCTTTGCCGCTTTCACCTTTTTGTGGGGCTGTGCCGCGCTTCCCATATGTCGAGGAGTTTTGGTTCCACATAAGGTATCCTATCCTGTAAGAGGTAGCTACAGTCTGAGTGTGTGTTTGGGCATCTCTAAGAGCCGCCTGCGTCACTTTTTCATAGGATAGCTCAGAATCGAGGTTCTGTGTGACCCTGGCCTGGCGGAAACCATCCCAGTTCGTGAGGCAGGCTGATCCAATACGGGTCTTGTAACCTTTGTCCTCCTTGATTGACAGATGGATCATGTCATAGTCAGATCCAAGATTTTCCTGCGTATTAGCCAGGTATTATCTAGAGGTCTCGCTAACAAAGTAAGGTCGGGAGTAGTATCTCTGAATACGCTTGTGCCCGTTCGAGTAGGTGTGTCGGGATCGTTGAGCAGCCTTAGATGATCTTGCTCGAGGGATTCTACTATAGCTCCCCCTTTTTGAAGTTGTGAGTGTACCCCCATAATTGGTGTGGAGCGCTAACATCTCCCATGATTATGAGGGGTGAGTTTCTTGCTAATAAGATGGATTCCTGGATAACATCTCGTACTCCAGGTTGTGTGCGCGATGGCCGGCAATACATGTTAAGTATAAACAGATTGGATTTCTTCTTTGTTGATGGAGATAGAATTTCGACGATCGTATGTGCGCATTCTTTCTGTCACGTAAGGTGTTGAGACACCGCAACGCAACCTTTGACGAGAATTGCCATAGACTTTCCTGTAAGATCGGCATACGTGATATATCCTGGCAGACGGGGGTACTATGGGTTTCCGGTAATTCCGGTGTAGGGTCAAGGGAGAAGACGTATTGTTGAAGTTCGCCCTTCCTGATTTTTATACCACGGCAGTTCCATTGGAGAACCACTGTAGCGTTTCTTCTATTTGATGCGGCCGTCATGTTGAATGGTTGGGTCCTTGTTTTCTACTGAAGATTCTCGCAAGTATGAGGAGAACCTGCGACTGCTGCGTGTGTTAGCGGTTTTGAGGCGGTCAATGCGGATGTTGCGACGCTCTACTTCTTTCTTAAGGGCCTGTACACCCTACTTCAATACTTGCACATCTTGGTGTAGTCTCTGTAGGTCCCATCTTAGGGTATTGTACCACGCATCTACGTTTTTCGTCAATGTCTCCATTACGGTTGTTATCGCCGCTTGAAACCACTGGGATTGGGCGACTTGCAAGGCATCTCCTGTCTGGACTTGATGTGCTGCGGGACGCTCGAGTGTCATGCTTTGTGGATCATTCGTTGTTGGTGGTGGTCGGGGAGCTGTGTTCATTTGTGTTGATTGTTCTGTGTCAGGGTGATTCGGCTTCTTTCGTTTGTGTGGAACGTCGCCCGTTTGGGAGTTCTCAATTCTTGCAAGTCTGGCTTGGAGTGCTGCTAGTTGTGCTCTGAGTTGTCGGTATTCTTGGCACGGAGTAGGTGATGGTTCGTTCGGTGGGGGGCGGTTCGGATTACTGGGAGCAGTGGGAGACACAACATGTGCCCAGCTCACCTGCTTGTTAGTGGTCATGTCTGGCTTGAGTGCATTGTTCCGGGAGGTAGTCTTGAACCTGGAACCCGTGCTGCTGCAGCTCCACCGGGTAGGGGTACTAGAGCGGTCCCTGGGCCGCCCACGTTGCAGTGTAGAGCCTTTACTCGTGACTTGCTCCTCCGCCTGGCGCCTGGCTTGCTCTCTCCGTCGAAGGATCTAAGGCTCCCGGAAGCGCTTTGGGCAGCCCTGTGTAGCCATCAGGTGGGATCCGCCACAGAGGGTGCACAGTGGTTCACAGGCGTGGCTCTGTTTAGATTCTCGGAGGTCGCCATGGTGGCACACGTTGAGGGTTGGCTGTGGGCACGTTGTGGATCGATGTTCGGTTTCGTGGCATAGGGTATCACGGGAACTGTCTTCTTGTACAGCGAACCGGGGTACTCTCCGCCGAAAAGGTTACAAAGTACAGAACCTTGAGTCCGGCAAAGGTGAATACCACCCCATTAGATTGTCCAAGCCAGCGAAAGGCGTATATTTCGCACTGGCTTTGCTCAAGGTTGGCAACGATCTCGGCTTCGAAGAAGCGCAGAGGCACTTCCCGAATGAGTCCCTTGGATGAGTCATCAGGCGCTAGTCCATACAGGGTTACGCATGGGTAGTATCGGCGATCCTGAGTTGTTTCACGTTACTTAAAGCCTTCGCTGCGTCTGAGGACCGTGTGCTGATCGTGACTATATTTTGCACGGCATCTAAGGGAACATTGAGGTTAGCCTGGCGCCAAGTGAAGTCTGTCGTATTCAACAAAGCCAGGAAAAGTTCGGCCATTTCTGTGTTCACGAGCTTTAGTCCGCCTTGTGGACGCAAGACCAATTTAAAGTCATCTTGGGGCAGGGTATCTGGACCTGGGGGTGGCCTTGCGTATGAGCCGCGAAGACGGAGTTGAAGATGTGGCGGTCAGGCCTACCTCATTGTTTGTCTTGCGCGGTCGTCTCAGCTGGGCCTTGGTGACGACGTTGATCCAGTCTGAATTGTTAGCGGAGTAGATCACCTTCGCTGGAATCGCGCAGCATCGTGTTTTCGTCCGCTTCGCTTGAGTTGAGTTGGCGCGGCCCCCGTCACCAGGCGAGCCCTGCATGTAACGTAATCGGGTGAGGCCTAACCGCTGGGATTAGGGCTTGCGTACTGGTCCAGGAAAAAGTCGGGAATTCATCGAGAGTGCACCAGCTGGTCACAAACGAGCGTCCATAGGTGCAAAGTGATTTGGGATACGTAGCCAGGCAGTAGAAATGGTAAGCGAATATATCTACCTAGGCCAAGTTGTGACCCCTGACCCCGGCCATGAGGCAGAGATAATTGGAAGGATAAGTATGGGGTGAGTGCATACGGCAGGCATTCTCAGATAATGAATGACAGCCTGCCATTTTGCCTGAAGAAGAATGTGTATGGCAGCTGCATGTTACCAGTATTCACCTACGGGGCAGAAACTTGGAGGCTCACTAAGAAAGTTGATTGTATGCCTCATAAATGTAATTGTATGCCTCACGCCACAAAACGTTAGCTATAAGACGGCTTCCGCTTCGCAGAAAATCGCAAGAGAGCGGTGCTAGGGTCCCTTTATGAACCTGTAGAGATCCGCGGGGGTCGAACTGCAAGGGCGGATGCCTGTGCCTCGAAGGTGTCGAGTTCTCGCCTGTTCCAATGAAGGACACACCCATTACAGGTGTTCTGTGTCAGTATCTTCACATCATATCGGCATGCCCACAAAATAAATTCCCACTTATCACCTCTGAGGAGCACTGCAGGCCGCTCTCCGCAGCTCCGATCTGGACGTTCAGGTCCGGTTAGTCGATAGGGCTGTGGCCCACCGGCTACAAGCGCCACCTTAATGGCATGGACCCGATAAAGTTTTATCTCTCTCTCTCTCTCTCTCTCTCTCTCTCTCTCTCTCTCTCTCTCCACAGGAGCTGAGCGGAAATGCGGCAAATAAACTCGCAAATACACTCGTGCGCAGACCAGGAAAACCGCACTGTTGATAGGCCGCGAAAGACCGCATAAACAGCTGCCCAAGGTGCTGAACGATTCATTCGATGCATAGGTGCCCACTGCTGCCTGGTGGTGAATGTAGAAACCAGCACGCTTACAAAATGTGGCTGGGGCACGCGGCAATTGGGACGGCCGGAGAAAAACGCGCGAGGGGTGATCTGGGAGGCCATGGCAAAGCATATGTTGTTTCCCAGCCGCTCGATGAGGGCCATTGTTTGCAGTATGAGTGCTTGCAAGATATGATTTTAGCCTGACGAATTTCGGGATTTTCTGTACGGGGGCGGGGCCGGGATTAGTTATATTTCCAACACGAAAGTAAAAGTATTTTATTCCGGGATTCACGAAGGTTGCACTTATGTCCTATCCGTCACGGAAGTGACTCCAGTAAAACAAAGCAAGCGGCCTGGTACCGGTGCACCCCCGCACGCATGGTCCTCCTGCGGGGAAGTAACCTTTAGTACTAAAGAGTACATTACACTTGGGGTTGTTCGTTTTCAGGTTTTATATATTAACACGAACGTGTTTTATGCCGGCATACACCCCGATTTCACAGACGTCATATCCGTCACGGAAATGACGCCAGTACACCTTTGCCGAAGCGACCAGTCATCAGGACGTCGCTCGCCAAGCACACCCACAAGACAGCCGCCGACCGGCAAATCATGCTCAGCTGCAAATTTCGCTGCATATTTCGCGGTCGTGTTTTACCGATTCCTATGACACAGGAATCAACCACAGTTTTTTTTGCTGGGTTATTTGCGAACCCTAACCATCAATTCTTTCTTTGCACTTCTTGCTTTTTATAGTGCTTTCTGGTTGTATCGTTTTTTCTAGGTTGTCTAGTTTTTTCGGTCCGCGCTGATGCGGTAATAAGCGTATTTCGTAAACTCCACCAATTCCCAGGAACGCTCGAATACACATGGTACATATATATCACTGATAAGTGAAACTTATGTTTGAGCAATCACAACGATGAGACATTGAGCTATAACGAATTACAATATTATAGTGCACATGATAGTGTTTTTACCCTTTGAGTTTATATTTAAATGGAAAAACATAATCCCCAAGCGTTCCCGTTTTTAGTAAAGAACTGTAAAATCATGATGTGTCTCTGGTAGAATCCCTTACAAGACATGCGCCACAGTTTGTTCTAATTAAACATAATTGATATATAGAGCTAGTGCTTGGGAGCCAAGAGGAAACCTTTAATCTCTCGAACCGCATCTCCTTCTCAGAAAACTATAGGGAGCAGGAGCTTTATGTTTGCGCAAGGTTTAGCCAGCCTACAGTAAAAAAAAACATCCATTACCCCACCCATCGTTTACATTGCTACACATGCATTATTAAGACCTCCTTGAACGTTAGTCTTCATTAGCAGTAATAAATTCGGAGCAGAAAGACGCCAACATGGTACTCAGCGCGGCGGGTTGGCGGGAGAGGTTTAGGGAATTTCATGTTTAGAATAACAGAACGCACCCTTGAGGAACGTGGAGCTTAGGTAAAAAAAACTACATCGGGAGAAAGTGCGTCGCTTGTGAGCAAAATAATTAGGTGTAACTCATCCTGCTTCGCCGATGCAAATTAAGGGATGCAGCGAAGTACTTGTCAAAACTAGGAACAGCCTCGTGTGAGTTTGGTGACTGGCAACAAAAACATTCAAAATGATGGAAGTAGATAAGTTTATTAAAGGTTGAGAATACAGTTACTGAAAAAAGGATGCCCAATTTGAAGCACACAAGATGAAGCTTACATGCATTCTGCTGCAAGGTGTGGGGAATATGTTTGGCTCGATTCTCCCTTATGCTGTATTTAAGGTGCATAAAATCGGGCGGAAGGAACATTGTTGTCCCATTCTCTTCTGTTCTATATATATATATATATATATATATATATATATATATATATACGGCCAGGGAGGTAGGAATGCCATTCGAATCTTTTCTGCAGGTAAGGAAACAAAGCAAGGCAACAGTGAAATAGAGGGTAGTCTCCCTGCAGGTATGGGTGTACGCCACTCCTCCCATATTGGGATCCTGTGTGACGTCAAAGTTCAAGGTGTGTCGGGAAAAGTGGATAATACGCTGAACGTCTACTTGTATGACGCATTAGTGTGACAGCCAGCGCGGTCTTGTCCAGAATAAATACGAAAAGATGATGTACCGCAAGATGACGTTTTGGATGCCTATTTTTCATTTACCTCGCACCCCATTTTTTTTCGATGGTGCCCTAGTAAAGGTTCTCCATTATTACTACGGTTCCCAAAAATGAACACAATAAAAAATACATGGCCACCAGTAGTTTCTTACTCCTCGTGTGCATACATTTGGTGTATAAGACTAAAATCCTGTAAACACCCCACCTCACACCACCATTCCACTAAGCATAACAATCTTCTCAATTGAGCGGCAGAGAACGAATTTACGGGGAATCTTGAAGAGATCACATGCATACAGGTCACTAATCCACGATACCTCCACGCGCAATGTGCTGTAGAAATTAATTAGGCACCCAACCACGTAAAACTGAAAGATGA
Source organism: Haemaphysalis longicornis (assembly GCF_048455015.1). Classification (NCBI taxonomy): domain Eukaryota; kingdom Metazoa; phylum Arthropoda; class Arachnida; order Ixodida; family Ixodidae; genus Haemaphysalis; species Haemaphysalis longicornis. Next base: position 198,301,136 of record NW_027526361.1, read on the forward strand.
GTTTTTAGGCGTTTTGCCTGAATGGAGGAACTTACAAAATGAATTTAAAAATGAGAAACGAACTAGTACAAACAATTTGCCCACTCAAAAACATTCCCATCAGACAGCTTCGTTTGCCCCCGTCGTTCAGAATGCTTAGTGAGATTGCGCTTTTATGACGGCAGTTTTGTATATGGGTTTGTCTCAAAACAGTGTCAAAATTTGGATGCACTGGTAATCCCATGCCTGCGCTTTGCGTCTGGATCTTTCCGGGTGAGACCTGTGCAAAGCTTATACGTCGTGTGCGATCGCGGAAATTGGAACATCAGCACACGTTCGCTACCTGAATGCTTGATCTTGAAGCCGAATTTATTCAGAAATTTTTCTTGCTAGATGATGACTGTGCGTACGTAGCCTATACGCTTATTTTTCATAATGGGTCAAACTTGATGTACCTCGCTCTTCGAGTGCAATCAAATCCATACGATCCCGTAGTCTCAGTAAAGCACACCTGCATCACACACACTTGTGACTTCGTACATGTTCACAGTTTGGTACGACCTATCTTAAAAATAGGTAGTGAAAATGTGTCTATAAAGGCTAATTGCAGCAACCCCTACACTGAAGATTCAAATATTAATACAGAATTTTTTTATCGGTGGCAGGAGCTCTACATTTGCAGTGTCCCGCGCTGCCTAAGGCCCACAATTTGCTACCCTAATGACATGACACAATGCCTTAGTGGCTGCCCTTCTTCCTCTTTTTGCGTGCTGTATTTTTTGTTCGTCCACTGGGTATCACTTTTATTCAAAGCATTAATAGAGACGCACCGCCTTCCACGTTAGTCACAACGACATTGTGCAAAAATATCAGCATCTTTGTGGCAAAAGCCCAGGACACTTGAATTAAAACAGAAAACCGAAAAGAAGAGACACAAACATTTTCAAGCCTTTACGGACTCGCAGCGTTTTTCCTGCATTCCATAATGCGGAAACAATCCTGCGATAGTGTCGACCAAGGCTCCTAAACAGACGAGAATCAAGTGCGACCCGTCAGTGAGCCATTTTGGAAAGACATTTCTGACCAGAGCTCTGTTGTGGCTGCAGTCTCCGCTGTGGGGTAAACGTCCTGCAGTGGACGTTGCCAAGACATAAACCACTTAGCCAGAGTGAACACCGCCAATTGCTTTGTCACTACAACAAAACCTCAAATATGTACTCATGTTTCTTAAAAACAATATAGATGTATTGAAATATTTATCTCCACCTTGATAATAGGTAATACATGTGCCACCTATTCATTCATTTTAAATACTTTACCAGTAGCAGTTTTCAGTCCTGCACGCAGTGATGCTCGTTACCATCTGCTCGTTACTTCACGTTTCTAGTGAATTTATGGCTGGCGGTGTCGCATGAAAGCAACTTTTTTCCGAGGTTTTTCCTTACCAAATACCGTTCTACCATTGATTATTTTCGGTCGATAACACAAAAATTGCAAGTCACCGTTTTTTACATACCTTGCAACCTAGTATTTTTTATATTTTTATCACACGCGTGTAACCACTGACAACCTCGTGAAAGAACGTCGGAAGTTCCCCTAGTATGCATTGTGACCCTCACTTCTTTTTTAGGCAAACGACATGTTTGGAGATCCCGGCACCATACCTCATTGTTACCATCTTCAATTTTTTAGGGGAAAAAGGCGGGATAGAGTTACGTGTTGCACACTTGGATGTACGTTGTTGGGACTGGGCCATCTCATAAGTCACCACTATTGCGACGTTGCCTTGTTCCGTCCGCTATTGACGCGCGCAGAGCAGCGCGATGAAGTTGTTGAGCCGACGAAGACCTCAAGCAGCATTGATATACAGTATGTACAAGGGTAACAAGAGTGTTACATGGCTCGCACAAAGGGGACAGGACGTCTCAATTCTGTGCATTCGAAGAGTGCCGCTCTGGCCGCTGCCTCCGGGCTGGTTTTATGCCCACGGGGGTTTTTCACTGATGGAAGCAGTGCAAATCCCTGGAATCAGGACTCGCACTGGCCGCAGTTTCCGTTTCCCTTCAAGTTGGGGCTCGTCTGCCGCGGCAGGTACGTCCGAGCCGAGAATCTGCTCCGCCGTCGGCGCGTCGCCAGGTGCAGCGAATTCGGGCTGGGCGCTGAGGCACTCAAGCTCAACAACGTCAAATCAGCGGCATTCAAACTTTAGCCGCAAGTATTTCATTACGAAAGTCCACCTATAAAGTTAAGTTTCCTGTTCTTTGGCTTCAGATGCCGCTGCACTACTTAACGCTGGTTATAAACATCCAAAAAAATTTTCAACAGAAGTTCAGGTCAATAATATTATATGATCTCTCAATTGATATGATCTCCTAGTAGATTGCCACTGTTTCTAAATAAATAAATAAATAAATAAAAACTGAACATTTTCCCCACAAGTGCGCTGTGCCCACTTTTCTATGAATGTGTGCCTGTAAGTCCGAATGAATGTGACATGTCAGGGGTATTTGGCGTCAATAAGAAAGTGAGCTGCACTTATGCTCAGTAGGGCACTAGGATTGTTTTTCCCCCGCTAAGCGCCATATCTGTGCAATACAACATCAAACTGTAAATACACGTAGGCTGGATGTCATCTAAAACACTAGCATGAAAAGTCTTTATGCGCCAGTTTGACGTCAGGGCACACTGGGAAGGGTACGCATTTAGGTAACCGTAATTTTCGCGTACTGCCTTGTGCACCCTTATACCATGGTAATCAATCTTCTTTGTTTTTGTAGCATGATGGTCGTGTTAGTTTTCTTGGAAATGAACGCTAAAGTATGGCCTTTTTGGACACTGAAGAACAAAAACAACATTAAGTGAATATTTGCTGAAGGGACAGAACAGTCTCTTTTATTCTGCTGATCTGATTCTTGAGAGAAAACAAGCTGCCTGCGATGTTGCGTGCACTGGGAACAAAGCGTACTCTGGGGGAGGAGACCGGAACAAATATACGAGAGGTCTCCGTAATCCCTGAGTTTGCACAACGTAATAGGTTAGGCGACGTACTACATTTAACGGCGACTTGCTCGGTAAACTGGTTGTATCTGCCCACTGCGCAAAAAGCGTAGAAGCCCGCAAGTATTTCTGTCTGCACGGCAATGTCGGCATTATGAGAATGGTCTCCCCAAAAAAGTCTTCATTAGCGAGGCACGTGGGCATGAAAAGAGACACGGAATCGAGAACACGGTCACGTTGGAGATGTCTCTGCAAGTAATACACTCAATTGATTGATAGTAGGGTTTGACGCGCCGACGCAACGTAATCGATGACGTGCGCAGTAATGAAGGGCTCCTGATTAATTTTGACTACCTGGGGATCTTTAACGTGCGCCTAAATCTCGTACACACAGGCATTTTTGCTTTTCGCTTCCATCAGAAAAGCGGCCGGTGCGGCCGGGGAGTAATACACTCATAACCTATAAAACGATCGTGTGGCGACGAGGTCAGTGCAGAGCAGCTGCCCGGATAGTGAACAAATAGTGTGTAAAATAAGCAAAATATTGGCACCGACGCCTATTTTTCTCTAGAGTTTGCATCTTTCAAAGCGAGAACGAATAAATATTGTGTTGCGTCGGGCACAGGAATCATTAGTTGTCTCGTATATTCACGCAATAAGCTCTTTGAGTAGACTACATCCAGGTGAGCTTTCTATTATTTGTTTATCGCTTGGACAACGTACTGTGTGTGGTTATCGACTCATCTATTTAACAATTAGGAACAGGTAAGGCTTATGTATATTACGCGAAATTGGTTTTCGGGGGGTTTGCGTCTTCAAAAGTGCTTTTTTTAAAGATGTGGCTATTTACTCGTAAAAAGCTCGAGACTTGTAGCGCTGGTTTTTATGAGGTATATATTAATGTTCCGGTAGTTGTGAGATTCCGACTACTAGGATAACTTCAAAAAGCAGTTTGCATTTCAGTTGTGCTACTGGGGCCTTGTCGTAATGCTCATCTGCTGCTACTCCTCAAATACTGGCTTGCTGAAATATTTGCGTCACAGTGAGGGCAAAAGTGAGGCAGCCTTTGAAGAATCGGTACTCGCTGGTTAGGCTTTCGGAGCTCCGGAGAGGGTCTATTTGTGATACTATTTGTGATACAGAGATGGAAAGAGATAGAAATAGAAATAGAGAGATGGACAAAGAGATCTATAGAGAGGTATACGAGATAGACAGAGAGATAGAGAAAGATGGACAGAGATAGGCAGAAATAGAGAGAAATGACAGAGATAGCGAGAGATAGAGAGAAAAAGAGAGGTATAGAAAAATAGAGAGAGAGCGGGATAGATGGAGAGAGATTCAGAGAGACATTGAAACGCATATAAAGAGTGAAAGAGAGGTAGAGAAAGGTAGAGAGACACAGATATATAGATGGAAATAGATAGAGAAGGATATAAGGAGGGAGATTGAGAGGGAGATAGGGAGAGTTGGAGGGGTCGAGAGAGATAGAAAGAGATACAGAAAGAAAGATAGAGAGAGACAGAGGATTAGAGGTAGAAAGAGCTGGAGAGATAGAGAGAAATTCATCCCACAACGATTGGAAATGCATGAAATGACTTCCACAGGATTTATGTATGGCGCGGAAAAGCAGACTAAAATTGTATCAAAGTAATGACGACACCTGTCCTTCCGGCAACAAGGATGTACGCGAATCTTGACCCCAGTAAACACGTAAGCCGGTCCTTTCATTCAAATCATCAAGAAAAGCCATTGAACAACCTCTACGCAACCTTTTCTTTCAGTTGAGCTGTACCCGAAAGGAAATGTCTGCTAAATGCTATTCCACGTCATCCTCTCGAACCGCAGGATCGTCCCGCCGTTGTCGCTTGGCTACTGCTTCTGCCTGTCGAAGCCCTTTGTCGGTCTGCCGTTATCGTCTCTCAATTGCTTTTTCGCTTTCTTCCGAAACTCGGGATTTGCTCGACAAGCAACCAGCACGTGCACGTTCATAGCGACACTCATGCTTTAGCATTGCATGGCTGCCCGTTCTTCTGGAGAGCGCACCAACTGCCCATTAACATGCCGCAGCCGCCGGTGAACTGACTGCCACAAGAAACTCGCAAAAGTAGACTCCGGTTGGCTCGTAGTATAGCGTGATTCGCGGCGCCAATTGCGAGAGCGACAACCTCTCCGGAGGAAAAGAGCGCGTGCGACGACGACGATTATGCTGACGGTGGTGGTGATGAGTAGAAGCCCTCTCTTAAAACCAGGATGTCGGATGTCAGCTACCGACTTGAGTGTTTTATTCCATTGATTTGCCCTACCCTTAACGAACCTCAGGAATGCCTCAGGAGCTTCAAATTTGCTGATGACGTTGCCTTGCTAAGTAACTTGGCGGACGAATGGCAAAGTATGATTACCACACTGGACAAACAGAGTAGAACCGTGGACCTTAAAAGTAATATGCAGAAAACTAAAGTAATGAGTGATAACCTCGGGACAGCACAGCTATTTGAGATAGGTGGCGAAGCAGTGGAAGTGGTAAGCAAATATATATAGTTAGCCCAAGCTGTAACCCCTTATCCCAGCCATGAGGCAGAGATAACTAGAGCATAAGAATGGGGTGGAGTGCATTCGGCAGGCATTCTCAGATAATGAATGGCAGTATACCATTGTCTCTGAAGAAGAAAGTGTACGACATCTGCAGCTTACCGGTAATCAACTACGGAGCAGGAACTTGGAGGGGCACTAAGAGGGTTCAACTTAAATTGAGGACGACCGAGCGGGCAATGGAGCGGAAGGTGATAGGTATAACATTAAGGGACAAGAAGAGAGCGGAGTGGGTCAGGGAACAAACGCGTGTTAAGGACATATTCGTAGAAATGAAGAAGAGGAAATGGACGTAGGCAGAGCTTGTAATGCGAAGACAAGATAACCGTTGGTCATTAGGGTAACAGAATGGATTCCTAGAGAAGGGACGCGTTGCAGGGGGCGACCGAAAGGTCGTTGGGCAGATGAGATCACGAATTTTGCGGGGACCAATTGGTCGCAGTTAGCACAAGACCGGGACAACTGGAGATTAAATGGGTACTGACACAGAATCTTGAAGGCGAGATAACTTCGGAGATAGATTGGTGTAAATATGCATACATCATGTGCAAAATATTATCGGTGACTAAAACCTAGATTATATTTAAAAGAAATCTTAAAGTTTGCGAAACGCAATCGAGCAGCCAGCAGAGGACCACAGGCAATCGACATCCCATGGATATTTTGTAGATAAACAACATCCAAACACGTCACGAGTTTGTGTTTGCCACTTCGCACTGCCGGCTTTTTCGCCGGCTCGCCCGGATCGCTGCTCCAGTCGGAGGGCGGGGCTTCTGCTCTCGAGAACGAACGACCTGATCGTTGGCGGTGGAGGCGCCGTGATTTCATCGGATCATCGGCTAGCTGGCCGCGACCCAATTGAACAGCGATTTCGGGCACTCTGTTTTTATTACTTTTTATTTACATTGGATGCGAAAACGTGGTGCCGGAGACACGAAAAGCGAACTGAGTGTGCCGCACGGTCGCTGTGCAGGCGGAGGCCACGGCCGCGAAGTGGCGCAGGCCTGCGCAGGTATCTCGAGTGATAGCTTGTTACCGGTGCACGAAATTGTACCAAAGTCCCAACCATGGCAGCTTATATGAGAAAGGAGTCAATGATGCGATGGCGGGTTGCAAATTGTCATCGAGAGCGGCAATCGAATATCCGTCGCAGTGCTAAGCTGAACACATCTGTAGGTGGACCTGTAGGCAGACATGCCTGCTGCTCCCAGCGCACGTCTTGCCACCCACTGTCTCGAGCGTCACGCGTCGCTCTTTAGCCGCAGTAGCATTTGCACCCGCAGCGCCTGCGTCACGTGCACGGTCGCGTTATAATTAAGTGGCTCATGAGATCAGTACGTGGAAGCATTCGCAGAAACTGCTGGCGATGCGGATTCGACAGTGCTATGGCAACTCTGTGATATCCCTCCGACGGTCACGTGGTCTCCAGGGCGGCACAGAAAGCGTGTCCCAAGACCGGCCCGTCTATGGCAGCTTTCTGGCATGTCCAGCCAGTATCGAGGTTCGGGCAGCCACTGATAATACCAAATGTGGCCAACATTCGGCTACCACCACTTCGGTGTTTCTCTGGCCACCCGTGTTCAGACGCAGAACGGCAGCTTCCCGGCTGCCAGATATTCAGTTCACTTTCAGCTGCAGATGTTGAGAAAGAGAACAGCCGAAGTACGGCTTTAGGGCATCCGTTTTTCCTTCGAAAAGCGGTGTTCAGCCGAAGCACGACAAGCGACCGGCCACAGAATATCCGTGTTCTTGTGGCAATTGGTGTTCGAAAGGAGACCGGCCAGAGCGCAGCTGCCTCGCATTCGCTCTTTCAACGGTGAACCGTGCGTTCGGCGGCAGAATATTCGTTTTCTTCGGGCAACCGGTGTTAAACAGAAGGCCGGCCGACGCACGACCCCAGAATGTATATTTTTCATTCGGTTAGCGGTCCTCGGCCGAATCACGGCAAGCGAACAGCTTACAATTTTTGGCAACCGGTTTTTAAGAGGAGACCGGCCTACGTAAGGTCTGAGGTTATACGTTCATGCACAGACGTGTTTGGAAGGAGACCCGCCGGTGTAGGACCAGTTTTTTTCGTGGGTAAAGAAAGAGCCGTTAGGGAGTCGAATGACGCAGACGCGTTTTTTATCCGCTGGGTGTTTCTACGTTTTAAATAAACGAACATCGTTTGTCAAACAGTAATGAGTGTTCTCGGTGAACGGGCAAGGTGCAAGGACTCACTGGACATTAGCAGGGAACCTTTTAGGCCATCGAAATGTCATTTATTGCCACAAGAAGACTGTGCCACACCGACGAGTGAGCTAAGCCTCGCCAGTCATCGCCGCTACCACGCCTCTGCCGCCGGCTTCGTCGACGCATCAGCTCGAGGCTATTCGCCCCCTCAAGAAATGGAGACCATTGGAGACATCGACCCGGCAGAGATGTTCGACCCGAGGTGGTGGTTCACCAAAATAAGTGGCTTTAAAGGGCGTTGAGCAAGCGGCCGCCACGCAGGAGCTCAACCGGCGCCATGTCAAGGACTCCCAACCAAAGAAAGGCAAGGGCGCGCAAAAGCGCAAGTTTGCCGCTATTCTTCTTACTATAATACCGCGAAAAAGAATGTTGCACTATTTTGTTGGTGATAAACGTAGAAGAGGCTAAGCTCGTGCATTGGTAGGCTCAACTTCATGCCCTGCTTCATGGGATTTTATTACTGTGTATTTAAAAGCACGTGTTATTTTAAATTTGCAATAACAACAGAGCCTTGTGAATGACGAAGCCTGGATGTTAATTTAGTTGTGGTGTTTGAAGGTGAGCTTAGCTACACTTCGGAAATGACTCATTTGTTTAAACATAATCACCAGCATCCTAGCAAACACGGATTTCGTCGGGTTTTTCTTGCTCGACGCAGCTTTTTGAGTTCACGGGCAATTTGGCTTTAGCAATAGATAGGCTTAAAGTAGTTGACTGTATTTTCTAGTACTGCAAAAAAAGCATTTGGAGGTGTTCCATATCAGCTTCTTGTTAGTACATTGCGGGCTATAAACTGAATGAATCGGTTATTGCATGGATAGCCGAGTATATCTCTCTAAGACAGCAGTCGGTCGCTCTCAATGGTTTTTCGTCCGGATATGTTCCCGTCAACTCAGGAATTCTAAAATGGTCAGTTGCGGGCCCTCTTTTCTTTCTGTTATATATAAATGTTATTACTATTGGCCTCAAATCTTTCTTTAAAATGTTCACGAATGACTGTGTAGATTAGAGGACTATAGCGAATGAACGTGATGCCGAATACCTGCAGCATAATTCTAATTTAATAACATCCTGGTGTGTTGATTCAGAAAAGTCGTTTAATGTTAAAAAGTGTGTTAACGTCGCCTTTACAAGAAAACCTTCATTTTAATTGAATACGTATACCATAAATTACACTGCTTTAAGAACGGCCGGGGAATATAAATAACTAGGAGTTTATTTAATGCGAGGTTAGAGGCTAAATCGGCACGTTCACAACACAAAAGTCACGGCTGCACGTTTTTTGGCTTTCCGAGATAAAATTTCAGCGAACCTCCATCTACCTTAAAAGAACAACCATATTTCACTCATGTGCGCGCAATGTTGGACACGGCATGTGTTTTCTGGGATCCCTACTGCAAAGAGCTGGTTAATCAGCGCGAAAACATACAGAATAGGGCAGTGCGATTTGTATTACTTAATTGGCACTGTTAACTTAGCATGAGGTAAAGTAAAAATAAACATGTAGTGTAAGACGGGAAAATTTTTTTCGTAATATCTATCATTCGAAAACTGGAATAGAAGGGGAGACATATATCCAAGCGCCATTTTACATATCCCAAATTGGGACCGCTAGCTTAAAGCAAATTATTAAGTTTCCTTTAAAGGTGACGCCTTGTGCGGTTCATGTTATCTTAGATCAGTACCAGAGTGTAATTATCTTTCACGTATTATTGTACACACTATTTATAATGACGATTATCACCGCGCTTTGTGGAAATATTTTGCTATTTGTCTCAAATTTGATGCTTAGTGTTATGTATCTCCCTGCTGTAATGCACGCAAAGGCAAGCAGGTATCAGATAAATAAATAAATAATTAAATAAAGAAATATAAACTTGCGGAGCCGCAAGTTCGCCTCCAACGGGTTGAGAACCTTACGCATTCAAATTCGATCAATGAAATATTTATTGTTTTATTCGTTGAAGTATGCAAGGTTTGCTGTATGAATACTACAATTGCTAAGTTATTGGTTTTAAATAAATTATTAAACTCTAGTCTTACGCCTTTGCTTGCGTGAACACAGAGGGATACAACTGCAGCCACCTAAACCAAGGCGTCATTCGCAACGCCTCTATAATTTTTTTTCCGTAGTACGACATCAGAGGAAAATAAGTTTATTTGGGCTATTAAGTGGTGTGCACGTAACGCATTAAAACAACATAAAAAAATCGATTGAGAATGAAAGCGCTTGTTCGATCTCTCCTAGGACCAACCCTGTGAAAGATCATCAGAAAAGTTGATCAAGTAGAAAATTTCTTTGCAAGAAAATGGGACATTACTTGACATACTTTTTGTGTGAAGAAAATTTATATTGAATGCTCCTCAGTTTTTGTGGAGTACCAACACGCTTCGGAAAAGCATTAGTGCCGGTTTTATATACAACAAAACTGGTCAGGCAACTGTTGTAAATATAGTTCATTTAGTCAGAGCATGAAAGTGCTCAGGAGAGAGAGAGAGAGAGAACGCAGGAAGACTTTCCCTAATGAAATTGGCTAAAAGCGGCACTTCCACCTTTGCACAATTCAAGAGCCTCGGATCCCCCCCCCCCCTCCTCTTTCCCTGTTTATTGCAGGTAAGCCGCTTCACAGAAGATATCGAATAATGGACAATACATCTATTCCAGCTCTACAAAGAAATGAATATTTTCTGTATTCAAGAGTAAAAGAGGCACAGCAATTAAAGGAACGACGATTTGTGAGCACTGTTTAATAAAGGAATGTTGGTGTCAACTGACGCTGATTATCAGGCAAGGCTGCGCTGAAGGCTGGACGGCTGGTGGTTGCGTGCGGGCTCACTTTGATGTGGCTGTATTGGACCCAAAATGCTGAGTTTGTGCTGCTGCACAACGCGGCTGAGTCATCTGCTTGCGTGACATGCAGTGACCGGCCTCAGTACAGTTAACGTACTGTGACTGAACTGTAATGCCTGTAGCACGGCCGAATTTCCGGCAGCTTTAGTCCGGCTGGAGTCCGACGACCGCATCTCGGCTGTCCTCTGGTGGCCGTACTTCGGCCGCGCACGGGTGGCTTTGGGATGGCGGGAGCCCTACGGCTGGAATCTGGCCTATGAACGTAAGCCGGTCGACTGGCCGACGGACACTGGCCGTTCGACAGTGATGGGAGTACGGCCGTATACGGCCAAAAGGCCCACATTTGGACACGGGCCGAACATGGCTGCCGGAAAACGGCCGTACAGAAAATCACCGGCCGCAGTACACCGCCTCGATTCAGGCCGAACAGTCCTGTGCTACCTGGGCATCTTTTTTCACACAAAATCCATCGTTTCGCGGCACCCGCTGAAACCCAAACTGCGACTGCCGCATTGAAAATGCCTCTAATTAAACAACCGTCGCACGCTGAAGCAAATGAGGTTTTTACAGGTGATAAGTAGGTCACTAGCTACTTACCACAACAAAAAAAAACAAGATGCAAAATTTTTGTGTCAGTGCCCCTTTAATAGGGAGAGGCCTTTGCCCTACAGTGGGCGTAGATAGGCTGGTGATCATGATCAATGATGATGATGAAACTAACCTAATGGGTTTGCCTCCCCACTATATGTTCCTCTCCCCGGTCTTCAACTCCCATTGCTCCCTCCCCCTTTTCATGCACTTGTACCCTTGTTTCTTTCCTTCCCTGGTCTTCTAAATTCTCATCCATTTGATTACTCCTCATACGTCCCCCTCTTTTCCCTAAGCAGGTAGCGGCTGAGGGCGCCGAAGGCCGCCACATGTGGGAGAGGGTGGACAGCTGCGAGCGAGTAGGGAGAGACAGGCGAGGAAGAGGACAGACACTTTTGCGACGATGCCACCAGCGGCCTCCGCCAGGCAATTAGAGCTTCGCTTGAAAAGGCAACGTAAATTTGGTTAACTTGGAAAGAGAATTTTTCTACCGAGTCTACACGCTCCTGGAGGTGCCACTGAAATTGTGCTACCAGTAAGGACTGTTCAGGTGACCAGTGCTGGTAGCCTCTCCAAGCCTAAGAGAGAACTGTAATACCATACTTACGCAAGGCCTATTCTGGCATATGCTTGCCCTCCACACAGTGTGTTCGCCTTCACCCATCACAATTACATGGTTTTAGAAGCTAAATGTAAATTTTCGGCGCTTTCAAACTTTTTTGTAGAACTATTGTAAATACATCCGGGTGACTCATCAGTGTTTTACTCCATTGTAGCATCTGATTTTTTTCTCTGGCCCTTAATTATAGCATATTTACACTGGAACTGTGTTCAGTACTTTGTAGGTTTGAGTTTGGTGTTTTTTTTTAATTCAAACGACAGTGCCCACAGTATTTCCACGCATTTATTCTTTTTGTGTGTGTATTTCCGAAATTGTATTTGTGTAACAGCTTTCCATGGCCATTTTTCTCAGCCACTACTGCGAAGCTGCATTTTCAAGAATATGCGCCTTACTTCTCGTGAATATTGTTGTTTACATTTCGGTTGCTCTTGTAGCTCTGCAATTTTTTGTACTTGAATTCGGGCTTGTTTTATAGCACTGCCTGTTGTGGCTTGCATGCGTGTGTTTATTCCACTATCGTAAAGTTCATAAGGCGCTGTATCTGTTGAATAAAAAAAACGAAATCCGTGTAGCGCTGTGGGTAAAACAAGAATGAATTGGAATTTTGATTGCTTCAGTTTATTTCCTAAATTATCAATTATAAGAGTCAAAACTTTGCTCGCGAAGGGCACAGATAAAATGCACTTCTTGGTAATGGCGTGAGCGAAGAGAAAAAACCAGCGTTCGCTGACCATGTGGAGTGTAGTTGGAACCCCACTTTTTAAAGCTAAGATTTCTACGCCTTCCTGATTGCATCATTCATGCGAGCAAAACGCAGCGCGGGAAAGCCAACTTTGCACAAAAGGTCTCACCAAACGATGGCGATGATATCGAAAAGCACATCAAGCACCACCTGTGTCCCTCGCGTTACAAAGCTGACGTAAATCCCATTGTTCCCTTCCGACACGGTCGATGCAGTACGGATTATGGATATTTACTCACGTTTCATGGCATAAATCTTCGCGTTAAAACCACCTGTCTTCCAAGAGAGGGGCTTTGGTATTTATTTTTCCTCCTAGAGTTAATAAACGTTTATTATTTCAAGTAGCGCTTTCTGCTACACAACTGCTGGGGCGAGTAATCCCTAAAACATGTAATTAAGGAAACCAAAAACAATCTTTTACGGTAACGCTGTCTATGGCTATGATCCAGCAGATCGTCTCTGTGAAAAGAGCGGAGAAGACAAAGATCCCGCGCAATGTGGTGCCAGGTGGCGACGGCAGCTCAATCCTCATGTTCGTAATACTGTGCGGTACAGCTTGAGTGTATGAATAAACCGATAAAATAAATAAAAAGAAGTCATATGGTCTTCACATTGTAATAAAAAATGGGCCGCGTATCTGCTCCTTTCGTTGCAAATGTCCAGGCGATAGTCGATAGTCGACTGGCGTCCCTGGCAAGTAAATGCCTTCCTTCTCTCTCCAACTCACCTTCCCCGCCTTTCCTTTTCTGTCTCGTTCCTCACGAGAAAATGCGCTAGAAGTTTGTTCAAGCACATTTAAATTTACCACGTTCCACTGCTCCAAGTCGGGTGCCTCGATGCCAGCGCTGCCGTACGGCCGAGACGCGCGTGAATCAAGGCATTCTACTACAACGTTTATCGAAACACCTTGCCCTACACCATAAGCGTTCCAAGCGGAACGCGAAACCTATCTAGTGGAGCCTTTCGTTGCCATTGCCATTTGATTTTTAAAATTCCGCCAGGTAGCGAGGGCAACAGCAGCGACGGTTTTCTGCAGTTGATGTGGTATTTTATTTGCGATCGCAAAAACCAAGCATTCCTGAATTGGTAATAAACAAACACCGCAAATATCACTCATGTACTGATTTTGTGCCTTATATTTGCGGAATGCCTTGTGTTAACGGAAGAACGACCGAAGCGAGACCGAAGCCATGGCTGCCCGTTACGGGGTTCATCACTTTACTCGCACGGTCCCCACGATGACAATAATAGTGTTGACTACGGATGCCTACCCAGGAGGAGATTTAACACCTTTTTCTTGTTCAACAATGTAGACAAGTAGGAACACTGACACTGGATTTAGACGTCTAGATTTAGCTGTGGATAAATAACACTATTGCGCCGCTTCTGTTTCACGTTGACCGAGTGGCTGAATCGAGTCACAGACAGGCAGACAGACAGAAATACAGACAGACCAAAATTTCTGCGTTTAAGTAGCCCAAGAATAAGTCTTCCCAGCAATGCTTTTGTGTTTTGAGGTGTAGCCGACTTTAAAGGGATCGTTGTAAGCTTAGTCTTTAAAAAATGGCTTTCTCAGAGTGAGTGTTGCGCGGTGAAGCACATCCATCTTTGAAGAGAGTATCATTACAGAAAGTGGCTCTAACTGTTTATTTTATTTAAACTATTCTTAATCAAAACATATATGACAATTAGCCGCTACGACGACGCTAACACTACGCCGAAGTTCATTTCCGGTTCAAAATTACATAGTTTGCACTGCAGTTGCAAATATTGTGGTAGTGCCAATACATCGGCTTCTGTTAGAAGAAAAGGGAAAGCCCCATGTTTTTTTGCCTTAGAATAAACTCTACTTCACCAAAGTTTCATTCAGCTAATTCACCAGGAAGTGTGTTCATTCGCACATTACAAAGAGATGTCTTTTGCTTTGTGCACCCCTTAAACTACGACCCAGTGAAAACATATTGTCGCTCTCATTGGGGCTAGGCACCCCAGCATTTCTGGTTATCCTTCTTCACAGTGGAAGGACACTGTATTATTTATTAAAAACGAAGAACATTTCGAAGGGCACAGAAGTGAAAACAATCGGGCATCATACGATCAATGAACTGCGCGAAGTACGTATACCGTTCTCGAAGGACACGCCAGAAAAGCAGCACAACGGTTAAAAAAAGTCTGTTATATACTATCGCAACCTACAGGAGGAAACGGCATCAATAAGCGACGACCACGAGAGACCACCAATAAAAAGCTCACTCTATTCAATGGAAAAATAAAAGCCGGAGCCGCCTGGCATGCTTTGGCTGCGGCATCTCATCTCGAGATGGCGCTGCCAGTGAAATGAATGAGCACGTCGCTGTAGCCGTGATTACTGACCGCTTCACTTGAGCCAAGATTGATGGAACCGAAGCTCGGCGGGATGGTGCGTGCTTGCACTCTGCACGCAACAGAATCGCTGTGAGCCGCTCTAGATACAATCATAGATGCCTGCCTATGTCTGTTTGTCATGCAGCCAACTTGTAAATAACTCAGTTGTCTCTGCGGGTACAACATCCGTAGTGTACTCCTATGACGGCCCGAACATACTAGCGTGATTTGGAGTTCGGAGAGGAAAGTTCTCGTGCGTAGTTATGCGGAGGTTGGCTATAACTTGCATATGTGAAATATTGTATGAGCTACGGCATTGGAAATTACAGCTTTGTCGGACATCTTCACAATGCTTTACAGCATTGCTTTACAACCAATGATAAGAAATCAATCCTTTACGGCACTAATTTCGTATAAAGCGAAGCTTTATTCGTATCACTGGCGCGGTGTCGTAACAAAAAGGCATTACAGAAAAGCCAACTTTACACAATAGGAGGGCACGTGATGTTGGTGAAGAAACAAAACAAAACTTGTGCCGGGGTGGGAATCGAACCTGGGTCTATTGCGTTACGAAGCCGACGTCTATGGTATTGCGTCATATCGCATTCGGGCAGCTAAACATTTCCTTTGGGTTCGCTGCGCTGGCGTTGGCTTTGGAGTTTCGATTTGGAATATGGCAGTTTATATTTGCACCTGTCTTAAGATATGCCTCTCTTGAGACATGCCATGAACCCTTAAATGTATCGTGGGGCTAAAAGCCTCTCTTTTCAAGTGGTCACCTCCTGTTCGAGATGTCCAAGTTCTTTTAGCAAAGGTGCTGTTTGAGCTTTCTTGTGTTTGTGCAGATAGTTAACAGGAAAGTTCGGTCATCGAAATCGATATGCCAGGCCAAGAAGTGCGAGAAAAATTGACGAGTAGGTACGGAGCCCACGAACATGTGTTGGGAGTTGCCGCCTCAAGAAAAAAACGCCTCCCAGGATCAAGGATCGAACACTCCAAAAAATTGTCTCAGGTTGGCTTCACCACAACGCTCTAGAACGACCAATCAGCGTGGGTAAATATGAGTGGCTAAATTTGAACGAAGACGATGACCTGCCACCGTCCTCTTTTTTTTGCGCAAAGTCCCCCCATTCAGCATGTGCCAACTAGCCCAACAGCACGTTTTAATGGTATATGGCATGTAGACGAGTTCCGAACTCCTGAATGTAGATGGTTATACATTCAGCTTGAAAAAAATACAGCACCGTGTTTTCAGCATCGCTGTTGTCCTGCTTGCGGGGTCCCGGCGAGCCTTAGGTGCTGATGTATGGGTACCCGCGTGGTGGGGGGTTTCCTCTATAGTCCGAGATACCCTGGCCTGCGCTGGCCACCAGGCCCTCTTCTCCAGGCTATGCTGGGAGGAAAGGTCACAGCTGCTGTCCATTTTGAATAAAAGCGAGAGCCGCTTTTTACAAAGAAGATGTGTACGGCTACAGATAGTTTCTGAGACGTTTCTGCGTCCGCGGACCGAGTGGCACCTACGAAAAATTTTGAATATTGCGGCAAAGCAGACCATCTAGTGAAAGCTCTGTAGCTCTTAGTATAAGGCAGGTATCTTAGAAAATGATACTTAAATTTGCCGCTAGGACCGGTGAATTATTGCGCCGAGTTTCATTCATTTGTTTCAATTAATTAGGTCCCAGTAACACTGCTAAGTTTAGAAAATAACGGTGTGGTATCAATACATTGCCATCTACAGAGGGTTACGGTTTAAGAAAACGGATGTGACTCTTGTTTTAATCAAAACTATCCGGCAACAAACTATATCACAGTTAGCCGCTAAGAGGAGTGTAACATTACCTCGAGTTTCATCCACTCCGTATTACGAGCCTCACAGTAATGCAACTACTCTGGAAATAGGGTTCACTGTCAAAACATGGGCTTTTCAGATAGACAAACGGACAGCCCTATGATTGTCCGCTAAAATTAAACAAGAGAACTTCGAAGTTTTATTTAGCTAATAACTGGGAAGTATGCTGTATCTCCCATGACCAACGTGTTTTGTTTCGATCAAAAATTAGGGCAGAACTCAGACGACACACTTAAGAACGACGGGAGAAACGGGAGAGCTTGCCCCGCCGTTATTCCGTATGTCGTTGTCTGAATCGCGTTCTAATTTTAGATGCGACGCATCTCATTCACCCGCTTGGTCCATGCATTCATGCATGCAACCCTACATCCATCCGGCGTCGTCGTTGTCCGCGCCAGCTGCGCATGCGCCCTCCGCCGCTCTCACCGCAGCGTTATCGGCGGGTTAGCGCTCGCTCCTTGCAATGCCAGCTGTGCGTCGGCGCGCGCTACTTCTCGGATGCGCATGCGCTGCTCTCTCTCATTCCCCAAACCGTTATGCGGCGGTATACAACGCGGTACCTGCGCCGCTCCGCTCCGTCGTTCCAGCGCCGGTGCTCCGATGTCCAACGCTGCTTTGAACGGAGACTAACAAGCCTGCTATCGCGATGGTCTGCGCAACCGCAACAAGCGCAGGCCAGCCCAATAACAGAACTGCTAGCACCACCGATGATGAGGCTGCAAAGCGACGTGCACGGGGTGTGGGAACCCCGAAGTAGATGGAAATTCATCGTACACGTTCATGGCACGTTTCACGCGATGGGAGAATCAACCCACCAAAAACGCCGAGGGAAACCCACGATGCGTCGCATCTACACCGGGTTCCCGCGAGAGGAGGTGGGCGTAATTTTTTGATCATAATACGTCAGCTCGCCCAACAGCTTGTGTTAGTGTTTTGTTTTGTCCAGTCCTTGGGCTGCGCTCAGCTTGGCTTGTCATTTTTTCTTCCGGGAGTGGAAAATCTGTGAATTTTTCTAGTCTAATTTTTAAAATCCTACGTTATTTGAAACTTGGAGGAGCGGAAGCTATGGTGAGTTGGTAATACATTGCATTGGCGGGAAGCGTGAAGCGGAAGCGTGGCGGGAAACGCAAAGAGGCCGACACAGAGAGGAGACTACCCGAGAAATGATAGAAGCCGCGCAAATTCTTTGATTAGCTGGCGACTGTATCACTGTTCCGTCCATTTGACCGTCACCAAAAGAACTCCATTATGCAGCTGCTCGTGGGGAACTGGTGTAAATTGGCTTTTCGTTTCTAGGGATAATGCATAGTTTTTAGGGCTACCTTTTAGGCTCCCTGATATCTCCCGTGTGTTTCAGGGACACCATGTTATTGTATATAAGCGTTGCTGTTTCAGAATAAGCTTTCAGTTAATAGTAGTGCTTCGTCTTGTCTATGTTGTTGTTTCTGTTCTTATCCTCGAGTTCACTCGCTTCCTCCGATTCGTTATTAGAAAAAGGCCTACCCACAATCATTTCGCCGGTATTTAAATCTTTTCTAGACAAGCTACTTCTTACGGATGTGTTGCGGAGTGCGTGGTCGACATTGCCTATAACTTACAAGTTGGTTACCATTGGAGATATGGAGGCTGAGGCGTGAGAGTAAGAAACAACTTGCCATCTAGTCAAAATATGAATTTATAAGTTTTTTGCCGATTGCAGAACGCCAAACCGTTTTTATGCTTTTTACTAGTTTGGTGTTGCTGATAACTTCAAAAAATTTTACACGGAACTTTTAACCTCTTGCCATGCGCAAATACCTGAGTTTTGGAAAATAATGCAGCCACCGGGAGCCGCATGGCCTCACCGCCACTGTTTCAATGTTTTCATTCACAAATTATGCGCGTAAACGAAAACGAACGTACTGAAACCACCAAAGATTTTATTTCCACAGAAGTACGAGGAGGCAGGCTGGGGCTAAATGCTACAAAGCCTGACAGAGGCCCCAGCCCCTTTTGGTACAGTACAATGAAGAAGCAAAATCAAACAAGCTGGAAATTCTAGTGCTTGAGTTATTCTTGAGAGCACAAGACATTAAAGGACAATATGAGAAAGGTACAGTAAAGAAGATTAGAGTACACAAGAGTGAAGTAAAATAAAGTAGAAGTGGACAATCAGGGTACAACTATATTGAGTTTTAAAGATACACACAACTACAAAACCTGCTCATTTAACAAGTCTAAACAACATCCACATTTCTGGTCATTGAAGCAGATATTCTGATTTAAGAGGCATTTTCTCGCCTGTGCATTAAATATGCTTCTACTGCATTTGAAATCAATGTTGTCTCCAACTCTGTTGAGTATGTCGGTGACTGCCTGTTTACCTTGTTCGCAATTTTAGTGTATGTATTTTGGCACACCTAAAAGATTATATACTGCTGGTGTGGTGATGTTTGCCATGGAGATTTTCTTTGGGTATAACTTGTAAAAAATTCATCTCATAAATGTGGTCAGCCTTATGCATATTGTACTGAACAAATAGTGACCCGTTCTTAAGTGGGAATAGTGTCCGTAAAAATTGGCAGATAGACGGAGAACACTTTTCTGTAAGACAATCAGCCATTTGTCATTTGTTTTGTTTGTTGTTCCCCAAGGTAATATTCCGCAGCAAAGCCTAGAATACGCGAGAGTGTTATAAAGCTGTGTTTTCAACTAAAAAGCGATACTAAACCTCTCAATCTGTAGAGAACGCTAACACTTTTTTGAAATTTCATTGTGTAAGTGTTCTATATTAGGATGCCAAGATAATTCTTCATCTGCTTTTTTGAACTTGTTTTGCTGTGCGCATATCTAAAAATACGAGCAAAAACAACAAATACTCGTGTATATGTGTGTTTGATCCGCCGTGAATGGGCCAGTATAATTTAGACCATCGAACAATTTCTGTTTTGAGTGGTTAAGAAAAGGCGCGCAAGGTAAAGCAACGTCACTCACATTATTTCTAAGCAAATTATTTCTTCACCTGTGAAATTACTGAACAAGCAAGCAGATTCATGATGAGAAGGAAAGGGTATTCGCCAATTTAGAAAACGGAGCCCGGTATTCGTTGCAAGCAGTGCGCAAAAAAGGTAACGTTTCTCTAGCGACGAGATATCTGTATGTGCTCTCTACATTTTGTTTTTCATACCTGAAAACCAATCCTTAACTTTGCCGCGGGAGCATTTAATTCTGCCGGGTCCGGGTTATTCATGAAGTAGTGTCGACCAAGTTAATCAAGCCGTGCGAAGGGAGCCCGCCAAGTACGCGAAGCGGCATCAAAGCAGGCCCAAAATATCCGTTGCTAAAGCAGGCGTCAAAGCGGATTGAAGGGCCATGCAGGTGCGCACGCCGGAGCCAGGCTCCGGCGCGCGGGGAACGCTCGGTAATAGCGGCCTATAGGCGCACTGTCTACACTATGCTCAATGAGTGAAAAGCGCCCTGCCGCTCCTCCGCCGCGTTGGAAATTTCTTGTGGCGCACGGCACGAAGGAACTGTTGGCTCGTAGAGGTGAGAATCTTTGCTTTAAAAGATAATTATGGGCAATGTACTTAATTAATAATGTTCCCAGAAATATTTTGGAACAGGGGCAGTGCATAAAAACCACACCTTCTTTACTTAAGCACGAAACAATTCGTTTGAAATTAGAGTAAGCGAAAATCACGATACAGGTGTCTGCTTTAACAAGGCCCTTGGAGTGAGAATCAACTTCATTTTTACAACTGTTAGTAAATAGGATCTTTTCCTCAAAACTGTGTTTGTGTTTTTGTCCGCGTAAAAGCACTTTCCAGGGGACACACAGTCAAAATGTTCTACACGCTTCAATTACAGTTGGGGAGTATTAGCTCCTCCACGAGATGCTAAAAGCGTCACGATAAGAATTGTCTGCTTCACCATTGCTTAAAAAGCACACAAACAATATATTTGTTTTACATACGGAGTCAATAATTGTATTAGTTACTATCTTCAGAAATATTCACAATATAGGGTTTAGTTATAGTGAATGAATTGATCTTCTCGGAACTTAAAGGAGAGCTCCTTTTTCCCTTTTTTAACCCATTGCAAAGCCACTCACTCGACCCCAGCTGCACAGTGTCCTTCCGCGCCCGCATTCGCGACACGCCTCAAGGCTCCATAATATCTTCGCTCCCTTGAAACCTCACCATATCAAAACTGCCTCCCCCATCCTTCAACTAAATTTTAACATACGACATGAACTCTACGCCAAAGACTACAGCCGAGAAGCAGCCGCACACGCCAGGATCCAGACAATATAGCCCCGGACAAAATAGTCTCGGACCGTTTGGCCCTGAAAAATGTGTTCCCGGTCAAAATAGTCCTGTAGAGTATGGTCCCTATAAGAAACACGGATATAATGATCCCGACACAGCTTCTAGAGTGCAAGGCCTTTTGGTGCAAATTATCGCGGCTAATCAATCCGCCCACATTCTTTGGTGAATGACAGAAGGTTTTCTTGTATTTCAGTAAACCTTGATGTCGGGCTAGTTGGTGTAACATGCTTTTGAATGTAAGTTGCGCTTTTTTTTATAACAGAGACAGACACAGGAAAAAACGTGCACTTGCACACAAAGACGGCGTACTGCCAACTAGAGTGCGTAACGGTAGAGTACGTAACCTATTGCAAGAGATTTGCAAAGGGTTTAGGCTCGACTCTTTAAAAAAACCTTTGAATACCTACGGTGGACTTAGGCTGTTGCAACCAGACAAAACTGAAGAATTTGATGTTCTTGGACAATCACAGGGCCAGGAAACAACCGAATCAGCCATCTCCAAGAACTTCCAGTGAGAGGAGGGAGTTAGGGAAAAACACATGAAAGAGATGCGAACGTCTGACGAAAACTTGTGCATTGGGGGGCAGCTGCCGATAGCCAGCTCTTCTTTGTCTAACGGGAGAGGAACAGCACGAGTGGTAAGCGCAAAAGAGAATGATGAAATTTACTTGCCAGGGACGCCAGTCGACTATCGTCTTTGGTCTACATTTGCAACTGAAGGAGAGGTACGAGGGCCATTTTTTCTGCTAGCCGCACTAGACTGGATGTGGCTCGTTCGTTATATGGCCTTTTAGCATAGGCCTTTGCTTAATAGGCACGTCCCTAACACGAAGATATTTGTCCTGGGATGATTTGTCTCAAAGAAGCGTCTCAAAGCGTCTCTTCGTCTCAAAGAAGCGAGGTGAGGTGGTTTGTTCTTCTTTGTCGGTTCCAATGAAAAGGGTAACAATTTTGTTGATTTTGTTACGTTTTTAAGAAGCCAAAAAAGCTTTCCCAGCAGGAAGCGGAAGACGCGCAGGGGTGTAATCAGAAGATTGTGCTTGGAAAAGGTGTGAGGAAGAGCTAGCCTGCGCCCCCCTTCGTGCGATTCCCGGTCGGCTTCTTTGTCCTTGCAACTAACACGGCAAAACAGAAATAGTTGAGGCTCCTAATGAGTTAATGTTAATCCGAAAGCCCAGAGAGGGTCACACCCAGTAGTGACAAAGGGTGCAACGGGCATTCTCAGGAGGTATGCACCAAGATTTCCTCCCAAGATTTCGAAGGATCATGCATGAAGCAACAGTGACCAGAGACCACGCGACCAACAACGTTGTGGAGGCGTGCATTAGAAATTTTTCCTGTATGGTCGGTCATTGTAATCTCTCTAGTTGTAGAGCGTTTCATGTTTTGAAATCTCAGCGAGCTTCTGTCGCTACAGTTGTGACGGAAGATTTGGCGGGACAGATCCGCAGAGGTAGAGAATGAAGCGGATATACGAAGATATGCACAACGACTTTTAACAGTCTGTACACACTGCGTATAAAGCAGCCGCACCATGACTGACTTTCCCACATTGAAAATGTCATTCGCATTAAAAATTGCACGCTTGTTCCTGCACATCATAAGACTGGTTATGCCTAAAAGACCGTTTATTTTCGCGGTCTCCCTCGTCACTGTCAATGTAAAGGAATACGGAGCGTTCGCCACATGACGTTTCGTTAAAGGCCCGCTGGTAATAAGCCGGTTCGTAACAGGGGAACATTGGTTATACGATGATTCGTCACTGCGGTCATCCGTAGCACGGTAACCTCAAGGTTTGTTGACCAGATTTTAGGGCAAATCCTCAAGGTGGAGTAAGTTTCTTTGAAGGCGAGTTTGACATCCACCTCACTGCAGCCGTACGGCTACGAAGGAAAGCTGTACAGCTTTTTCAGAAACTTCGAACTTGGAAAAAATATTAACACCTGTCCATTACTTCGAGTCGTTGATCAATTCGCTCTCGCGCTACAAACCGCTAGCCTCCAGGTTAGCTGAGTTGGTAGAGTGACTGCTCCGCTTAAGCGGTGGTCCCGGGTTGGAGTCCTGGACCACGAGGAATTTTTCTTTAACTCCGACGTTTCTGAGAAAGCTGTACAGCTTTCTTTTTTAGCCGTAGTGCTGCATTGGTGTGGATGTAAAACTTACCTTCGCTGTTGGTTTGTTATTTTGTATTGGTTCCAGTAAAGGGGGCGGGAATACCCAGCAAGAGAAAGAAGCGCGAAGTGAGGAAGGTGAATTTACAGAAGGGACTGCTGATATTACACACACAATGCCCTTGGTAAAGGGTGAGGCCTCATCCGCCTACACTCCCCACCTGATTTCTCTTCCGTTCATGTCAAGGAATTCGACTTTACTTTGGCATAAAAAAAGTATTTGTTGCAAAAAATGAAAGAAGCTACCACTGACGCGTAAAACGTGAAAGCAGTGAACCTGTACGAAACCTTCACGACCATACGTTTTACCGTATTTACTCGCATAATGATTGCACTTTTTTCTGAAAAAAGTTGATGCAAATGTAGGGGTGCGTTCATTACGCGGGTTAAATGTTTGGCTAAACATTTTTCGGCACAGAAATACAAGCAAGTTGTGGGTCAAAATTTTCACCATAGGTCTCATGAACACAATTACAGTAACAAAAAAAAAACACATTAAATATTCCGCACACGCGTCAGAACGAATTTGCTGCGAGGTGGCAACAGTTCGACCAATAAATGGCTTCCACTGTCACAGTGCGGGACTACAATACAGACATGGCTACCGACGCAGCAACCTGAGCGCGTTTTTTCGTTGTCTTGTGAGTACGTTATGTGCACTTAGTGAGAGTTTCTTCCACATCAATATTGAACACATGCTTTCTGATATCGCAAATATCGGCCAGTCTGCCGCAATAAAGTAGCCATGTCCTCTATAAAAGGGAAGGAAACAGAGGTAAGCACGATCATCATCAGCTATACTTGGCACACATACGACATATTGCTGCGGCTTGTTCAGGGTGCGTTCATTTGAGGGAAATAAAAAAAATCGAACTTTCACGACAAACTTCAAGGGTGCGATCACTACGCGAGTGCTATCATTAGGCGAGTAAATACAGTAAGTCCACGATTGCACCCTAATTTGCTTCTTATTCACTGCCGCAGTATCTTTTACTCCATCATTGTTGCCATAAGTGTGAACTTGTATCGTTTTTTTTTGGAAGTGATAATCATTGGACATCACTTTGAAGGAGTTTAAGCTAAGACGAGTCTTTCTAGTTCCGAGGAAGCGTTGCCACGATTACCGCGAAAGCGGGAGTTTTTATTTGTTGCAAATCTTGGCCAATCCCTCTAAGTGCGCATGCTTGGCTTGACAAACCTACACTGGGGACGCTGGGCGGTCGTTGCGAGGCCCCCACACACGGGCGCTAGGTATTTTCTTGGTTGCTGAACTGCCGGGCGGTCGCTGCGAAGCCCGCGCTCCGGTGCGGGGACTCGGCAAATTCTTTGTATACTTAACTGCGGACACGAATAATTGCGGTTTGGTCATGCTCACGTGATGTTACTTTCGATTTTGACTGTGCCTTAATAAACACCAACACAGCTGGGGCTATGCTTTTGCACAACGGATATTCCAGCCCTTATATAAAAATTAACGAATAGACGCTGCATTGACTCTTCACCCAAGGTTTACCCTTTTAAACTATTACACATTTTGTTGAAGCGAAACCAGAAGTCGTTTTTATTGATTTCTGAGACGTATTCACTTTACTTAAGAAGAGTACAGTGCATTTATTATTACAAAATATTTTACGCAGCGTTAGTACGTGCTAGCACAATGTCTGTAACCAAATATGAGCTGCATCGGATCGCGGCTCATGGTATATTAGTGAAGGCTGTATAGCTACTTCTTAAAACAAAACAAATAAAAATAAACCGGAAATAAAAAATGGCTCCAATCCATGCTGTGAAAGTGGTTGGAAAGCAAAGCTGTAAATGACACCCACAACAAATTTCCATGCAACGTCACTTCCATTCACACACGTGGCTCTGCAAAGTGTGAAAACAGATTCTGCCAGGTGTTACCTGGGATTCACAGGGGCGGCGTCCCGAACGCACCAGCGTCGGCCACGGCGGCTAGAACAGCGGACGCCCCTGCAGTAGCCCAGCCGTGTGTTGGCATAAAGAAAATAGAAAGGCCGTCTTTTCAAAAGTTAGACAGCGAAACCTAACCATCCTGATGTGCTAACGCAGGGATACACAACTGCGCGCCACAAGGTCAGACACCTAAACAATTCGGCATGGGAAGTTAGTGATTCCCATTTAGCGATTTGAACTAGTTAGTTGCATAAGTTTGAGAATTTCACAAAAGCTGATTAAAATCGCTATTTCTCGGAACCGGTTGCTCCTTGAGCCTTGCATAATACCTGTTAAAACACAACCAAATTGGTATTCACGAATTTAGAAAACGGAATCCCATTCGTGCGCAAACAGAGCGCAAAAGGTTGTGTTTCTCTAGCGGCCTCTGTATGTGGCCTCTACAACCACTTAATTCCGTCGGGTCGGGGTTACCCAGAAGGTGCTCTCGAACAATTTAATCAAGCCACGCGAAGGAAGCGCGTAATGGGCGTGAAGCCGCGCCAAAACAGGCTTAGAACAACCGCTGCTATAGTAAACGACTAAGCCAACGGAATGGATACGCCGATGCGCCCGCAGGAGTGATCATGCTCCGGCGCACGGGAAACGCTGGGTAATAGCGCCGGAGCGCCGGCGGCGATGTGTGAGCCGCTCGACGGGCGCCACCACCGCCATTGCCTGAGGAATCGCAGCCTTCAACGTAAGTCCACCTTCCTAACCACGTGCCCCACTAATCGTTTGAAAAGGAGGGGGCGCCACCATTTTTGTCGCCTCGCTGTTTCTTGCTATGGCCGGGCCAGTGGAACAGTTCAACTGTTGGGTGGTGGAAGGCGGTGCGAAGACGCGGGTCCATATAGACCAAGCTAGTTATGCAAGCTTTAGCTTGCATAACTAGCATGGGGAACTGCCATGACTCGCATGGGGAATGGTTCTGAATGCCGGAAAATGTGCCTTTTTAAGAATAACACGTAAAACAGTTTTCTTTCGTTCCCAGTATTTGTTGCAGAACACTGGAATCGCAGACGTTGCGGAGTATAATTACCGCGGCCTCACTTTAAATTCTGCTTTAACTTGGTCGTCCCATGTATCACGTATTCATTCAGCTGCATTTACGAAGTTGTTTTTTGAGGCGCATATTAAGACATTCCCCAAGTCACGTCAAGCTTTTAGCTTACAATACTTTTGTTAGAGCGAAACTGGAATGTGCCTTCGTGATTAGGGATCCGCACTTTTAAAAGATATTCACATGCTAGAGCTCGTCCAAAAGAAAACAAGTATGGTTTATTTTTTGCAAATAAGGGCGTTACGATTCCCCTACGAAGTTCATGTCCGACAATGGCGTTCAACCTGTAGAATCTCCAAGACGCTTGGCCCGGTTATCCTTTTGCACAATATTTTACGACTTAAGTCCAAATAACTACATCGACTTAAGTTTAACCCTTAAGCACAAGAAGGACGCGACACACGCATGCTCAATCTCTTCAGTGTATTTTCGCAAAAACACACCAGCTTAAGCTTAGTTTCTTCCTACGTGCCATTTCAGAATGGAATGCGCTTACGGAAACAGTCGTTCAGGCCACAAATGTTTCCGAAGCACTCCATGAGAGCATTGGTCATTGAGTATATGCATTGTAGGGTGTGCTATGCCTTTACCGATGTGCCATGTACTTTTGTATTTTTGTTTGTTTGTTTTCTCACTTAAAAACTGCTTGATCCTTGTATAAATGTTTCGTATATTGGCAGTTGCCCCTCTTGCTTGGGCCAGAAAACCTGGCTTGCAGTATTCGCATTAAATAAATCAATAATAAATAACTGGTTCTATCCGAGCTCAGCCGCAGCCATTTTATATGACCTCCTCACATATGTGATGTTAGATGTCTGAAATAAACTT
Organism: Haemaphysalis longicornis; assembly: GCF_048455015.1. Taxonomy (NCBI): domain Eukaryota; kingdom Metazoa; phylum Arthropoda; class Arachnida; order Ixodida; family Ixodidae; genus Haemaphysalis; species Haemaphysalis longicornis. Next base: position 198,328,274 of record NW_027526361.1, read on the forward strand.
GAAACTTCAACAAAAGCTCTGCTGTTCGGCATCAGTAACCTAGGAGTAGAATCCTGAAATTGGGCCCGAGCTGGGGAAATTTCAATTTTTTCTAACATCCCTGATTTTGTTTCGCTGTAAAATGTTCTCTTCGATCAATACTTCTCATTTCTTCGCATCAGAGGGTGTATTGGTGTTTTAGCTCGTTTAGATATAGGGCGCGGGAAATCAATGCGTTTAATTACTTTGTACCTCGTACCGGAAGTTCCGGTCTCTTGCTTAACTTCATGTTGCCTCCAAACGGGTAATCGTTCGCCTCGATTAGAAATGTGGCTACTTGTTCGTTCATGATGAAAGACATACCAATTACGCGACGAGAATATTCAGATGCCTTAATATCGTTCCCAGCTTTTCTTCCACTTTGAACACAGAATTAGGTTTCCGTGAAACGTCCCCAATGCTTCATTCAGTATGTGAGCTATCCCTATTCTAAGAAAGACAGTGACTATGCGTATGCGGCTTTACGTTTAGCTGCTTCGACTAATCTTTTCGCCGAGGCAGACAATATAAATACTATAAATTATTGCTTACATGCAGTGGGTTGGCCAACCTTTAATAAAGACGAGGGCAAGTTCGACGACAGCTGCAATGAATGTTTCCACCAAAGACGAGATGCATTATCGGGAGCGCTGCATAACACCAGGTTACGCAAAACTTCAGAGCTCCTCTTCCACTAAGGTCTTCTTTCACAATTCATCCGTGAAACAAGCTCATCGCCTGATTCTCGTGTTTCTTCACATTTCAGCAGTTCAAGGTTAATGGGCTTTTTTGTCGCAGTACTGTAGTTTGTCCCAATAATTAGACGCTGAATAGATTCCCGGCACCATTGTGTCCTTTTTGCCGTCGTGTCCTTGGGCACATTGAAGAACACCACGGGCTTAAAAAATGTATTTCATTTTTTAAATATGCGATCTCCTCTTTTGAGAATATATTTTGCCCGTCTTGACGCCGCGGAAATTGAATTTTGAATGGGGAAAGATTTCAGATTTTGAAGTTCGAGCATAGTAGCAGTTTTATTTTCGGTTACATGGAAGTTAGTTTGGCAGTGTATTTTTGTTCGTGGGCGGTGAGCATGGTTTGATATTATCACGAGGTTGCGGCTTTGATTCGCGGCCGCGGCGGCCGCTTTACTGATGGAGGCGAAAAGCAAAAACGCCCGTGTGTGCGAGATTTCAGCGTACGTTAAAGATCCCCAGTCTGTCGAAATTAATCCGGAGCCCTCCACGACGGCGCGCCTCATCCTCGGCTTTGCGTCGGCGCGTTAACTCCTACAATCAATCAATCAATCAATCAGTCAATCAATCAATCAATGCTTTCCTATTCGATGTTCCAGCTTTTGACTCGTGTCATGTTTATTCGAGTGCCGGTTTTCGCAGTTCTTTTGTTGATGAAATATTGTGGTAATTTTAAGATGAGTACAAGAATAACTCTGGCACATAGAAAATAAGTTTCAAATATCGCAACATTCAGTTTACGCGGTGCCATGTATTTTTTTTTTGGGAAACTTGGTGTGCCTAATTTAAGCACGAAACAAGACTCAAAATGTAAAAAGCTAAGTTGCGCATCTGAGGGGTCTGGGCAGCTTGGTCATCTTTACGAGATAAATGTGAGTTGAGCAAGTCAGGCGGTTGTCGAATAAGTAGTGTAGCGTCATGACTTTCACAATTTGTACAAAAGAGTATGGGGATGTGTAACCCGCACAGTAGTAGTGCAGTGATTATTTACCATTTCTAGAATTATTGACGCGTTCACGAAAACGTTACAGGAGAAGGCCTTTTTTGAAATTACACTGCAATCAAGCAGTATTGGTTAAGCTAACAAAGTCGGAAATACTGAAGCAACGTCCAAAAAGTGACGCACGACGTTATCTGTAAAATAACTAAGAACTGAAATTAAACTAAGAGAGCGGCTTTAGAAGAGACAAACTGCTTATTCAGAATAGAAATACAGAATGACGTGGAAAGAACAAAAGACTCGAATAAAACAGATACATAAAAACCTGTCTAAAACTGATGGACTGAAATAAAATGTAAACCACAAGCGCTGACAGCGCTGACCTGTTCGCGTAAAATCCCAAATTCCCCTGCGATAACAGGACGACAACCAACGGTTTATGACAACCCGCAGTTTTTTGGTTTTTACGGCAATCTCATTCTTCAGGCTGGGTACGACCCAGCACTTGCCGCCAGAAAAGCTGACACCAAGCGACGAGCCAGCCGAGACGACGAGGTAAACATTTCGTACCCTTTCCCTTGAGCATGTGTAGTGTCTTACAGCGGTAGAGTTTCATACTGATACATACTAGAGGAAAATCTGGCGCCGCTGTCTAGGGGAGACGCGCTTCGGCGAGCGTTCCGTCAAGTACCGGGCAGACACGTTCCACAGGTCCTTGGCATGGCTCAAAAAGAGGCTGAAAAGTTGGCTCTGGCTGCAAAAAAGCAACAATATGACTGTAGAAGGTTAATCAAATTTGTTTTGTTGTTATAAACTTCAACCTCCAAAAAGTATATTTTTGTCAGTGATTATGTAGAAGCTTCATGCAAGATGAACAAGAAAAAAAATTGTTACCCTTTTTTGTTGATTTTGGCTTCTAGACAAAAAAGAAGCCATATGCCTTGCCAAGCCTAGTAGAAGGGGAACGTCACTAGCGGCAATTGCTCCGCCTACCGCGGCCGGCGGCTGCAGCGACAGATTTTCCTCTAGTATATATTAGTAGGAAACTCTATGGTTACAACAGTTTCGCTGGACATCCACTTTCTCAGGCCATTATTTTTTTAAAGCATTCCGCCACTTCCACAGTTCGCCGCTGATGTCCTTCTTGGTCAGCAACCACGCGCAAATGGCCTTGCTTTGGATGATGAAGCGGGTAATTAATATGTGAGTAGCTATGATGACGTAATTTAATAACCTTGTAGACGCAACGAAACAAATATGCACCAGTCTCAATCAACACAAGCTTATGTTCGGACTGCTAACTGCCAACATGCATGCTTGTTACACCTAATGGCGACCTGCACTAACTGCCGTGTCCTCCATCGGAGAGGATCTCGAGTTCAATAATTACTTGACATCCAGAGCGTGGATCTATCAGATCAAAATATGGTGCGTTTTTCTGCAAGTAATAGCTCCCTGCGTACGCAAGCGCTGTGCGGTATGCAGGCACGCAACGCGTAATAATGTGCTACAATTTTTGCTTGGTTGATGTAGCAGACTACAAGAGAAATATAATCACCAAAAACGCAAAACATTTAAATACCTACCTTCCCAGTATGAAAAGCCATCTGAAGAAAATATTGCTAAGCGATAAGCATGGGAAGCAAAGCAGCGGTTTTAATACCTGTGTTAGTAATCTCCAAGCACTGATCGAATTATTTGATGACAAGCGTAGGGACTTCAAAACAGCACATCAACGCTTTTTTAGCCCTGTGTTTGTGGCGACTACGACATTGTGTGTACCTTACATGGGTGTTTAGCTTATATACAACAAAGTTTCCGTACTGGACTGGGGTTATTTGCACTTTCGTGTTCATAGAGTTAATACTACTGACTCTAGAGGAAAAGCTGCCCTGCCAGCCCGTGTATTGAAACCGTGCTATACCTGTGCGCAGCCATGATGCCACGCTCACAGCGTTGCCCGCTGTCTTTTTGCCTACTAGAGTTGGAGGCAGTAGTGGGTATTCACCTAGCAACCAACGAATTCCATCATGGCAGCCTCCGTTGCCGTGAATGCGCCGTGACAACTTTGGTGTGTAAAATCGTTGTGTGAAATTTTTCCTGTGGTAGGTAGGTAGCGAACTTTTGTGCCATGCTAACGCGTTCGATGCAGTGTTGAATTCTCCGCAACTTAGAAGCGTAGCGCGTAGATTAGCGGGTACTTCGGACGCTCGGAGAGGCAGCTTTTGCGGATGCATCACGGGATTTCGGTTGTCGCTTCGGAGTTGAGCGGACGTGTTTTAAGTGCGAATGCACTTTATAAGCGACCCCAAACCATCCACCGCCGGCGGCGGCGGCGTCCGCAATGCTCCTCTATATTTAAAAAAGAAACAGCATCCGGCGCCAGGTTCCGATCCGAGGACTTTGCGGCCGCAGCGCGACGCTCTACCGACCAAGCCACGGACGCGTCGCTGATATCAGTGTTAGTGACGCGCCTTATATCTTTAACGCATTCAAACTACGTCGTCAGCGGCGTGCGTTGGCGACTCAGCGGCGTTATAGCGGCTTGATAACTGCGTGGTGTACACGTGATACTACAAACCCGATGGAAGAGATGGTAGAGAAGGCGGTGATGCGGTGGGCTGCGGGGGCCGAGCGCAAGCGCCGCAAGCGGGCCGACAACCGTGCATTCGCACTTTCACATTCTCCCCCTCGGGGAAATGTGGAGGAATTTTTTTTTTTTCGCGCTCCACTGCTTCGGAGGGACTTCATTTCGGCGGCTCCTTGTACGCGCGGGCCATCACCCTGGATTTCGATGTCGCCCGGCTTTCGCGCTGCTGGTGTGGGTAGTGGAGTGCCAGCTCCCGCCCTTCCATACCTGTCTGTCGGCCGCAGTCCAATCCAGCGAACTCCAAAGTGGTCGGGACCACCGCAGACTTCGCTCTTCGTCGCACCAAGCTCTCCTCCGCACTTCACCGTTCCATTCGAGGCTTCTCGTCTCCCGGACGCAGCATTACTCCAGCCAGCAATGTTCGTGTGGTGTGTTGTGTCCGACGGAATCGAACACAGTGTTAATACTCTTCTCTACTGTTTCCTCACCTTTCTAATCTTTTCTTTTCTCTGTCCTATCATATTTCCCCTACTATTCCCGCTACCGGACTGTGTTAAATGCAGGTGAGCTGTTATGAGGGGTGAATAATATACCCAGTCAATTATTTTTCTCTTCCTTTAAAAACAAATCACTTCCCCCTGACTGCTTTTTTCTCCTGATTTTTCCTGGTTGCTTCCCCCGTGTTCGCGCATGCGCGGATTCTGTATATATTCTTTTGTGTGTGGTAAAAGCATTCAGTTGATATCCAGCACTAGTCCTGTGAAGTCTTCTCTTTGCTGTCCCGTCTCTACAGCGCTATTTTAACATGCTTCACATGCCTGCTGCCCCCCCTACCTCCCCCCTAGTTGCGTCAGCTGATTGTCTTCGCGATCTGTAGAGGTTCTCTGTACAACTGCTTGCTTTTATAGCGAAGGGAAGTTCGAACTGGTCAATGCTTCCAAGAAATGTGTGTGAATGGAAATCGTATTTGTTACTGCACTTTAGATAAACAAACACGCTTTCTGAGATTGTGTAAGTGCCTATGTATGAAGTCTTTGCAAGTCGTGAGTCAACTTTTTGTCTACAATGAAAGTGCTTTGAGGTTGCGGCCCTTGCACTAGATTAGATTCAAATACCATGAAATATCCAAGCATAATATTACTATGTTGTGTGCATCGAGAAACTCACTCCGGTGACAGAGAGAGAGAGGGAGAGAGAGAGAGATGACTTTATTTGATGCCCGAGATGGGTTCTGAAGGGTAGACCACTTGGACGGTCTCCCTCCCTCATCCCTCAACCAGGAGTCCTTTGATCCTCGCGGTGGCTTCGACCATCCGGGCTGCCGTCAGTTGTGCCTCCGGTGTGGAGCTGTGTAGAACAGTCTCCCATTGTTCTGCAGTCTTAATTTTGTAGCTTCTAAGTGTATCTACAACGGATTCCCTATTATAGCCGGTCGTGTTTTTTTTGGAGATCATGGCAGGACCATATCATCTGGCGTAGGTCGGCTCTGCTGTTGCACAATGTGCAGAGGTTTGAGTGAAGATCTGGGTAGCAGCGGTTGAGGGAAGATTTTTCGTTTTTCTACGTAAGCTTAGAAGATTGGGCATTGGTTGTATACTTAAGGACGTCACACAAGATATATTATAATGTTTCCATGTTGCATTAAGTCCCAATTATTCTACTTAATAGCAGCCTAAACACAATCGCAGCAAAAGCAAGCCAAAGACTGGAAGGGTATCATTCAAAACAGCCAGTGCCATTCTGGATTGATGGTTACTATAGCTTTCAGTACTTACAAACACAAAGGTGGTAGAGCAAGTGTTCATTAGTATCACTGCCGGGCTCTTTGCGGTTTAGAATTCTATGTCCCCCTCTCTCAATGCGAAAAGAGGAAAGCAATGTGGGGAACTGACTTGCTCCAGCAAAGACATGGCAGGTTTAAAGCTTTAAAGCCAATAAAGAGACAGGGCTAGAAGCCAAAAACCTTTTAGAAGGAAAACCAGTTTGAATATAAAAACATTTAGCAGTTGAGAAGAGCAGAGGAACGAAATAAACTAGTACAAATAGAGGCAGCATAAACGAGAGGCATAAATAACAGGCAGCATGAACAAAAGTGCAATTCTAAGAGTCAGTTTGGCACAAGAGCCTGCCAAAAAGGGCAGCTTCACCTATGGTAAAAATCAAAAATATGTACAGTGTTTACATCATGTACACAGAAAATCAGTGATATTTCTGTTGTAAACACGCTGAAGCGGAAGCAATCAAATCAATTCTCGTCTTGAAGAAGCAGATTGAAGTGCGTAAGAGGGAAAAACACACAGATTCTGTAGGGCGTTACCAGCGTTTAGCATCCTCCGTTTGCCAATTTTATCGTTTCTCCTGCCTATTTTTATGCCTTTTCTTTTTTTGCCTGTGATGTTGTCTTTGTACTTGCCCTTTCCACGCGCTGTTTTTTTTATTTTCTCCTTACTTTTCTATCCTTTGTTTTATACCAGTCCTTGCTTTCCATTTTTCAAACTCCTTATTCCTATTTACACGTGTAGCGCGGCCAACCGGACAGTTCTTATTCTTTCCTGAAGTACCCTCCTTACCTTTCTTCTACTGTTTCTTCCTTTCTTTCAACTCGCACATTACGTCATCGTAGACTCGCTGTTAGCATTAAAAACTTCCTTAAAGGCCTGGTGGGATTACTGGTGTTGAAATAAAATTTGATGAGAATTGCTCGTAGATATAGGCCCGTTGCCTTTTCTGTGTTTCATTTTGCTTGTTCTCTAAGCCAAAGAGTAATGTACTGTATGTGTTGTATGTATAAAAAGTAATGTGGTGTATGTGTACAGGATTTTATTAAGTTCAGCTTGCACAAATAACTTCTCAGGTCTCAAACATAACCTGATGAAGAATGAGAGAGCACGGCTGCCAATGTAGAATTCGTCTGTTTCGTTGCTTGAATTGCAACACAGAATATCTTCTATGGTGTTAAGTGCATGATGCATAGGAGCTGATGGCCTCATCATGTCCCCATTATTTCAGATGAAAATAAGAATGCGGTGACTTCAACCAGAATGAACATTAGCCGAAACTTTCATAATCAGCTAGAGCACTACTGGCACCCAGATCTGGTAGTGCAACTTCATCATCGTTCATGCTACTGTGCGCACGCTGAAATGGAAGTGTGGAAATTCAACAAGGTTGGTCACCGGTTTGACGTTGGCGTAAATAGGAAGGCTGTGCTACGTGTATCGGACTGCGAGGTGGATGGTTTATCATTCCTTCCTTCTAAGGGATGTATACAGCTGAAGAACGTCTCCAGGTGGTCCTGGCTGAACCGATACGCACAGAAGTAATTGTCGCAAGTAAAAAAAAATTCAGAGTTTAATTATTTCTTGGCTAACTTAATGACTGCTACATGCAATACATATTACGTCTGAATACTCTACACTGGTGAATGATGATTGTTCTATGCTAAGCAATTTGATTCACATTCTATAGTTAATATTTGGAACCTGTTTCACCATTAGCCACTGTGATATAACTGATAAGGCGCATTAACTAATTTATAGCTACACTCAAATTCACTCACTTTTGAAGGGAGGCATATATCCTTCGTCGGCTTCGCCTTGCACAAATACACGACAGAACCATCGCGACTTCAGAATGCGCGTATATACGCTATCACAAGAGGCTTCAAAGGCGGTTTCTATAGACAGACTGCGACTTCTCGCCAAAACAACAGGCATTTCAGGCAAAACTGGGCGTGAATGGAAGCGGCCGTTTCCCTTCATAAGCGAAGGCGCACAGGGAAGGATAGAATATTTTTTAAATCCCCAACGAGACTAGTGCCCAGACCTTTGTACTCTTCTGCCTCCTCCTCTGTGCAGGTATATACGTGGGCCTTATAGGAGTGAAAGTACAAGTAGATACAAAAAAATGTAACTTCGCTGATCCATCGGGCATCGGTAATGTGTCATGCAGATCCTCAACAGGAGTGAATACGGGTGCACTATATCTTTAAACATTTTTGATTGTGCGTTCAGTGATCGAAAGAGCATGCATCAATCGAAACTTGTACCTTTCTACTTCGCCTTGTCCTCCTCTAGAAAACCATCTTATTGTGCAAATAAAAATATTTTTATTATTACTATTATTTTGCGCTTGTTTGATTTCTCACACAAACAAAACAGCGTTTAGTGAGAGTATAACCACACACGTAAACAAGAACCTAGTTTCACGATAAACATCGTAAAATCTTTCGGACGCTTGTTGTTTATAATTGACAAATCCTATACACTCAATGGGAACCGATCTGCCCAGCAACGTCTCACGTATAATGACATTACCGGCTGACGGCGAGTTCAAATCGGCAGCAGCCATTACCAGGCATGTAGGGAATCGTATGTTTGAAGATAGACAACGGCGGCTTTATTTGTATCGTCGGCAGTGTGCGGGCTGCAGCAAGGGCGGACGGGGGTAGATGAGATAGTTTCCACGAGCATCTAAATGAAACAGTAGACGACACCATGGTGTGCTAGTGTGAAGCTTTATAAATTACTTCCACATGACTGACGCTCCTTACAAAATACCGGAACTGAATTTCGCGCCTCGGATCCCATTTGTTTTCGCTTAACACTTCATTAATTTTTGCTTATCAAACAAGAATGCGTTGAAAAAGTTTATGAAATCGTACAATAAGTAGTAAATGTACGCCTAGGTTTAGTTTAGGGCCATGAATTTGTGCCTGATTTGCGAAAAATTGTTAACGGTATCTTCAACTATTGATCTGGCAATAACAGCGTGGCATCATGGCAGCACCAGTGTTTAGACACTTTTCAGAGCCAGCTTTACCCGCCTGTTCGTGTTACACATATCCAGATAAATTGAAAACCTTGTGGGAAACTGCGACCGGTAGGCAGTTTCGTACGCTTTATTCCCCTCGAGCTCCCGCTTCCTTTTCCTCTCCGTCCCCGCTTGGCTTTGTTTACACCACCTTCGTGGGCGATTGCCCGCGGAACGCGCTTCCAGTTTTGACTTTAGGTTTTCGCCTTCACAACCTACACATTGTTGCTTGTATTACCACAGTGGTGACCCAGCCAGCTCCTCAAAAATCATGGCGTAACAGTGATTAGCCTTGAGCTTCACGTTAAGCCAGCAGTTTACCTGCTCTACTTCTTAGTCATGCCAATTAGACCTACATAATCTACATAATTATCAACTGGCTGTTGAGGTGAACGTGCAATATCGAATGAAAATTTATGCTGCACAGAGTTCAGAGCGCAGGGTTCAGGAAACGCGGGTCACTCCTCATGTCTATGGCTTTACGACTTTTACAGAACCTTCCATTACGAGAAGGGGCCCAGGCCGTAGCCCACATTGCACGCCCTCAATTATTGAACAAACGGCGGTCCTGGTCAGATCAGACCTGGGTTGTTACAAAATTTCTGTCCCTGGTCAAAATTCTGAACATCATGAGGCTGTCATCATCCACCTTCGCCTCCCGGACGGCAAGCCACTGATTGCAGCCTCGGTTTATTACAGACCAGCAACTGGCTCTCAAACATCTATTGTGTACAACTGGCTTCAGCACTTGGTATTTAAATATCCCAGAACACCGATCATTATCGGCGGGGATTTTAATGCCAAATGTACGACCTGGGGTTACGCTCAAACAGATGGCCGTCGTGCCCGCCTCGAGGAAACCTCGGAAGAGTGTAACCTCATTATCCTCAATGATCCTATGCAACACACGCGGATTGGCCTACATTCCAAGCAACAGAACTCCTCCCCGGACCTTACTTTAGCTTCGCCTGGCATTTTCAGGGACTGGAGCCCCTTTACAACAACGTGGGGCAGCGATCATTATCCTATTATCATCACTCTTAGTGGAAAGCGCTTCCGAACACGCCAGCGCCTATCCGGAATCAATTGGACAAACTACCGGCACATGTCCGCTTTGTCCACGCCTCAATCACTCGAACAGATCATTACTACTTTCCAGGAAGCCAAAGATCTGTCTGGTAAATACATTGACTGTGACGACAAAACCCCAGCTATGGACGCCCACATGGAGAACCTGTGGAAGAGATCTCAAACTCTAACCACACGGTACCTTGCTACCGGGAAACGTCACCGTGATCTCCTCAAGATGAGAAAACAATACAAGCTAATTAGGGAATACCAACGCTCGCTCGCCAACGAACAATGGCACAGCCTCTGCGCAAGACTCAGCAAGGAACGCGGCCTCTCCAAGTTATGGGAGGTGTACCGCGGGATGTCCGGCAAGCGCAAGCATAAGTCTACGCTGTTCTCCACACTCACTCTAAAGGACACCCCTGAAGCTGTAGAACAGCAGCTCATAACTACGTTTTTTCCCCACGCTTCCATCAGTCCTCATCCCCCTCTACCCAACATACCAGTATTGGAGCCTGTTGAGGAGCTAAATCTCCCCTTCCCCTTTGCGGAGCTCCCGGCTGCCCTCCACCAAGGCAAACCACGTTCGGCGCCGGGCCATGATGGGCTCACTTGGCAGCACCTTTGCAACCTGGATGAAGCTACCCACCTAGCGCTTCTGGACGTTATCAATGACCTTTGGGCTACAGGGACCGTTCCGGAGAACCTCAAGCTCACACTCGTCCACCCCATTCCAAAGCCTAAAAAAGACCCCTCCAACATGACTAACCTTCGGCCCATTTCCTTGACACCAACAATCTGCAAACTCATAGATCGCCTCATAAATAATCGCATGAAACACTACATGGAATACGTCCGGCCATGGCTCCACCCATCACAAACTGGCTTCCGGCCACACCTGGGTACCCACGACTGTTTATGGTTGCTGCGACGAGTGATAAATCGCACTTCCACAGCAGGCAACCCCGACTATGTCCTTGCCATTGACATGTGTAAAGCGTTTGATCGCGTGAGCCAAACTGCAATCCTTACAGAATTGGCACAAGCATTCCCAAGCCAGCGAGCCCAAAACTGGATCTGGTCCTTTCTAGACAGCCGCCCCATACGTCTGAGCGCCACGCACCCGGGATGGAGCCCCAAGACCTATTACCTGGACAGGGGCGTGCCTCAAGGCTCTATCCTTGGACCTGCGCTTTTCAATTTGGCAATGGCCCGTGTAGCACGGCAACAAGAAAAGGATTCTGCTGCACGCTTCGCGATCTATGCCGATGATCTTACTGTATGGACCGAAGCTGCAGACTGCACATCAACTGAAGACATGATAACTGAGTTGCAGGCCGCAGCTCACAGCCTCGCGTCGAACCTTCCAACGTTAGGGCCAGACTTGGCTCCTGAAAAAAACAGAGTTCTTGGTGGTGCACGGACGGCATAAGATACCTCCTGATATGCACGACACCATCCATCTGTCTGAAACACCAATTAGGTCTTTGTGCGGCAAAATTAGACTGTTGGGCATCCCATTGGCCAGTCACAACAGCGCACAGTGCTGGATGAAGCATCTTCGAGGTACCTAGAAGCCAATGCTTCATATAATCTCTAGAATGTCAAATAAGTACGGAGGGGCCCAACAAGCGGCTTGCATTACCCTAGCACAATCAGTGGCTCTAGGCCGCCTTCTCTACGGCGCCCCGGTATATACCCTCTCAAACAGTCACAAGAAGCAATTAGCAGTACTACACAAGGCCACGCTTTGAACAATAACTGGTTTGCCGCGACATACCCGTATAGATGCCCTCGAAAAGGCGGCTCCTCTGCCTCCTGTGGAAGCCCTGCTTTCTGAAGCTATCCTTCAACACGAACAACGTCGATGTCTTACGGGTCAGGGAGCGGCGCTCGCAACGTGGGATGCTCGAACCATGTTGCCACCACCACTGAGTCCGGAACCGCCTGCCGCCTGGGAAAGGCCACTTCTGACATCGCCACATCAGCGACCTGGCATTCCCAAAGCAAGGACGTGTCCTCACGAAAAAGCCCTTTGTCGCATCCTTGGGGAGGAGCTCCCAGATGAAACTGACATCTTTACTGATGCCAGCCTGGACCACCACCGAATAGGCCTCGCGTGGCATTGTCCAGCACGACCCGAATTGTATGGTTCCATTACGAAACATATACTTTATCCGTCTCCCACTGAAGCCGAACTGCGTGGCATTCTCCATTCACTGGACCATCTTGCCTACAACGTCTCTGCTCCACTACCTGGCCGCATTCGTATTCTCACTGACTCCAGAAATGCTATTGACTAGTTCAACAAGACTTTCTCTGAACATCCTACTCTCCACCAGATTCAAGCTATGGTCAACATACTCGCTCAGAATGGCACTAAAACACGCCTGGCATGGATACCGGGACACATGATGCAGGGACATGGCAACCAGACCGCGCACTCTGCGTCTAGGGAGAGCCTTCTCGTAACCCCTCCGCTGGATGACCAATCCCCTGCTGCTGTCTGGCCCACCTCCTTTCGCCTGCAGCTGGACCACGCTCGCCACGCGCGCCGATGCCGCCTAGCATCAAGCACTCCGCTTGGCTACCTACACGGCGTCCCTTCCCTACCACGCCCAGCCGAAATTTTCATTAATAAAACTCGTGCGAACGCTGCTGTCACTCCTCACATAATATACAAATGGATTCACCCTGGGACGTCACTACCTCCGCGTTGTCCGCACTGTTCGGTGACGTCTATTGCGGACCTAAACCATTTAATCTGGCACTGCACTGCATTCTCAGACCATCGATATATTATCGAAAATGCCCTCCCAAATGGTTCTTCACAAGCTAATCCCCCATACCATGACCCCCAATTCCTTGCCACGCTAGGCACGTTTTCCCTTGAGAGCGGTCTGCCTCGAGTAGTGTGAGCCGGGGCCTAAAACCCATTTGGTCCCTCAAACTGGACAATTAGATCCTCGGCGGCCCTTGAAGATTCAAGAAGTGCTAATCCTCCCTCCCTGCTATTCCCATTTCCCCCCTCTGGCCAACCGGCCGTCCCTTCCCAATAAAGGACTTTACTACTACTACTATGCTGCACGTGGTATTCAGAAAACAAAGCAAAAAATTGGCCGCGTATCTGCTCCTTTCGTGCAAATGTCGACGAAAGACGATAGTCGTCTGGTGCAAATTCCCGCATTCTCTTTCCGGCTCACCTTTCATGCTGTTACTCCCACGTCTCGTTCCTCCCGAGATAACACACTAGAGGTTTGCTCGGGTCAATTTAAATTTACCGCGCTCCACTGCCCATGTCGGGTACCTCGATGCCAGCGCTGCCCTACGGCAGAGACGCCCGTGAATGGAGTCACCCTACTACAACGTTTGTAGAACCACGTTGCTCACTCCACGGTCATTCCAAGGGGAACGTGGAACCTATCTAGTGGAACCTTTCGTTGCTGGCGACGTTTGATTTTTTAAACTTCCACCACGCAGCACGGACAACAGCAGGCGACGGTTTCGTGCAGTTAATGTAGTATTTTTTTTGCTGTCGCAAGAAGCAAGCATCCGTGAATTTTTTAATGTAACACAGCAAATATCACTCGTGTTGGTTTCCTGCCTTATATTTGCGTAATGTCTTGTTCTTGTTCTACAATGTTGAGGAGTATGAACATTAATACCGGATTTAGACGTTTAGATTTATCTGTGGGTATATAAGGATATTGCGCAGTTTTTGCGTTACTTTTAGCTAGCGGGCTAAATCGAGTCACAGACAGACAGACGCACAGACAGACATGCAGACGTACCAACATTTCTGCGTTTAAGTAGCCCAACAGAAAAAATACCAGAAGAAACCTCGGCGGTTACGAGTTGTGTTATGGCACGTGGGTGGCATTAAGCCCATTTACAGACTGAAATGTACTCTCCAGCGAAATAGTATGGCTAGGCAGTAATCATAATTATCATCATCATCTTCACCACCATCATCATGGTAATCATCATCATCATCCTGCTCAGGTTCACTCCAGGACGAAAGCTTCTCTCGTTCACCTCCAACCACTCCCGTCCTGCGGCTTTCTAGTGCGTACTTTACCCCCGAAGTTCCGTATTTCGTCTCTCCACTGTGTTGTCGGTCTACCCCGCCTATACCCATCTCTTGGTATCCATTTTGCTACGCTAATTGTCTACCGGCTGTCGGTTCGTCTCACTGCATGACTAGCCCAAGTACGTTTCTTTTCCTACATTACAACTGGGTTAACTCGTGTAGTTTTTCCTCTGATTCACGTACCTCGTTTCTTCTCCCTGAGTGTTCTACCTACCATTACTCGTTCCATGGCCCGTTGAGCCGGCCTAAGTTTGCTGTGTGGTTGTTTAGCAAGGCGCCGTGTTTCAGCTCCGTATGACATCACAGGCAGTATGCACTGGTTGCAGATTTTTGATTTGGGTGACATATTTTGGCGGCACATTTATTTGTAAGTGCCTTCCGAGTGCTCTGGAGCCCTTAGCTATTCTGCGCCGGATTTCTCTCTCGTGGCTGGGGTGAGAAATTGCCATCGCTACAAGGCAGTTATATTTTTATACATCTTGTACCGTTTCGTTTCTAAATCTGAAGAAGACGTTCTTAGCATGCTTATTCTTCATAACTTGCGATTTATTGATATTTATTTTTAGTCCCACGGCCATGCTTTCTGATTCTAGTTCTCCAGGCATCATTTGCATGTGCTCTGCAGTTTCACTCAGCAATATTATGTCCTCCGCAATCCTCAAATGGCTAAATTATTCCCCGTTTATCGGTAATGCTCGTTTTTCCCAGTCACGCTTTCCAAATACCGCCCCCAAGCATGATGCGAATAGTTTTGTAGAGATGGTATCTCCATGTCTTACTCCCTTTGGGATCAGAAATTTATCGCTTTGCTCGTGGAGGGTTATCGTGACCATGAATTCTTATGTACGTCTTGTAAATGTATTACGAAGGTTTGCTCTATTGCATGGTCTTTTAGTTCTTGTAAACTGGCCGTGGTGATTACAAAATCACACGGTATCTCCTAATCTTTAAATGTCATGTTAAGGGGTTTAGAGCGCTATGCGGATTTCTGTATCACTTGGTGTACGACATGGATGTGAAATATGATTAAGTACCCTTTTCTAAACCCAGCCTGCTCTCTGGCTTGATGGGAATCCAGGCTGCAGCTATGCGGCAAACTATAATTTTGGTAAACAGCTTGTAAACAACTGAGACTGATGAGCCTGTACTTCTCTAGGTCCTTATGACCTCCCTTCCTATTATTCAAAATAATATTGGCGTTTTTCCAGGCTATGGGCACTTTTAAAGTCTTCAAGCATTCCGAAAATCGTACAGCCAGTGTTTTCCAGTGCAATATCCCACCCTCCTTCAAAGTATCTACTGTTACGTTGTCGTCATTTCACTTACTTCGTGTCTGGGCAAGGTTCTCGAACATATAATTTTTGCTAGGCTGCAACCACATCTCGAAGCCACCCACTTTTTCCCCGACACAATGTTCGGTTTTCGTTCCCACCTGGCCACACAGGATGTGCTCCTCCAACTCAAGCACGACATTCTGGATCATCCCAACAGAGCCCAAACACGCGCCGTTCTGACATTCGACCTAAAAGCTGCGTTTGATAACGTCGCACACGACCTCATTCTTGACAATCTGGCAACACCAAATTGTGGAGAACGGACATACAATTACGTCAGAGCCTTTCTGGCTGATAGGACAGCCACCATAGGGTTAGGTGAGCACCGCTCACCACCCTTTCAACTGACTGGAAGAGGAACGCCCCAGGGCTCAGTTCTATCCCCGATACTCTTCAATGTGGCCATGGCTAAGCTGCCTCCTCTACTCAACGCAATTCCGCAGCTTCGCCACGCGCTGTACGTGGACGATGTGACCATGTGGGCAACACGCGGATTGGACGGCCAAATACAGGACGCCCTGCAAGAGGCAGCAGACGTAGTTCTGAACTATGCCTCTCTGGGGGGCCTGTCTTGCGCAGCGGAGAAGTCCGGCCTTCTTGTGTTGCCTCCCCGCATGCGACCAGTAACCAAGCCAGAAATATCCGTTTACCTTACCAGTAATTTGGTCCCGTGCGTCACCCGAGTCCGAGTCCTAGGACTCCATCTACAGTCTAACGGTCGCGCCACGCACACAGTTCACATCCTCAAAACCCAAATCACGCAAATCACGCACATAATCCGTCGCATCTCCAAGAGACGCGCCGGCCCCAAGGAAGCAGACACCCTCCGCATAGTTCATTCCTTACTCATCATCCGCCTTGCCTACCACGTCCCCTTTCACAAGTTGCTGCGCTCCGAACTTCAGCGCCTCAACACTGCCTTACGGACGGGAATCAAAGCAGCCCTGGGACTTCCACCCTACACTTCTACACAACGTCTCCTTCAATTGGGTGTCCACAACACGATAGAGGAAATTATTGAGGCACGACGAGCTGGTCAGCTTATCCGCCTTAGCACCACCCGCACCGGTCGTCACGTGCTCGCCAGCCTGGGATACCCCGAGCTGTCGTCACCTCTCCCACCAAACCCTGTGGCTAACGCCCCTGTCCTTCGTGCACGTTTACAAGTTGCCCCGCTCCCCAAGAACATGCACGCGGAAACCAACCAGGGCCGACGCCGCGCCCGAGTCGAAGCGCTAGCCCGCCGGTACGGTCAAGACCCACATGTGGTTTACACCGACGCAGCCAGTTATCCAGCCAACCCCAACGCTAAAGTGGCAGTGGCCTCTGCAGTTGCTGGCAATGCGCAAAAAACTTGCTCTGTACGCACCGATTCCATCAGGGTGGCCGAGGAAACAGCCATAGCATTGGCTGTGTCCCACATCACCACCGCTCGACCCGCGGAAGCTGACGACGATGATACCTCGGCAATTATAACAGACTCGCAAGCCGCTTGCCGGGCATATTCTTCTGGAATCCTCTCCATCCAAGCAAACAACATTCTTCGACAATCCGATCCATCCAAGCTTCCCTTCATTCGTATCGTCTGGACCCCTGGCCGTGCCTCCCTTCCTGGAAATGAGCACGCACA
The DNA here is from genome assembly GCF_048455015.1 of Haemaphysalis longicornis. Lineage (NCBI taxonomy): Eukaryota > Metazoa > Arthropoda > Arachnida > Ixodida > Ixodidae > Haemaphysalis > Haemaphysalis longicornis. The sequence continues at coordinate 198,345,514 of NW_027526361.1, forward strand.
CGCGCTCACCCGAGAAATGACCCACCGGGCGTCAGAAGCGGACAGACAGATCCGGGGTGGCTCCAAGACATCAGCTTCCATCATCCCATCCCACGAACCTCTCAACTATACACTAACACTCGCCTACTACCGCACACAAAGAAAAACACTACCTCCACCCCACCACTCCCTATCCCGCGCCGACGCCACGTCATGGCGGCAGCTCCAGACACACACGTTCCCAAACTTACACCACAAACACCTCTTCTACCCCACCCAATACGCTGGCAACTGCCCGGCTTGCCAGAGCCCCACTCCCACCCTCTACCACTCTGTATGGGAGTGTCCGCGTCCACCAGACGGGCTCACCCCTATACGCATCCCCACCCTCTCCTCTTGGGAGGCTGCTCTGTCCAGCACTGCCCCGTAAGACCAACAACGGCTGATCGAGCGGGCCCGCCGGATAGCGTTCGCCATTGGAGTCCTGGACTGAGGACCCCACTCATAGAGGCTGCTCTTCGGCTAACAAATCATCAATAAATGTTTTCACCACCACCTTATGCCTTTGAGAGACTTTCCAACTTCATTTTTAGCGGCTAGTTGGACAACGCAAGCTGAGCTTGTACTCTCAGTAGTTTCCACTGGTCTAACATGGCTGGCATGCAGCCTGATGTAGAATCGTTCTGCTACCCTCGTTGTGACGTCCAACTTGTCCGTAATGTTTTTTGCTCATTTCTGGGTGCATATATCCCGTCTTTGTCTATTGCTAGCTTTCTCTTAGTTGCTTTTAAACTTCCCCCATTTGCAGCGTTTCCTCGATTACTGCCATGTTATAGGCACGAATGGCTTGCGTTTTATTTCTGTTAATCAGTTTTGACACCTCGGCTAATTCTGGCCGATTCACCGTAGTTGCCAATTTCATTTTCTTACGCTTGGCAATTAGTGTCTTCGTTTTCTTAGTTAGTTTTATACTTGGTTCTATGCATGTTGCTTCTCCCACGGCTTCGGCTGATTCACTGAGGGCAGATGTTAGGTTGCCATTTAGCCTGTCTACACTGACCTCGTTCTGCTCGTTCAAAATGGAGAATTTGTTTCGAAGAGGTATTTTAAACTGCTGCGATCTTTCTCAGAGGGATTCTATGCGGGTTTTCTTAGTTTTCACGAGTTTCGTTCTTTCTCTTCTGCGATTCAGCATTAGCTTGCATCTAACCATCCTGTCATCGCTGCTTCAAATCTTGCTTCACGCCTCTACGTCCTGTACGACACCCGGGTTGTCACTCAAAATTAGGTGAATTTCATTTTCGGTTGTATCATCGAGGCATTTCCATGTCCATTTCTTATTCTTTTGTTTGCAGACGAAGGTGTTCAGCAGCCTCAGGTTATTTCTCTACAAATCCCATCTGTGCATCTCCTCGAATGTTGCGATCGTTTCTTCCCTAGTTTCCCATTGACATTTCTCTTATTTGCATTTTACCGACCTTTGCGTCACATCCTCCCATCACATATGCGAACTGCGTTGCGGTCTTCGTCATTGCGGGTTCGGCGTTCTCGTAGAAGCTATCTACGGCTTCATCATCTGTGGTGGTTGCTGGTGCGTACAATCTTTACCTGTGTCGCTTTTTAGCTTGATCTAAACAGTCGCGACTCTCTCGCTAATACTGGAAAACTCTTCCACGTTTGCCGCTATTTCACTGTGGAATAAAAATCCCACCCCGCGTTCGTTCTTCTCTGGGGGTCAACTGTAGCATAGAAAATGCGCACTAGCTGCATGAACTCTCCTGCTTTCCTTTTAACTTCGCTTAACCCTATATTATCCCGCTTAGTCGCAGAGAGCTCCCCCAGTTGTACAAATAATCTTCCCTCGCTAGGACAGAGTGTGTGGGTCGAACGTTGCGAGGGCCAAGTTCCAATGGCGGCCTGTCCGGACCCAGATATTCTTAGCACCCTCTGCCGTATAGCTGTTCTGACCACCGCCATGGACAGGTGCTCTGCAGCTTCTGGGGAAGAGGACCGAGAGGGGAGTTCCTTAGTCGTGGGACGCGGCGGCCAATACTTACACCACATTGGGTGGCCAGAATCTTCTCTGGCAAGAGAGTGGTGTTTATGCCCCTAAGAGCCTCCCTAGCACGCCTAAACGTTCCTAGTGTAGTCCCCTAGGTATCCGGGATGATGGTTACTCCAGCAGCATAGCTGCAGGCAGCACTCTATACGTGCACGGGTTGGGCACACAGAGCCAGACGGAAAATAGCGAGGGAGCGAGAGAACGAGCCATGTTTTCGTAGCTGTACACTTCAGCATGGCAGTGGATTACCTTTGAACGGCCAGACATGAATGAATATTATCAGTAAGCCAGCGTGCCAGCTTATTCTTTCAGAACCACGCCTATAAACAGCAAAGCCCGACAAACGTTGGCTCAATATTCCTACAGGCATGCGTGGCAAAGTCATCGGTGGCTCGATTGTAAGCATATAGCTATTCAGTGGAAAGAAGCCATGGGAATACGTAGAGGACCTTAGTGCAAACTAAACTAATGTTGATGGCCTGGTTTGAAGAGTAGACGGATATGACTGTTCTGGAAATATTGTTCAACACTATACAAGCAACCGCTGGCATGAGTTACTTTACGAAAGCTTTGACACGCGTCAGTTAGCTTTGGTCTATATACCAAAAGTGCAAAGAGTTTGCAGAAAGTATTTAGAAGAAGGCGTACAAAAATCAATATTATCACTCTTTCTCTCCATCTCTCCCTTTCTAAAGTAAAACGCGAAGATGCTGGCTCCATTTCGCGACACACTCAACAATTTATACGTGTTTTGTTTAGTCAACTTGGATTATTAACGGCGAAGCTCTTGTAGTCGAGCTGTTCGTAAGTCTGCTGTAGGTCTTGCGTAACGCCTATACAGGAGCAGGTTCTGAGACCCACCGATAGAGGGCGCAGTGTTCTCGCGCAGGCGGCAGCAGAAACAAGTTCTCCGATTTCTCGATAGTGGTCGCAGGGTTCTCGCCGCCGGCCACCTCGCAGAACGCAGAAAACGGTTCCCAGACCCACCGATGAAGGGCAAAGTAGCTACGGGCGGGTTCCTTTCCCTGCCGCCAGGGGAGGGATCCTCCTGCCAAAGGCAAATGGCTGCCGATTCCTTTTGTGCTAATCGCAGAATTTCCGCGTTTACGGATCTGCCCTTTTCAGTGGAGCGGCCGTTGCTCGAGCCGATACGAGGAAACCACGGCGCCGTTCTCTCAGGAGATTTGATGCAACTTGAGACTTTTTTTATTTCTGAATTGTGAGGAATTATCTCGCCTATAGTATTTAAACATAAAACAATGCTCAACTTGGTGCCGAAAACATTAAACCAAAAACATAAACGGTGACACGCTCACACATTTTAATTGAGGAATGCGTTGCTTGCGCAAGCAAAATATCTCAGGTATTTTTAATATTGGGCGGAAGAAAGAGAAAGAAAACATTCAGCATATATAGAACTTCAGAAAAACGAACTGTGGCCTTAGGTTGCAAGAAGATTCGTGGCAATCTTGGAAGAACGGACCTGCTTTGCCTTTCCGTTGCACCGCACGAAGGAATGCGCGTCGGTCTTCTTAAAGCAGAGCGCGCGATGTCTTCGCGCGATGTATGTAAACCAAAATCGCCTATATTTTTCCAGTGGCTGCATTTTCAATGAACGTGTCTGCAGATTCGGAAAGCATACGGAGATGGGTTCTAGTATTATTATGGGTATGTGCACAGAGGCTGGGCGACTGCATATCCAATACACAGATTCGGTATTCAGAAAGTATTCTTAGCTCACCTGAAAAATGCTCTTGCAAGGATTTGAGGCAGGAAGTAATGCTGAAACAGAAAAAAGTTTAGCGGAATCCCCATATAATGTAGGAGCGTAATAAAGCTGGGGAGCATTTCAAATGTGATAAGAAAATTTTCTATCCCTGACGCAGCAGCAGCCGTCATACGCTCTTGCTACTTTTGTACGTTATAACAGCGACGATATTTCTTCTTGATCGGAAAGAAGTATTCATGTTTCTTGATATGGTGTTCCACATCCCTTGGCGCTCATTTTTTCCCTGTCTTTACAATTGTAAGCGTATTACGATCACTCCCGCAGTATAACCTTAATGTACAAAATTTTTTCGTTGCCTGCCTTGTATGAGTATAACATAAGCACAAGCCAGCAACCGCATTATTCACGTTATTCTACCACCAACCTAACAATACTTTTAAAAAGCCTAGTGCCTGTTTTCGGTGTCCCTTAGAATTACAAGTATTGGTATCTAGTTTGCTGGTTTTTGCGTTTGGTGGTATATATATATCATGTAATTTAAGGATCCTGACGTAGCGACGATTCCTTGCTGCGTGCTATACCATCTCCGATGATTCACGTTGTGTTACGAGATCCCTCCGACAATTTTATCTTAGGGACTTCTCTCGTGTTGCGCCTGCTTGTATCACTTCTATGAATACTGGTTCTTGAATAAACCTAGGCCATGGAGACTTTGTTACAGATAAGTACATGTCCTGCAGATGTTTCGCTAAAAGCTTTTCGACTTTTATTATCTGAAGCCGTACTATGTTCACCTAACTTTCTTGTTCGCCGTTGAGAGACGTGCCTTTTCAGAAAATGTGGGAAATTTGGAGGAATTTTTTGATACTGGGTAGTCATCACAGGTGCCGTACGTTTCAAGCGAGAATGCTAACGGCTTGGTGAAAAATCTGTTTCCGGCATGGACGGCGCGTTAGAGAGCTTTAAAGGGGGTTTTTATTAATAAACTCCAGGATAAGCCACAGGATTGGTGCATTTAGGAGCAATAGACGATCCCAATGCCTATAAATAGTTAGATTTTATGTTACTTTCATTAATTAATAAGCGCAAAAGCGCGGCTATAGCCCTCATTAGAGAAAGAACAAGTGCCTGCCATTGGGCAGTGATGCACACACCTTGTCCGATTATTAAACCATTGAGGGCCGCAGGGTGTCCTTGTTTTCAAAACCATAAAGCGAGCCTTTAAAGATACGTGAAAATATCGCAACGAAGTAAAATTATACCCATTTTAGTCGGTGGTGCCATCGATGTGGTGGTGCCATCTGTCGGTCCAGAGGAGTACCTTTGCTTGGCGTGCGTGGCCTCCGCGATCGGCTACCAGAGGCGCGCTGTTGCTCTGACCGTCCCAATCGCCCCGAGAGAGCGAAAGTTGAAAAGGGGCCGTGGACGCGTTTTTCGCCGCACCGCGGCACGCGTAGCCCAAGGTCACTTTCCCTGACGCGGGCTGGCGTAAAGGACGAAAAATCGGTCTTTGCAGCCTGTGTGCGACGTTTAATAAAAAAACTTACTGCACATCAATGCAGGAGAAAGGTAGAAGGACTAGTTACTGGTGCCATAAAGGCAGTTAATGGTGCCTTTGACTTTTGGACGTAGACTATGCCCGGGGTGACTCATAAGTGAATTCGTTGCACAGCAGTATTTCTTTTTTTTAGTCCCGCATGGTTCCAATTAACAACATGTTTTCCGGATTTATTTCTGAAAATCACGTACATATTGTTTGGAACGCACGGAACGCATGTTCTGTGCGTCCGAGCAAGAATCAGATTATAGGAACTCAACCGACCAAAATCATACCATTAGTAAACAAGAAAATAGCACTGATGTCGTTTTCTGTTTTCTCCTTTAAACGTATGGTCTTTGACAGATAAAGTAAATGACGTGGCAACGTTACTTAGAACGTTGGCACAACTTTTACCGCGATACTATTTACAAAAGCGTGGTATACTTTAGCATCTGAAGTGTACACTGTCCAAATGGCTATCGGTATTTCTTCCGCAATAGGCAGGGTAAACGTGCTGGTGCCGTTTATTGGCATGCATGCTTGCATATACAAACGCACAAAGAGACTTCCAGTCTGCCATAAATGGACGTGGTCTAAGAAATGTCATAAAAATGTTTACCCGATGTACGATTGCTAGTTCTCGACTTGGTGTGTAATTAGTAATATACCGAACAACTTACTTAAGGCCGATGTTGTGCATACATATATCAGTGAACACCTTAACTGCTCACCGAAAAAATATTACACTTAATATGTCATGCCAACACATTATGTGCAGAATGTTACCCCAGCCAATCTAGAAATTCAGAAACATTCTTTCGAAAAAATACACATGTAGAGTCGATAGCGGCGTGAAACGCATCGCGGGAAACCGTGACGTTTTCCCTCACGGCAAATAATTTGGTAAATTATAGGTACTTGAGAACACACACACAAACGCACACGCACACGCGCACGCACACGCACACGCACACGCACACGCAAACACACACAGACACACACACACACGCACACGTACACGCACACGCGCACACACACGCACACGCGCACACACACAGACACACACACACACACACACACACACACACACACACACACACACACACACACACACACACACACACACACACACAAACAACGGATACATAAAGCGTTCGAAACAAATTCAAAGACAAAACAGGCATATGTTCGCGCGGCGATATCGCGCGTAAATGCTGTAACAGCGGAAAAAGAATTCAGCACGCTGGCATTCACTCTGCCCGAGATGACCGAAGCCTGGGCTATGAAATTCAGCTTTCAAACAAACGACCACTAAAGCTGCGTGCAAAGACAATCGTGGGTGTTAAACAACGTACGTCAAACAATTTTGTAGTTGTATGGTCGAGTCAAAGCACATAGAACCCATATTGAGAGTTTTCTGGCATGAAAACGCGACAACGAAGGGTGATTTACAACTGAAAGCGCGGGCAGCGCCGGCCAGACGAGCGTCTCTTCATGATGATGATGATGATGCTTAGTGGCTTCCTCTTCGTAACGGGGTGGCGTTGCACAGCCGCCTTAATCGGAACGCCACCGTACAATCACCTCGCCAAAAATATTAACAAAATAAATAAGAAAAACCATGTCAGAATAAAAATATACTTTTAAGAAATTTTTGTGCTAGACGGATTTCTTTGTTCGCATGTCTTCCGAGATCGTTCTCTGCTCTTCTCCCACCAACATTCTAACCTTCTTTTACTAACCTCTACTGCTGTCCAATTCACTTTTCCGCTACCCTAAAGCCAAGGGCTTCCAGAAGCTGGATGGCTCCATCACTGAGGACTGGACGGATACGTTTGCACTCCGTTACAATATGTCGCATGGTTTCTGGCTCATTTCCGCAACCTGCACATAGTTTCCTGTACCGGCTCACGGATAAACGTTTTTGTCCGCAAGCAACCCGCCCGGGCTTCAAAAAGCAATGCACTCCCTTTGATATTATCGAATGATTTTTCCCTTTTTATCTCCTTCTTCCCGATACTGTAGATATCTAAGGACTTCTTCGTGTCAATCCTCTTTTTCCAAGTCGTTGTCTCTGTTTCTTTACCTTAATTTTTATTGCCTTGGTCATTTCCCCTGCACTTCCAGGTTTCATATACTTTGTCCTGAGCCTTGTGGTTCTTTTCTTCCACTGTGTGTCCGCGCTTTCCATCTCTCATTATCCATAATTCTAAGTCGTTCTTCAAAATATATTTTGGTCTGTGCTTCTGTAACTTCCAAGGACGCCCATCCCATGTCTCCCTGCACTGCCTCGTTTGTTGTTTTGCTGTGTGTCCTAATGCCAATCGACCTACGGCCTTCTGATTTACTTCTAGCCCTGATTGAATCTCTGATTTGACACACACTACTGCGTTTGGAAAGGTGACTGCTGGTACCATTACTCCCTTCCAGATTCCTCTCACTACTTCCTATCTGTTATATCCCCACAGTGCTCTGTGCATCATGATAGAGGCGTTTCTTCTTGCTTTAATTCTTAAATGCTCCTCATGAGTTTTTAGATACGCCTGACCTTCGTTTAACCATATGTCCAGATATTTGTATTCCGTTACCAACGGTATTTCTGCATTTTTGAACGAATACCGATTCGTTACGGCGTTGTCATTAAAAACTAGAGCTCCCGACATTGCTCTGCTAAACTCTAACCCCAGTTCAGTGGCTTCTTCCCCGCAGATATCTGTGAGCTGTTGCAGACACTGTTTGCTATCTGCTAGTAGTACTATGTCATCTGCATATATCAGTCCCGGGATATGTTGTTCCACTTCCTGTCTTTTGCGGCTATTACATAGATTGAAACCTATTTTACTGCCTTCAAGCCTTCTTTCTAGTCTAGCCATGTACAGCATGAACAGCAATGGCGACAGCGGACAACTCTTCTTTAAACCTCTATTTGTGACTACCGGTTCCGCGCACTTTTGGTCCTCCTAGTGAATTTGCACTTCGCTCTCATTGTAAATTGCCTGTAACAGCTGTATAAAGTCCTGGTCTAATCCCTCCCGCTCAAGTATGATCTATAGAAGTTCCCTATGTCACGTTGTCGTACGCTCCCTTTATATCGAGAAATGCTACCCATACTGGTGTCTCCTGAGCCATTGACACCTCTATGCATTGGGTTAGGACAAATAAATTGTTCTCTAAACGTCTGTCTTGTCTGAAACCATTTTGTAGTTCTCTTAGTATGCTGTTCCCCTCTATCCACGCCTGTAGTTCTGATTTTATGACTTGCATTGCCAGCCTGTATGCCACTGAGGTAACTGTAATAGGCCTGTACGAATTAGCATTAGCCCTGTCTCGTTTACCTTTATATATCATCTTCATCCTGCTTTTACACCAATTGTCCGGTACTTGCTTAGTTGTTACCACTTTTTCGATTGCTCGAATCAGTTGTTCTTTGCTTTTTGGACCCAGTAGGTTGACCAGCCATATAGGAATTTCATCCGTCCCTGTTGCCGTATTAGCTGGAGCATTTTCTTCGGCTTTTTTCCAGCTTATATTCTCCAACTTTAGCTCTCTGTCTGTACGTACTTCGCTTGCCCCACTCTCTACATGCTGTAGTCCTATCTCCGTTCTTCCGAACTTCTCTTGTGTCATCGAGCGTACTTCAAATACCGCTTCTTCCCCTTTTAGTACCTGGCCTTCAGCGTTTATTACATGACGTTGTACTTCTTCGATCTTTTTCCTTAGCTCTTTTACATGATTCCAGAACGTTCTCTGCGCGCCATTATCCTCCGCCCGTAAATTCGAGACCCATCGCTTACTTTCTCGTTTACGTTTTTGCTGTACAAGTTTTTGTACTGCCAGCTTTTAAGGCGGCACCAATTCCAGTTCAAAGTTATTTCCTCTGTTTGCAATACCATTCGCTAGGCCTCCCTGCGCTCTCTCGATGCTTGCTGCTTTTGTGATATAGCTTCCTTGATTTCCTTGTTTCACCAGCTTCTCGGTTTTCTTTTTTCCTTTCCAGTAGTTGCGCCCTTTAGCGTTCCTTATCTTTCCTTGAATGAAACCAATCAGTTCGCCGTATTCCCAATGTTTCGTAGGTTGTCGCTTGAATTCCGTCTCCAGGCTTTTGGAAATATTAGCCATTTGCTGATTGTTTGTTTGATTTCAAGTCGTGTACCACCGTTTTCCGGTTTAAACCTACCATTTTTCCAAAACTGAAAGTTATCCGTTTATGGTCACTTCCTAAGCTGTGGGCACCTATTTCATCTATTTCCATTAAAGTCAACCTTTCACACACTCCTTCTGAAAGGCGGCTGTAGTCTATACTGGACTGCTTTTCCCCTCGTTCACGAGTGATTTGTCCCTCACATTTATTCTCTCTGTTTACTACAATGAGATTATATTCTTCACACATATCTAGTACGAGTTTGCCGTTGCGGGTCTGTGTATCCGTCCAGGTCCTCAATGCGGGCATTCATGTCTCCCACTAGAATCACTTCTCCCGATTGTCTTAACTGATCGAGGTCCCGCTTATGCAGCCTACCAGTTTTTCATTCTTTTCTCTAACCTCCCTGTCATCCCCTGATCACAGATAGGCGACTCCCAACAGCATTTCTCTTCCCGCTATCGTGCCCTTAACCCACATATGTTCTTCAGAGTTTTCGTTTACTCTGTGCCAATTGGTTCCCTGTTGAATAAGCATGCCGACCTCTCCCCCTTTTCTAGTACCTACGGTTCTGTTACAGCCTTGTCATATATATTCATGCATATCTGGGGGCTCTTCTAAATCTCGAATGAATGTTTCTGTAAAGGCGTATACTTCAGTTTTTTCTTTTTCTAGTTGACCGCGAACCTCTAACCATTTTTCTCGTGATCTGCCACCGTGCATGTTTATGTAGTTAATCTTAGTCACCCCAGGCTTCTTCTTTCGGTAATTCCTTTCCGATGCTTGGGATAAGATTCGGTCCCCAGGGGGACGTCGCTTGCCTGTTCGCTCACCTGCATTGCTACCTGATGCCCCTTCCTAAACTTTTGTGCACCCTGGGTGCTAAGTTTGGTACTTTCCTTTGCTCTGTACATTCGACCTCGATCGCAATCGCTTGTCCCTGCCGCTTTTTCACTGTACCTGCTATTTAGTCCAGCTTCAGGGAAGGCTTAAGTGAAGGCCGCCACCTCGCGGCGGAAATAGGAGTTTACAAAATTACACATCTCCGCCTGGCTGCGCGCCGAATGGGACGGCGGGAGCAACGGCGCACCGCCGGCAGCCGATCGCGGAGGCCACGTGGCGTTTCCCGGCGCACGAATCCAATTCGCTCACTAGATCGCCGTCGAATGTTGGCGCCATCTGTTGGCCTTGCGGGCTACCTTTGCCAGGAGTGATGAACATCAATGGACATTGCAAGCCACTAAGCAGCTCCGGTGTTGAAATGTAAAGGGATAGGACTCAATATCACTGAGCTTAAAAGGACAGGCAACCGATTTTTGTCTAGTACATATTCTTTGTACCAAATGACATAACTTAAAATACCTAACCCAAACCGGTTTTGCTGATGCCGCCATAGAACTTTTTAACTCTGAATTTTCGGAGACGAGCCATGCGTGCCTGGCCAAAAGGAATGCCGCCCACCAGGACAGTCAACTGTGCGTCAGGATACCCTTAATTGAACGCGACAATAAAAGATGTATTTAAAAAAAACTTCCCCGCTAAAACAACAATAACATGTCACTTTTCCTATTACGTCATGCAATTTTTGAATCACGCTTTGCAACTTGATGGCGGATACGGGGCTGCTGGACTTCGTTTAGTTTATGCCAAAGGGCGTACTTGTGAAATAGATGGGGTGGTTGGAAGCGTAAGGTAGTGTCACGTTTACATACTAAAGGGCGCCACCTTTCAGTGTGCATTTATTTTAGTGCAAAATTAATTTTTACCGCCTGTCTATTTAGAAATTCCCTTCGGTTACCACGGCAAATAAAACGCTGGCTTTCATGCGACCTAGAGGACATTCACTCCACAAAAAGCGGTTTGTCCGAACCATTTGATGGAACTTGACACCGCTGACTGTGAAGTAAGGTCTTCCGTACACACTTTCAATGTCCTAAATGCTAATTAGGGCTGCGCATCAAAAACTTTATTTTGAAGATTTGGAAGATGATCTAAAATGTCTTCACCAATCCCGAAGGATATCCCATCCGTTAAAATTCGAATTTTTTTTTGAAGCTCAACGATTACGCGCACGAAAATGTAGAAATTACTCCACTGTTCTCCCGTATTTACAGCGAAAGCGGTTGGGATTGCTTTTAAAGAGAAAGAGCAAACTGCAACGCGTCAGCTCTGCATAGCGTGTTTTCGAGTCCACTGACTTATCAGCCACGCGGGACCGGATATCTTAGAATTTTGTTGATGATTGGAGGTCCTGTTCATGGCGCAAGGTCAAGAAAGCGCAAGCCCCAACACAAATGATATAATTATTATACGGGCTGAGGTAGAAAACTATATAAAATTGGGCCGTTAAATAAAAATGAGACTTGTTAAAATACAATTCGGGTAGCTAGTAAAGATATATCTTTGAATGTTGTCAACAGGAAAAGTCTTGGCACTCCGCGCTGACATTAACAATCGTTCGATTGTGTTACGAGTTTTGCTAATTATTCGGATGTATGAAGCTAATTACGCTAAGATTCAGCTGCTCATTCTCTGCTTTCCTGGGCTAGCTATAGGAGTGGACGTGGAAATGTGATGCACAAGAATAATGCTTATTTGTAGCCCATGTGCGAGAGTTAAATGGACTTTTTTGTTTTTTCATGTTACCGCCAATATTCAGTTGAACCCAACGGGGAAAAAAACGCGAGAAAAGTCGGTCGTTATGTGTTCAAAAAACAAATCTTTTACTGAGTACACCACCAACGAATATCGACGTATGCGCTTTGTAATGCACTGAAACAAAAAATTAAAAATCCCTGAAACATCACGCCTATCATCGCCAGGTGTGACTCTTACCATTTTATTGAGCCGCCTTGAATTGAGCCGCCGGAAAGCACGCGGGACAGAGCGCGCATTGTATTGTCGCTCAAACCTTTCCAGTCAGGCAGAGCCGCACCCTCTTTCCTTCAGGTTTTACTTCTTGTTGGCTCCCGGGTGCTGCCAGGTTATTTTTAGTGTTCTCCAGACGAACAAACACCTATGCTACGCTGCTCCCGGTACTTCAAAGGTAATCCAAAACGCATTCTTCCTCGCCGACAATACTCCTACGCATTCCAAGTTTAGAAGAAAATGCACTTTCGACCGTGAGTTTCGCCGTATGTTCGATTCTTCGCCTACGTCAGGGGTCGCGTTGAGCGAGATCGCCCGTGTAAAGAGAGGCGTACAATCCTTTGAGACCTGAAATTGGGTGTCTTTTCAATTGTCATGACCTTCCTGCGTCGTCTTACGGTCCTCCACTCAGCAATATCGAAAGGGCGGTCTCTGGAATCCTTTCTTCGTTCGCAGTACCTTGGAGTTCCTTTTATTTTATCAGGTTAAACCGGATTGTTGTTAAATGAAAGGTCAGGTTGGTAGTCCTGTTCAAGGATTTTTTAATCGACAGTATACCATCGTATTCTTTGTTGTAATTACTTATTTAATATTGATTAGTTCTTGATATCTTTATTAATTTTGTGTTTCTTCAGTTCAAAATTTAGTGCCGATGACGTACTATGTATACACTTATTCTACATGTTAATAAAGGGAAATTTATCAGTTCTCTCTTGCAATTCAGTGCGCAAGAAGCCAGCAAACATTTCATAGGAACAATAGAAAAAGAACGTTTTTACGAAAATGAATGAAAAGAATAAAATATTGTTTGTTCGGCGGGCGGGCAAAAACACGCTACTCTTTAAAACGTATGCCTGTCTCCTTGCAGAAAATGCTAATTTATTGTTTGTTGGGTATACTGCAAACACAATTTCACAAGGGGAACACTGAATGACAGGAAGTTCTTCAATACCTTCGCCACCTGGGTAATGATTACTCATATTTTGCTAACACGAATTTACTTTAAAGCGTTTCTACAAATCATTTCGTCCTTCCAACTTCAAACCGGAAAGTGCTGTTTATTCAGAAATATGAAGCTGGTTTCGGTCTTTTTGGAGGATGGAATCCGTTCGAAGACAATCAAGTTTACCAGCCACCATTCCTAACTTCCCTCCAGTCCTCTGTGTTAAGATGTCACGTGTACTCATAATATTCCAGAATTATATAGAATTATCTAAAAGAATCCCGGTGACATTCAGGTCACTAGGCTTGCGCATGCGAACAGTGGCGTATATCCGCGTTGGAAAGAATAGTTGCGTTGCTCTTCCGCTATCTCGGAAAGAGACTATTAATTCAGGTCTCATTCTTTCCCGTTCCATCCGGATTACCTGATACCCTTGTTTTTGTCCTGTTTTCCTACCATTCTCTTGAACAGCGGCAATTCATTCGTCTGGAAACAGAAGAACATTTATACAAACAGCGCACAAAAAGAAGGTGTAGTACGTAATGAAAACGTTCTATAGTTGATGACAGGTAAGAGTGCAGCAGGAGCTCCGCGCACAAGCGTTGTGTGGCCGCTACCTGACTCTCCGCTGTTAGAAAAAATAGTACGTTATATTGCAGCTGTTTATACCCATGATTACTAATATGAGCCGCTCACAAATTAACCATCTGATTATGAAGTCGTTTGTATATGTTTCATTCAGAAGAATGAGTGATTTTCACAGGTTAAAGAAAAAGTCGTCTTCCTTGAAAACTAGCTCAGGAGAAAAAAAAATTACTCACTGAACCAAAGGTTATTTTTGGTAGAAACTATTGCCTGTGTATTTTATATTTAAATCAAGGCTATCTGTGATTGTTTTACTGTTAGACAACATAAATAAACCTAAACAACGCGCACATGATTTTTGGGTTTTAATACTTCGAATTTCGACAGCTGCACGTCGTTTATCCGTCGTCTGCTTGGAGAAACATAATCAACATAATGGTCGTCGTTATCTTTGTTCGGGCTCGTTGCAGTGTGACTATTTCTTCTCTTTGCGTGTGCACTCATCGTCAAGAAATGTAGTCGGTACAATATCTTCCACAGCCTTTATCACCGTTAAATTAAGCGTCGTAAACGCAGGGTGGAAGAAAGGGGCGGTTTGTCGCCGCAATGGTTGGATGCAGCGCACAGACTGTGTAAGCCCAGGGTGGAAAGAAAATCAGCTGCAAAAATTTATCGGTGTCTTTCATAAATCGGCAGCGATATCAACGGGTCACGTATTGTTCTATGCGACTGTTTCGAACGTAGTGACGCCCTGCAAACACCTATCGCGGCACCGCACTCAACGGTGGAAATCGCGATGCCGCATAAGGTGTCCTGCCTTGCAGAATCAGCTGTAGGTGCGAAGAAACAAAAAACGGCATTTCATTTGGCTTAAACGAGACGACAACACGTATGGCGCGAGTAGAGAACTGCGGGATGTGAAACGTTACAAGTCTAATCATTTCTACTTCATGAGACACGCGAGTGGCAAGACGGTGTACGTCAGTTGGTTACATTGGCAGTATACGGTGTCATGCTTTCAATCCAGGCGACAATTTTTGAGGCGTTTCCCGGCGTTGTAATAAAACAGCTGCCGCCGTTTCTTTAGTGTTATATCCCCACCACGCAGTTTACAATGGAATGATAAGGCAGAGAATCCCGACTGGTGGTGAAAATTGATAGAAAAACACCCTTAAGCACTAGCAGCCGCCTAAAAAATTTCTGTTGCAAGCTTTTATCAAAAAAATC
Source organism: Haemaphysalis longicornis (assembly GCF_048455015.1). Taxonomy (NCBI): domain Eukaryota; kingdom Metazoa; phylum Arthropoda; class Arachnida; order Ixodida; family Ixodidae; genus Haemaphysalis; species Haemaphysalis longicornis. Next base: position 198,360,588 of record NW_027526361.1, read on the forward strand.
AATAGCGACCTACAAATGCATCCTTCCGAAGTTATACTTTACAATTTGTGCTACATTAAACTTTCATTGGCTTTACATTGATATGCAGCAGCCTACCGTGAAGATATTTTTATTGCTGATGCGGCTTGTGAAATAGCATACATAAAGGAAATATTAGGTTCGTAATGTAGTTCCTTTGCAGCCATGTCAAGCTTTTGCGGAAGCATTTTCATTTCTGATATTCTTCCCCTATGTCCACCAAACAGTGACGTTGAACAATGACTGCCCCATACAAAACTTCAATAAACGGCTATACAAGTGCACTCAGTTCTTACTGCACCTAATTAGACAGCTACACTCAACAGGCCCAATATTATGAGTATGAACATGAGATCTAAGTGACCTATTTAAAATTGTGCCGACATCTCCATGCAAGCATTTCCATTTTGTCCACTTCTGCAACCAGTCAGAGCACCGAACTGCAACAGGGAGAATAAATATTTAATTCTCTCCGCCTCTTGTCCAGGTGTCATGGCCTGCGGCAGCACAAGCATTTTCTATTCTTACAACACTTTCCAGCCAGCAGCAGCAAAATGGCACCCTGAAAGCCTGACGTTGAATCCATTTTGATTTGCTGCACCAGTGTTTTCAGTGCTTAATGCAGCTTTAAAGCCAAAAGCAACAATGTGTACCTGAAGAGCAGTGACTTCACAGCGTGAAGGTGTGGCATGAATTCATTCTAACGTACTACATAAGCATCTTGAACTCTCGCCACAACTCATGGCCAGAAACTACAATGTGTGCGTGAGAGAAGCAGCCGCTTCACAGCAAGAAAGCGTGGCATGAATTTATTTTAACGTACTGTCTTCAACTCTCACCGCAACTTCATGGCTAGAAGCTTTAATGTGTGCATAAAAAGCAGCGGCATCAAAGCTTGAAGGCCTTGCGTAAACACATTTCAACGTATTTTATTAGAGCTTTTACTTCTTACCATAGCTTTTTAGTCAGAAGCAACAGTTCAACCTTGCAAAGGAGTTGACGTGACGTAAGAAGTGACTTGAAGAAGTGACGTAAAACCATTGCGACCTGCTGAGCAAGTTTTTCCAATTTTTACTGCGTCTGAAACAGCCGGAAGCAACAGTGTGCTCAAAAAGCAGCGACGTGACACTCTGGAGGCCTGAAGTTAACTTATTTCGATATGCCGGATCGCTGTTTTCTATTATTATTGCAGGTGTATAACCAGTAGCAACAATGCATGCTTGAAAAGTTTGAACAAAGCACTCTGAAGGGGTGACATTCCGATTTCTACCTTATACAAGAGTGTTAGCAATTATTACTGCAGCTCTTCAACCTGAACCACCTTCAGTCACTGTTTGAAGGCTCAACTCTTGTCACAGTTGCTTGAACAATAAAAAATCTGAAGTGGGAAGCCGTGTTGAGTCTAAATTAATGTATGCTCCATGGGAAGACGCTCAAACATGTACTCCACTCTGTTTAATAACAACAGTCTATCATGACAGAGACACTGGAAATCTGAATGTCTTCCAATACACTATGTAACCTCTTTGTTGAAACTTAAACTGCACAAGCACCAGAAGGCAATCATTAAACTATAGCCATCACTATGAAACACATCTTTAATAGACAAATTTTTATAACTCATAAAGCACATCACACAAACTTTGCATGAAGATAAAGGGAAGATAAACTGTTGGTTCATTCCTACGAATCGGATTCAGCTATTCCAGAACAACCTCAACCGCTCACGTTATTTCTGAGAAATTCCACACTAGAAACAAAAAAATTCAGCCTCAGTCCACGCATAGTGAGTTTCTCTAATGCCACTTTGGGTAGTGATGGGAACATACGCACCGTAAGCTTAACAGGCATAATAAAAAGCTGCACGCACGTGTAATTTTGGCAATGTATCAAAAAATACGTGGGTATGTCACGGGGGCCACACACTTCCGGCTTTCTTCAACGGCGTGGTTAAAAATTCAGCAATAATACAGTTTGGATGTTTATTTACCCCTCTTATACGTTTTTAAAATGTTGCTGATGGTTACGACCAACCAATGACAGTCAAGAAACGAAACGCCACCACTCTTGATTACCTCAACAATACTCGCAGTTGTTCGTACTTTTGTATGTGCGAGAATGTGCCCATTGGCATAAACAGAACGCCATAGGCACCCGTCTCTCGCAGGGAAGGCAGGTTCATACCGATTTTTTAAAGCTACCCAGTCTTGTGCAGGAAAGTGTAATTATTTAATTGTGCAGGAAAGTTTAATTATTCACGAGTCTCTGCAATAATGCTTTAATCATACCTGTTTACGCCAGGAAAAAAAAGCCACACTGCTGCCCCGTTCGTACCCCGGCAAGCTAAAAGCAATGCGCGAATCAGTAAGAAAAGATACTTTACATTGTAAGATTTGGCAATCGTCTTAAAAACGTGTAAGGCTAGACGAGCGGCCATATCCGGCCCAAAAACACGCAACACACGTGTGCACAATCCGCGTCGGGCCAGACGGACACCACGTAGGCCTTGGCTCAACATCGGGCGCAGCCTACGCTCACAGCAACAAACCAAAACTTTTCAACTTGTCACCACCACTGCCGTAGACGAAAGCAAATCATATTATTTCTTCACAAAGGTTGCGTTACACCGACACAATCTCCACAATCACACCAGCAACAGATGCAGCTCCGACGCTTCGCCGTTCTCAGATGGAGTTAGGTGGCGATGTTCCGCGCAAAAACAGGCTTCCTCAGGTACGTACAAACCCCTACACGGCAGACACACACGGGAGAGATGACGATAAGGGGCTTCTTGATGCACTACAGACAATTCGTAACACAAATCGCATACAGAACTTTTGGTTCTCGGCAACCTCGTTGTCGCTCGATGCCATAGTAGCGGTCAGCTAGCGAGCTCTGCCATATTGGAAGTAGTTCTCTCAAACGTACGTCGGAGGCGTCACACAAACGCCGAGACGCCATTGGTTGCGGATGAACACAAAATCCCTTTGAGCTTGAAAAGCCGCTGCAGAGTTAAGCTGTCACCAACTATAGTAACCATATAGTGCACAATATTTTTAATGGCACAGGATTCGTTCCACGTAATTGCTGTTGCCCCTATATTATGGGGTCACATTTCACGAAGACCGGTACTTCTGTGCAGCTTTAACGATTACGGTTCTTCAAATTGAGTTTCTTAGTGAGGACCCTGATAACAAAGCAACGACATATCGAAGAGTCGAATGTTGGAGAGGCAACTGATTTTATCAGGAATTCTCTGATGAGAATCAACGTATTAAAAAGAGTTTGAAATAACAAATTGGAACACAATAGCTATGACTGTATGGCACGCCATCCAGGATATTGCCATGTAGAGGGCTCAAAAACCAATTACTGATAACAATCGCGGCAAAATAATTTCTTTCGTTTCCTCAATTGATTGCACAGATCAGAAATTGTTATTTACACCGTTTACACCATGCCACTGTCGCAACCACTGCAGAATGTACCTGCATTGACATAAAAGTTTGTAGATTTTGTTGCAGTGCTAATTGGGTTTATCTGCAAAAAGAGGCGGGAACTAGGTGGTGGTGGTGGCCCATACAGTGGCGCATAGCCACTCAGGGGATTGGCCAGGAAGATTTTTTTTTCAGTGGGGGTAGTAAGAGCGCGAACCCACTTCTGTCTCGTCGTCCGATTGCAACGCACCCATTCAACGAACCTGTTTAAGGAAATTGATTGCCATAACGACAGAACAGTCTCTGGTACTGCTTTCCACCGGCTGTCGACCATCGATGCACAGTTTGGTGCGTGACAATATCACTACATTTGCTGTATAGGAGTTTTGTGTGTTTATAATGTGGTATTTATAAATTTATTTGTATGCATTTATCTGTACAAGTTTGGCCTCCAATGACTCTATTAATGCGAAAGAAATAACGTGCGCTATTCGCTACAAATATCAAATTAAAAATTTGTTGTTTGTGAATTCGCTAGCGGTGCTCTGTACGCTGCTTCCTGTTTAGGGATACGACGGTCTATAAAGATGCCGGGGAGCTATAAAACCGGGTCTGAAAAGATGCCGGCCCCATAAATTTCCATCGCTCTCAAAACAGAAAAAAGAAAGAAAGGGAGAGAAATAACGTTTAATCGACTAAATGGGAGATGATAGGTGTAAAATTAAGGGACAAGAAGAGAGCCGAGTGGGTAGGGAACAAAAGCGTGTTAAGGACGTATTAGTAGAAATTAGGAAGGAGAAATGGGTGTGCGGAGGACATCTAATGCGGAGGCAAGATAATCTTTGATCATTAAGGGTAACAGAGTGGATACCCAGAGAAGGCAAGCGGGGCGGGTGGTGGCAGAAGGTTATATGGGCAGATCAGATGAGGAAGTTTGCGGCTGGGGGGGGGGGGGGGTGAGAGGAAATGGAAAGGGAAGGCACTGGGGATATTTTGAGCTCGGAAGGGAGCTCACCAGCATACATCCCAGTGCAGGGGAAGGAAAGTAGAGGGGTAGTGACAGGATAAAGCGGAGAGAGGCAGAAAGAGAGTAAAAGGTGTAAAGGGAGCTATCAGTCCTAGAAAGCTGTCAGTCCGGGCATATCAGAAAGTCACTGCTCTCCGGCCTACAGCCGCATGGTGAGGCCGGTCGTCTCCAAGTAATGAAGTAGATTGGTGAAGAATTCGCTTTAGGTAGGGTCCTCGATGCCGGCGCTCGGAAGGCCTTGATTCTGGACCGCTCGGTTGAGCTCTGCTATAGTAGGTGTAGGTGTAGTAGGCGTAGTCTGCTATAGTAGGTGTAGAGGCTTGAGCACAGTAGGTGCTCAAGCCTCTCTGGTTCCGGACAGTCCACACATGTAGGCGAGTCCTTGCGCCCCTGTCGGTGCAGGCTCTCCGTAATATTGCAGCAGTGCAGCCGCATGCGGAGAAGCAGGCAGCAGGCGACCCTGCTGATGCGTGCAGGCAGCAGCTGCGGCGCCACGCCCCTCAAAACCCGAAGGTCGGTAAACTGGGGTGCCCTCCTGGTGGGCCTCCCTTGCTCGGGCATTGGCGTCCGCAGTGGCCCGGATGCCACTGTGGCCCGGAAGCCAGTGGAGCCGCAGGTTGGAGGTTCGGGAGGCCACAGTGTGCAGCTTGCCTGCAAGGGAGTGCTGCGGATAGCCGATGCTGTTGGTGGGCTGGCCGTCCGCGTGCAGCCGCAGCAGGGCAGTCCTGGAGTCCGTAAGGATGACCGCCCCGGGGTGGTTCTGGGGCCCCCTCTCGAGGGGGGGGAGGTTGGCGGCCAGCTGCAGCGCTGCCAGCTCCGCCCGTGTGGAGGAAGTGGGGAAGGGCAGGCGGCAGCTCCAGCTGGCTCCCAGCTCAGGCACCATGCATGCAGCCGCCCCCTCGGAGGTGGTGTGATTGACGGAGCTGTCCATCAAGAGATGCAGGTAGCTGTTCACCTCGTCCTGAAGCAGGGTGGCAGCCTCGTGGCGGATAGCCTAAGGAGGTGTGGTCCGCTCATTGCGGGTCCAATAGAGGGTCGTGGTGATCTGCAGGGCCTGTCCGGTGTCTGGTGGTGGCGCTTCCAGGCGGGGATAAATTGGTCTCTCTTAGCACAGGACCGCGATAATTGGATATCTATGGGAGAGTCCTTCGCCCTGCAGTGGGCGTAGATAGAAAGATGATAATGATGATGAGAGTACACGGAGGTCGTTGAGCCGTCACTCGGTGGGGTGCCTTCGCCTCACTCCGGTACCATTGGGCCTTTGCTGCAGCCCTGGCGCGGGTGACCAGGAAGATCAGGTGAGCCTGACGGGAGCTGGTCAGCAGGCCCTCCCACTGCTCGGGGAAGGGTTGGGATTGGGGGTGAGTTATGGGGTGCCTAATGACCGCAATGGTACCGGAATCTTGGAAGAACGCGAACATCATCCTAATCCATAAGAAAGGCGACATGAAGCACTTGAAAAATTACAGGCCGATCAGCTTACTGTCAGTCGTCTACAAGGTACCTACCAAGGTAATCGCTAACCGAATTTCTGCAACCTTAGATTTCAGTTAACCTAAAGAACAAGCAGGGTTCCGTAAAGGTTATTCAACAATGAAGCATATTCACACGATCAATCAGGTGATAGAGAAGTGCGGTGAGTATACTGAACCCCTATATATAGCATTCATAGATTATGAGAAAGCATTTGACTCGGTCGATACTCTAGCAGTCATTCAGGCATTACGAAACCAGGGGGTAGATGAGCATTATGTAAGAATACTAGAGGATATCTACATTTGGTCTACATCTACCATCATCCTCCTTAGGGAGAGCAGTAAAATACCTATAAGGAAGGGTGTCAGACAAGGAGACACAGTCTCTTCAATGGGATTCACAGCATGTTTACAAGAAGTATTCAGAACGTTGGATTGGGAAAAGATGGGAGTTAGGGTTAATGGAGAATACCTCAGTAACCTCAGATTTGCTGATGACGTTGCCTTGCTAAGTAACTCGAGGGACTAATTGCAAAGCATGCTTTCCGCACTGGGCGAACAGAGTAGAACCGTGAGCCTGAAAATAATATGCAGAAAACTAAAGTAATGATCAATAACCACAGCAGTTTGAGATAGGTGGCGAGGCAGTGGAAGTGGTAAGCGAATATATCTATTTAGGCCAAGTTGTGACCCCAAATCCCAACCATGAGGCAGAGATGATTACAAGGATCAGAATGGGGTGGGGTGCATATGGCAGACATTCTCAGATAATGAATATCAGCCTACCATTGTCGCTGAAGAAGAAAGTGTATGACAGCTGCATCTTACCGGTACTCACCTACGGGGTAGAAACTTGGAGGCTCACTAAGAAGGTTCAACTTAAATTGAGAACGACTCAACGGGCAATGGAGCGGAAAATGATAGGTGTAACATTAAGGGACAAGAAGAGAGCGGAGTGGGTCAGGAGCAAACTGGTGTAAAGACATATTAGTAGAAATTAAGAAGAAGAAATGGACGTGGGCAGGCGATGTAATGCGAAGGCAAGATAACCGCTGGTCATTAAGGGTAACAGAGTGGATCCCTAGAGAAGGCAAGCGTTGCAGGGGGCGGCAGAACGTTACATGGGCAGACGAGATCAAGAAGTTGGCGGGGATAAATTGGTCACAGTTGGCACATGACCGAGGTAATTGGAGAATAATGGGAGAGGCCTTTGCCCTGCAGTAGGCGTAGATAGGCTGGTGATGATGATGATTATAGGGTGCTTTGAAAGACCCACACGATGTGTTAGGTACTATTAGGAGAGGGGCTGAAGTGAGAGGTGAGTGTGTATTTGGTAGGAAATATAGAGTGGAAGATGGGTGCGTTGTAACAGGCCATCAATTGTGATCGACGCCAGATGATTTATTTAGCCTTTGTCAGTTGAAGTTGAGGTTTAGGCAAGGTGAGGCCAAGGTGGAAATAATGGTGGAGGATGTCTTGGTACCGTGATGGAAGAGCGGGAGGTGGAGGATGCTGTACCGTGGGTTCTTACCCTGAAAGAAACCCCTGGCGTGGAATTGCGAGGGCCTCGGCGTGAGCCGCTCCTTTCCCTCGAGGGACCAGTGGCCAATGGTGCGGATGATGTGGAGCTTGTGGAGGGGATTCATTGATGCGAGTATGCGTAAGGCGGGAAGTGAGATACGTCAATGTTAAATTTTATGGCAGCCTGGCTGGGAATCTGATAATTGTGAGGTACGCGGAGCCAGTGGTAGCGCCGATGAATATATAAATTTCTTCGGCAGTGAAAGTTGATGTGGAAAGAGTCCGCAGGGAGGTGAGATGTGTGCCTTCTGAGTTGAGAAATACCAGAGCATGAGGCTTGTATGAGGGCTGAGGGCGGCGTTGGTATAGCCAGTATCGGGCTGGAAGTGGAATTGGGATCGAAGATGTTTACCCCGGGAGAGCCTTCTACATTAATTGAATTCTAGGGACATATGGTCAGGAATTTCGGGTGCAGTAATGTGAGACGGGATTGAAGACGGAAAGCGTTAACGCACTTGTAAAACAGGTGGGATCGGGTAACAGAGGACATGAAGGACGTGTCGGCCGGTAGTGGCAAGGAGGACTCCGGTGAGTTGATTGTTGCGTTGAGCTTCCAGGAGTTATTTGAACGTGTTGAGAATTCCGAGTGGAAGGAAACGACAAGAAGAGGTTTGAGCGGGGAGGCCAAGTCCTATATTGGAAGCTTTTATAATTATTATGTAGACTCTCTCTGGTTCTTTTGGTTTGAAAGCGATACATGTGGCGGAATATTTGATGCGACTACTTTAAAGTGCTTGAATTAGTCGTATTCTATCGTCTTACTTGAGGCACTGACATCGGTTTGTAATGCGTTTGATGTGAGGGGTGCCAGGGCCATCTTGACGGAATTGGTCTCCGAGTACACGGACGGAAGAATGTAAAAAAATAGAAGGAAAGGAAGGAAGAAACAAGGAAAAAGAAAGAAACAAAGACATGGAAAACGAAGAAAGGAAAGACGGGAGGCAGAAAGGTAGTGCGGGAAGGAAGCTACGAAGGGAGGAAGAAAGGAAGAAATAAAGACATAAAGAAACAAACAAAGAAAACGAATAAAGGAAGAAAGAAAGGAAGAACGATAGAGAGAGAGAGATCGAAACGGGCGACTAATGCACTGGTGCTGCCGGGGAAAAGTAGGAATGCAATTCCATAGATTGTCTTCCAACGAGATAGTAGATATCCACTCCTTCAGGGTTTGTGGTTCGTTGACGGCGGCGAAGGAGCCCTTCGCTGCGAGTGCTCGGTGGTGGTGGTGGCCAGGGATGAGATAAGGGAACGGCGATGGCAGGATCCGATGAGCAAAACGAAGAAAACTGTATTTACGGTTATTCACAGGCTTTGCCTACAGAAAGTTTGTTCCAGAAAGTCGGTTACAGGGTTGGTTAAGCATGGCCGTCTTAGCGATCAAAAATCCGAGTTACGCCCTAGGTGCCATACCTTAGCGATCGACTCTGGGTTACGCCCTAGACGGCAAGGTTTAGGTGCACTAAGCACGAAGGCTCGCTGGTCTCCAGCCAAAACTATGTCTCAGGAAAGTCTCCCGCAAAGTCTTAGCAAAGTTTTAGTAGTTTGACGTAACAAATGCCATAATAGATCGTATGTTTCGGATGTAAGGGGAACAGGCAGTAGCAAGATAGGCCACGAAAAAGTGTGCTGCTCAGCAAACGGGGCAGGTAATATTCTCCTTATTTGTACTAATCTTGGATAGACTTGTATTACTACTTATCCATAAAAGGGGCACAGTTAAAACACAAAGGTAAGAACAAGAATCTACATTCTCGCTTTTACCACCACACAACGGGTGACGCTGAATTCATTCGTGATCGCGTGGTTCTGAGACAGCCGTTTGCAGAGCCGACAATACTAGGCTGAAAAGCTTGCGTTCCAAATCTTTGCGTCTGTTCAGAAATCAGGACCGTGACAGACATGGTCCCGCACCTCAGTCTGTAATCCAAGACGCACTCGCTTTGTGTGTGCATTCCCGCATGCCTTCCATTTTTCGGTTCCCAATCGCATCCGACCGAACCTTGATTTATTGCTACAGGTTCAGCACCTGACAACTTCGTCGCTTCATCGTGGAGTAACAGCAAGATTTTGTGGACATTGATAGCCGTAATTTTCATTATTTTTCTTATTGGCAGCCCAGGCGCCATTCTGCCTATTTTTCGGATGTTTTGAAGGTACTTATATGCGCACAAGCACCGAACACGTTTATGGGTACCAGCTTGAACTTCCCTGAAACGGAAAAGACACCGTTTGTAAACTATATTAGGGATCAGGGTTATTGCTTTACTTCTAAGGCATCGTACAAAAGGTTTGTCATGGAAGAGGACGTCCATATAAATACCTCGGTCGGCCGATGCTTCGTCTCCTCTGTCTTCATCCATAACACGGCCGGTGACGAAATCGATCACGTACCAGGCAGCTGTGGAGAAATGGCCGTTGTTATTGTTGAGCCGAGATGGCATAATTACATCCCTCGGAGTAATTGCCCCGTGCAAGCTTGAAACTGAATTGCACCGTTTAGCGCACTCTACGCAGACAGCGTACTTTTAAACAGCCTCATTTCAGAATGGTTATGGCTGACACGCTAAACTGCCACAACCGGCTCTCCATGCTCCAATGCACATTAAATCTAGTTAACGCGAACGTGTGTCCTGATAGAAGCCAGACACGCTGTGTCGCATATGCTTCGTTAGAGTTGGCGAACGTGTTGCTCTAAACCTGTGTAATTACAGGTTTCCGACGCCTTTTCAAGCGCTCGAGGGAGCTTCGAAAACTGCATCCCGCACCAGTTACCCAGTTCAATATGCCAGACCTCGTGTGTTGCTCACGGCAATGAATGCGGCTTGCGGCCCGAGTTAATTAAAAATCACAGGCTCTGAACATTCCAGTTCGAAGTTTCCCTCAGACTTGTTTGGTTCGAAAATTCGCTTGTATGAAAAATTTGCGTGCTCCGAAGAGAGCAGGGACGTATTCAAGAGTTGGTAGTGTTTTGTGGGTTCCGATTTCAGATATTCCATTTCAGATACCACTTCATTCCGAGCAGATTCTAAAATAGTAACGTGCACTTTTCTCGCGAAGGTCATCTGCCATATTCGAGAACGGGAAACATGCGGCCTGGAAAAGTCGGCGAAAAAAGAGGTTTAAGCTCCTTTTGGTTATTAGAAAGAGAGACAGCTGGGCGAGTTGGAAGGGGTTCATATTCAAAAGTTAACCTAACCTAACCTAACCTAACCTAACCTAAACTAAATACAAGAAAGGACACCTAACCTAAATACAAGAAAAGACACAGACGAGCGCAGCTCATCTGTGTCCTTTCTTGTATTTGTCTTTCGCGCAGTTAAGCTTTTGAATATGGATCCTTTTAGTTACTTTTGTGACTCCGCAGAAGCACGCTACAACACAGTAATGCTTCCAGCAGCCAGCGCTGTCAGTGTGCCGTGTTTGGCAGCACTGCCACGAGAGATAGACAACTCTTATTCGAGCCCCACTCATTGACAGCCGAGGATTATGAAATAATTCACGAACTTATGAATGAACAAGTCGAGATGTGGCAAGTATTTACATTTCAGGACAGGGCCAGCGGTTTGTTGAGGCAAAATATTGCTTTGAAAGACTTTGCCACAAAGGTCTTTTTTACTAACGTGTGTTACAGTATATACTCGCCTAATCGCGACGGGTTTTCGTCTATGACAGACCTGGAAACTATGGTTGCGACAATTACAACCAGCAGGGAAAGCCCTTTTTTTGTCGGGTGGTGTATTTGAAGTATCCTTTAAAAAATGCTGTTTCACTTTGGCACAGAATACTCATATTATGTTGCCTCTATTACGAAGGGAAGGCTATGCGTGTTACTAATTCCTTAGTCGCGTACCCTGAACAAGAAGACGTTCCATTACAGTTTGAAAACAGAACAAACATTTTGTAGCCGTGTGACTACAGCGACGAATGAAATGTGCTCAACTTATTGCACTATTCCTTTTTAGTCTCTAGAAATTATTCGAGTGGTTGGTGCGCTTTATACTAGAAAAGGGTCTTATCCTTTTATCGATTTTTTGCTACCCATGTTGGCAGCTACCGCTAATCCGCAAGTCCACAATCGGAAACCGATTTGGTCACGGAAGGATTGAATTTTTCGTAGTGCCCGTTCCCGTTTGCCCGGCGACTGCATTTCCAAGGTTAGGCAACTTTGTTAGGCTCACGCACTTTCGGCAGCTAACGGTAGCGGACTAGGCATGTAAGTGAAATTTTACACAAACATTTATTACACGAGAAAACTTATGACTTCGCGCGCACGTACTTTCCCCTGTGATAGGGGCAAAACGATTGTTGTGAAAGGTACTTTTCGAAAACAACGAGAAATCACAACTGTTCAGCAGATGGCCACACAAATATTGCCTCAGTATTCGCTGCAACAAGGTAGCTTCAAACTGCGAGCGCTACAATACTTCCAGGACATTAGACTTTAATTTAAAGGTAGAAAACTGATGTACTCGATCATAAAACGGGCATCAGTGCCATTGCAGAAAGACGAGACAGATTTATGCAGCCAAAACTGTGCAGCTAATCTCTGTGTAACTACAAGAAAGTAAGGCACTCCATCACAAAGGCTTAAACACTGATTTATTCCTCCAAAACTCATGGACAATGCTCGCATTTGCATGGTATACAGACGAATAATTGGGTCTGGTATCACACTACTGAGCTTAGGGGAACATGAATGTGATGAGTGGCTCGGAGGGGGCACGGTGAAAGTAGTGAAAGAAGATTTCACATCGCGGGAGACACCAAGTGGCCGCTGGGAAAAAGACGCCACGAAGAAGAAGAAGACGAGGGCGTGGTGCGAGCAAGCGCTGCGAACCCGGGAAGTGCAGGGCGACCGAGACAGGGCACGGTTGGACTGGGCATTCCCACGTCAGACGTCCGGTCGACGTGCCGTCCGCTACGAGACCGTCGCCATCGGTGACCAGGCGAGCTTCCGTCTGGGTGCGGCTCGGGCACGAGTGATCGCAAGGCTCTGCCGCGTCGTCACGTTCCGGCTCGAGCCAGGGTTCCTGCTGCTGCGAGGCCGACGTTCGTGGTGTGTCAGCGGCTCCATGCTCCTGCTCGGACCGCCGGGTTGCTAAGTCCTGGCCACGGCTTCCGGGCCTGGTGTGCTTGGTCGCGGAGGTGTTCCGGAGCGTCCCACACCAGCTCGTTGGTGACCTGTCCGTGAAGCGGCCGGCCAAGTTAGCGAGCCTCACCCTCGACGACCACTTCGCCCCAACGAGACATACCTGTGAGCCGTGCTCAACGCAACTGTTTTGCGGGTCTAGCGACAGCCACTACCGTGGAAAGCTAACCGAACCCGTTTTGCGAACATTTCTTTTTTTGAGTGACCTTCATCTCCTTGAGTGGCTAAATATGTTGTAAATACATTCCGTCCTGTGTGTGCGTCCGGCATTCTTCTCATTGGGTTCTGCACGATCCTAGCGTAACAAAAGTGGCGAGCCTGCCAGGATCCGCCCATTAACAACCGCAGAACTGAGTTGGATGCCGAGCGCATATTCGTGACGTGAGTGTACTAACAACATGGATGTGGAGAAATTATTGGAGATAGGGACGCAGCTAGGACTCTCGGGGTCGGAACTTCGGGCGTGGATCGACACGCAGCGTGCGGAGCAGCGTGCTGAGAGGGCGGCTGAGAGAGAGAGGCTTAAGGAAGCTGCAGAACGAGAAAGAGAGGAAAGGCGAGAAGCCGACGAAAGAGCTAGAGAAGCCGCCGAGAGGGCAAAAGAAGCTGCTGAGAGGGAGAAAGAAGCTGCTGAGAGGGCAAAAGAAGCTGCGGAGAATGAGATGCGAATCCTCGAGCTGAAGATCCGTCTTCAAGAAGGATCGCGAAACACCGCGAATGCCACTGCCGACAGTGAAACTAGCCCCAATGTATCAGTGATGAATCCGCAAAAGCTCCTACCCCTATTTGACGAAAGGCGCGATGATCTTCACGCGTATCTTCAGCGCTTCGAGCGCGTGGCAGCCGGACAGGGGTGGGCCCAGGACAAATGGGCCGTTGCACTTAGTATGTGCTTGTCCGGAGAAGCACTCACTGTGATTGGGAGGATGACTGCGGAGGAATCACTGGACTACAGCAAGGTCAAAAAGGCATTGCTGCAACGGTTCAGATTCACTGCCCAAGGATACCAAGAAAAGTTCCGCAAAGCCCGGGCAGAAGACGGCGAAACGGGAAAACAGTTTGCAGCCAGGCTGTCGAGCTACTTCGACCATTGGGTGGAAATGACCAACATTTCTAAAACCTACGAAGGTCTCCGCGATTTGGTACTGTCGGAGCAATTTTACAGTTGTTGCCACCCCAAACTCGTCGTCTTCCTCAAGGAACGCGAATGTGTCACCCTGAATGCCTTGGCAGACGTCACGGACCGTTTCCTGGAGGCGCAAAACCTTGCGAACTTAGGGAAGGTTCCTGCTGACGTGCGAGATGATCCCAAGGGGGCAACTGATACCCAAAAAAGGACACCGCAGAAGTGCTTTCTATGTGATCGACCCGGACACCGCGCACAGGACTGTCCCACTGTGGCCAGAGGAAACACCACCTGTTCTCAGTGTGGCAGATCAGGTCATAGTGCCGATAACTGTCGAGGTGGATCGGGAGGCAAAGACACGGTAGCTGCGTGTGTCATTTACGAGCCTCCAAGGAGGTTCGCCAAAACCAAGTCCTACAAAGCCCAGTCGTCGGACGCGAGAGCAAGTGGTCCCAACTCTAAGGACGTCAGCGACAGGAATTCACCTTTTCTGGTAAAGGGGCTGCCAGTGGTTCCAGGACGAGTGCTCGGTAAAGCCGCTAGAGTCCTCAGAGACACCGGGAGCAACACCGCCATCGTCCGCCGTGATCTGGTCGACGACGACTGTTTTACTGGGAAGACACGCCGTGTTGTCCTTCTAGACGGGACCGCTAAGGAACTACCGGAGGCGAAAATCCAAGTACAGACGCCGTATTTTGTAGGAGAGATTAGCGCTGCCTGCATGGCCTGTCCCCTTTACGACCTGGTTCTTGGCAACATTGCAGGCGTAAGGGAACCTCACGATCCAGATCTTGAGTGGGAGTACGGAGTTATTGGCGACAGTGAAACGGGTACGAGCAGCCTAGGGCGAACGCTGCCTTCGGAACCGCACTACCTGTTTTCCGCCGTGGCAAGCGCTGAAGCCCTGCAGGACATACGCTTAAGAGCGCCACTCCTCCGGCAGCCTAACCTCAACCGTGTAAAACTAGCCCAGGAACAGCACGAAGACCCCACTTTGAGGTCTATTTACCGGAAAGTTGGAAAGGAGTCTCGCTCTGCAAGAGGCCACCACTACACTTTCCTCGAAAGTGAGGACCTCTTGTATCGGGTCTGTCGCCTTTCAAATGGAAATGAGTTCAAGCAAATAGTGATGCCCCAGACCTTCAGAGAGTCAGTCCTTCGAGCCGCGCATGAGCGCCTCATGCCTCGACACGCCGGCATCCGGAAAACGACTTATCGGATTTTAGAAGAATTCTACTGGCCGGATTTGGGACGAGATGTGAAGCGTTTCGTGCGATCATGCAACGTCTGCAACCAGAAAACGCCTGAACCGCAAGTTGCTGCGGCATTTCTGCTCAACGCTCCCAATGCCGCAACTTGCGACAACCCAGGAGGTGATGCAAGCAGGCACGATACACAATCTAGACTCCGACACCTGGATACGCAACCTTGTTTCTGGTGGCATACTCCATGCACCTACCAGAGAAGCCGACGACACAAAGTTTCCCGCAAGTGAACAGGCGTCCAGCAGTGTCGTGTTGTGCGGGCGCGTGTGTAACTTGACGGTGACATAACGTCGTTCATCGTAGTTTATTGTTAAGTGACGGCATCCTGCCCGTGATTGCATTGTTATCAGTGCCACTTTTTTTTGCCCTGCCTAGGGATTAGTAGAATAGTTGTTTGGTCCCCTAACAACTTTCTTAAGGTGGGGGTGATGTGATGAGTGGCTCGGAGGGGGCACGGTGAAAGTAGTGAAAGAAGATTTCACATCGCGGGAGACACCAAGTGGCCGCTGGGAAAAAGACGCCACGAAGAAGAAGAAGACGAGGGCGTGGTGCGAGCAAGCGCTGCGAACCCGGGAAGTGCAGGGCGACCGAGACAGGGCACGGTTGGACTGGGCATTCCCACGTCAGACGTCCGGTCGACGTGCCGTCCGCTACGAGACCGTCGCCATCGGTGACCAGGCGAGCTTCCGTCTGGGTGCGGCTCGGGCACGAGTGATCGCAAGGCTCTGCCGCGTCGTCACGTTCCGGCTCGAGCCAGGGTTCCTGCTGCTGCGAGGCCGACGTTCGTGGTGTGTCAGCGGCTCCATGCTCCTGCTCGGACCGCCGGGTTGCTAAGTCCTGGCCACGGCTTCCGGGCCTGGTGTGCTTGGTCGCGGAGGTGTTCCGGAGCGTCCCACACCAGCTCGTTGGTGACCTGTCCGTGAAGCGGCCGGCCAAGTTAGCGAGCCTCACCCTCGACGACCACTTCGCCCCAACGAGACATACCTGTGAGCCGTGCTCAACGCAACTGTTTTGCGGGTCTAGCGACAGCCACTACCGTGGAAAGCTAACCGAACCCGTTTTGCGAACATTTCTTTTTTTGAGTGACCTTCATCTCCTTGAGTGGCTAAATATGTTGTAAATACATTCCGTCCTGTGTGTGCGTCCGGCATTCTTCTCATTGGGTTCTGCACGATCCTAGCGTAACAATGAATACTAGTGCCTGCTTTGTCAAAAGCACATTAAGAGTTTGGACGTAAAAGGCAGCACGTGCGGTCCAGCCACAAAGCGCTGCTCACAGGTGAGTGCGAGTACTTGACTCAGCATTTAACCACCTCGTGTTTATCAAAAGTAGTCATTTATACAGAAGAATAATCTCCGCCAGCGGTACAGTGCACTGAGAAGTTCAACCATGCCTGGAATTTACAAGCAAGATGTTATGATCGAAAATTACGACCCTCAAAATATTCACTGGGTAGACGCATTTTAATTCTTCCAAATTAGGTAGTGTGAAACATTTATACCTAGTATCCGAGCTCTGAACTGTGCATAATCAAGGAGGTGCAATAAAACGCACCAGAAAGTGTTTATTATTTAAATTCCGCATGTAAGCTTAGTTGCAGCATCTAATGAGTTTAAAAAATTTGATTTATTGGAGCGTTTTATTTGCGGGGCCAAGTTGGTTGAATAAAAAGTTTCAATATGAAACTTTTTTATGTTGATTGCAGCGTACAAGTGAAGCCCTCAAGAAACACGCCGATTACTCAGAAGACTTCATATGCGCCTTTTTATGGATCCACATATACAGATTTTTCACAGGCACTTCCTAAGGTGAATAATTATTAAACAGCTTGTGTTTTTTTCCTTGTAACATATGCAAATAAATTCGAAATTTCAAATGATAACTTCCCGCTCAGGCATGTGTACCGTTATTCAAAGGCACAGCGCTGAGACGTTTGGATAAAGAATTGAAAGACAGATCCCATAGGCTGCCCTGGCTTCCATCTTGAAGACACACAATACATATCCTTACATAAGCAAGACAAGACAGAAAGATGGCATGGGATGCGACGAAAAAGATAATCATTTAAAAAGACATCATCTGCCATAATTCGAAATAAGATCATCATTTGTGTTAAGAATTTTTTTCAGGTAATTATCGAAGTTTTTGCTTGCGCTCATGCAGTTTACCAATTGACTTTGTGTAATATAGCCTTAGTGGAATTTAATATGTACAACTGTTCGTAGGTCGTCCTTTCTATAAGCTCAGTGAAAGTACTAAATGAAAAAGAAACATGTTATCATTCCCACCGTCGAAAACGTTTTTTTTCCTAATTAGCGCAATTAAAACACACTGCTTTATTTCACAACCGCGGATGTCTATTAGCGCACGAATGGCCGCTTTCCGCTTTTTGTAGGGGCACAAAAGAACCAGCATTCACTGTACTCAAGGAACTTTGGTAGGCTATGAAATTGTGTTTTTTACTGGTGGTAATTTATTGATATTGAAATGGGGTTTATTGGCTGGTAGATTGAGACGGTCGCAGAGGTCCAGAACCACAGAGAGCGAGAGAGCCGACGAACGGTCACACCCAAAGCCGCGCCGGCCGAGCTTCTTCTTCGTTCACACGAGCGGCTGGTTGTCTGCTAGCAACATGGCGATGACCGATGGCACATGGCCATTACAAGGGATTGTCCGCAGTTCCTAATTATTGCAGCGCGCGCTACCTCATTACAACTACCCCCCCCTCCCCGGGGAATAAAGCGCCATCCTGGCGTGCCACGGGGCACACGACACTAGGGGATCATAATACGGCTTCAAACGCTGTGCATGTACAGTCTCCTTCCCGCGGCGACGGAGGTCTGAGGAAGGTGTCATGGGCTGTATGACGTAGTTCACCGGTGACGTCCGTTCGAGGACACGGTACGGTCCGTGAAAACGAGAAAGAAGCTTGCTACACAATCCTGGTGTTGTGGAGGGAATCCACAGCCACACCAGAGATCCTGGAGAATACGTTGGGTGGGTAGCTGTGTCGTCGTGCCGAGATTTTTGATCCAACTGATCTTCAGTCGTAAAGGACCTTGCAAGCTGGCGGCATTCCTCTGCGTACTTGGCAGCTTCAGAAGCTGGGGAGCACTCGGAGCGATCCGGTCGGTAGGGGAGAACCGTATCGAGGGTACATGACGGCTCGCGACCATACAGGAGGAAAAAGGGCGAGAACCCTGTTGTGGCCTGAATGGCTGTATTGTACGCATAGGTCACGTAGGGCAGCAAAAGGTCCCAGTCGTCGTGATCCGCGAGATGTACATCGACAGCATGTCGCCCAGGGTGCGGTTGAAGCGCTCAGTGAGGCCGTTTGTCTGCGGATGGTACGCTGTACTTGTTCGATCGACAACACGGCACTCAGCGAGGAGGGCACGAATGACGTCTGACAGAAACACACGTCCCCTGTCGCTGAGGAGCTCACGAGGCGCCCCTTGCCGCAGAATGAAGCGCCGTATGATGAAAGAGGCGACGTCTCGTGCTGTGGCGGCAGGCAGAGCCGCAGTTTCGGCATAGCGCGTCAGGTGATCGACGGCGACGATAACCCATCGGTTGCCGGAGACTGTATTGGGCAAAGGTCTATACAGGTCTATACCAACACGGTCAAATGGTTTCTCTGGGCAAGGAAGCGGCTGCAGTGGACCCACCGAGCTGGAAGGTGAAGACTTGCGACGCTGGCAGGTAGTGCATGACCTAACGTACTTGCGCACAAAGGTGTACATGCCGCGCCAGTAATAGCGGAGACGGTCACGGTGGTATGTTTTTAACAAGCCAGCGTGGCCACACGTTGGGTCGGCATGAAGCGATGCGCAAATGTCGGTTCGAAGGTGCCGAGGAATTACGAGCAGCCACTTCCGCCCTTCGTTGAGATAATTCCGCCGGTAGAGCAACCCGTCACGAAGCATGAAATGCATAGCTTGTCTGCGCAGGGCCCGAGGTTGTTCAGTACGGGAGACGTCCGAGAGCAAGGAGATGAGCGAAGCAATCCATGGGTCCTTGCGTTGTTCAGAGGGCATGTCAGTGAAAGAGAGAGGGGACACAACAGCGTCGTCAGGCAGGATGCAGGCATTCTCTGGTGACACTGGGGAACGGGATAAGGCATCAGCGTCAGAATGTTTGCGGCCAGACCGATATATGACACGTATGTCGTACTCTTGTAGCCGTAAAGCCCAGCGAGCTAGCCGTCCAGACGGATCTTTTAGTGTGGACAACCAGCATAGCGCATGATGGTCTGTGACGACGTCGAAAGGGCGGCCGTACAAGTAAGGTCGGAACTTATCTAGTGCCCAAACTATGGCCAAACACTCTTTTTCCGAGACGGAGTAGTTTGCCTCAGCCTTTGTAAGGGTACGGCTAGCGTAGGCGGTAACGTATTCGTCAAAGCCCGATTTTCGCTGAGCAAGCACAGCCCCTAGACCAACGCCGCTGGCATCAGTGTGAACCTCAGTGGGGGCGTTCGGGTCGAAATGCCGCAGGATAGGTGGCGACGTAAGAAGCTTCCGCAATGTCGCGAACGCGTTTTCACAAGCAGGGGACCACGAAGTGAGGTCTTTAGAGGTACGGGACAGAAGCTGCGTCAATGGTGCAACGATGGTGACAAAGTTGCGGACGAAGCGCCTGAAGTAAGAACACAGTCCGAGGAAGCTCCTGAGGACCTTCATAGATCTCGGCTTCGGGAACTCCGCAACTGCCTTCAGCTTAGACGTGTCGGGTAGAACTCCATCCTTCGAAACGACGTGGCCCAAAATAGTGAGCTTGCGAGCGGCGAAGCGACATTTCTTGAGGTTGAGCTGCAGCTTTGCGTCGGCAAGACAAGTTAAAACTTGTTCTAATCGGCGTAGATGTGTCTCGAAATCCGCAGAAAAAACGACGATGTCGTCAAGGTAGCACAGGCATGCTTTCCATTTTAGTTTGCGCAAAATGCTGTCCATCATGCGCTCGAAAGTGGCAGGCGCATTACAAAGGCCGAATGGCATCACATTAAACTCATACAGGCCGTCAGGTGTTATGAAAGCCGTCTTTGCGCGATCAGCCTCCGCCATAGGTACCTGCCAGTACCCGGAGCGCAAGTCGAGCGACGAGAAATATTCGGCACCCTGCAGACAGTCGAGGGCGTCATCTATACGCGGGAGAGGGTAGACATCCTTTCTAGTTATCTTATTGAGGCGCCGATAGTCGACGCAAAAGCGTATCGAACCGTCCTTCTTGGTCACAAGGACTACGGGAGACGCCCAGGGACTGTTGGAGGGCCTAATGACGCCTCGCTCAAGCATCTCGTCCACGTTTTCATCGATAGTACGTAGTTCTTTGTGGGAAACGCGATAAGGTCGTTGTCGTAGCGGCGGGTGCGAGCCAGTGTCAATCGTGTGTTCGACTGTTGATGCTTGACTTAGCGGAGCTTTCAAGCAGTCAAAAGACAAGCGAAACCGATGAAGGAGGGCCAGCAGTTGATCTCGTTGTGTGGGCGTGAGATCTACCTCGATAGCCTGATTGAAAACGTCGGATGGTAAAACCTCTGCTTCGGATGTAGCACTCAATCCTGCGACATGAGTGATAATGGGAGTATCGTAACATCGATGACAGCACTTGGCTCGACAGGCTCAATCCACCCGATAGTCTCGCCCTGTAGCAGCGAAATTTCATCCGAGGACCAGTTACTAACAATCATGCGGCTCGTACCAGCATGGGTCGTTAACAGAGCGGACGGCAGCGGAAGACGTCTCCGTCGGATGAAGAGGTCGGACGGCGTAAAAAGCACGGTTGTGTCAGCAGTGCACGCACAGCACAGGGGCACGGAAACCGAGCAGTGCGGCGAAATTTTTGCATCTCCGCTGACGACCAATTTAGCAGCAGTTGCCTCATTATGGTGCGGGTCGCAGTCTGGTGCAAATTCAACTTCTGCACGCGCACAATCGATGACGGCGTGGTGACGAGCGAGGAAATCCCAACCCAATATGAGGTCATGGGAACAAGTAGGAAGCACGATGGACTCTACAATGTACAAAACATCCCGGATCGTCACTCGCGCCGTGCACGCTGCAGACGCATGGACGTGCTGTGCGTTTGCAGTACGTAGCGCAAAGCCATCCAACGGCGTCGTCACTTTTCTAAGAACACGGCAAAGGTCGGCATGAATAACTGAAACGGCAGCGCCCGTGTCGACTAACGCCAATGCACGTCGATCTTCCACAAATACGTCTATAACATTTCAGGGCAAAAAATGAGGCCTTGGACAGTTCGCTGGTAACGCAGTTCTTGCCTCCTGAACTGCGTCAACTAGTTTTCCTCTTCGGGAACGGTTGGTCGGCGGCGCATGGGAGAAAGAGACCGACGACGAGGGGAGGACGAGCGACGGGTAGCGAAAGTGTGGGAGTCAGAAGGTGCAGCGGTGAAGTCGGACCTGTAGGAGACTTTGCGTGGCGATTGGCTGCGAGGGCCATAAGTAGGGGCTCCGATATCGTCGTTGGTGGGCGTCAGGCGTCGGCGGCAGTATCCGGCGACATGTCCGGCACAGAGGCAATTGAAACAGATGGGATGGTTGTCCCACGTTCGCCAGGCACTGCTGGATTGGGGCGGAGGCCGAGACAAGGGCGGTCGCCTCATCGGTACAGGGTGTTGGTAAGACATGGGGACCCGCTGAGGGGGGACACCCACGGCGTCAGCGTACGTGACGATCGGTACCGGAGCCCTTGCGACGCTTTCGGCATAAGGCAGCGGGGTGGTTATGCCGGATCCGTGGTTGTTGAACCACACTTCGGCGAGACCGGTGAAAAGCTGACGTTATTGAGTTTCATGGCGTCATCCCATCTGTTATGCGTACTCACACGTTCGAAGGACGCCAACCGGTCTTCAACGTCTTGCTCCTCATTGCCGTTGAACTTGGCAGGTTCACGTTCACGGAGAGCGCCAGCGCAGATGATAGCTAAGCTCGGAGGCACATGGGGCGTGTCGTTACTGCCAGGCATGGCCGTTGGTATGGTGCGGCTGCGTAGTTCCAGGGCTTGGTCAGGGACGCCGACCGACGCGGACCGACGCGATACTTGAGCCTTGAGGGGATTGCTTCAAGAACCCAGACGGGCGTAGCTGAAGAACCGCAACCTCCACCAAAATGAAAGCGGGTTTATTGGCTGGTAGATGCAGACGGTCGCAGAGGTCCAGAACCACAGAGAGCGAGAGAGCCGACGAACGGTCACACCCAAAGCCGCGCAGACCGAGCTTCTTCTTCGTTCACACGAGGGGCTGGTTGTCTGCTAGCAACATGGCGATGACCGATGGCACATAGCCATTACAAGGGATTGTCCGTAGTTCCTAATTATTGCAGCGCGCGTTACCTCATTACAATATAATCATTTTTTGAAGTGCTTTAGGGACAGCTGCTAATGAGTCATTCTCTAAGTGTCTCACCACAACCAATGTCGGACGTGCTCGTTACAGCATAAAAGAGAGAAAAATAATTGAAGGGCTAATGAGAGAATTTGTTCTTCTAGGTCGGTTCTTCTTTTGCAATCCCATTTGGTAGTATGTATTTTAAGGTGGCAATACAGTTGACAGTAAAACAATACTTTATGTAGATTGCCAATACGAAACGCGCAACGATTGTGTGCGCTCGCGCCCAAATGATATTAATAATATGATGGCATTGTAATGCGAGTTATAATAAAATAAACTTTGTTCAAATGTATCTCGTAACCAAACAATTGAGGTAGCAGGTAGCTCATATTTACACGTACTTGATAATTTCTTCTGCAATCATTCAGTGATAAGTATAGCGCAGAATATTTCAATGTTTTCATTCACGTAAACAGTTTGACTGAACAAGAAAGTGCTAATTGCCATCCTTTGAGCTATTCTCTTTATGGCTTCTGATATAAATCGTTTTACAGCGGAGCCCCTTTGCCTCGGTTTGTACATAACTTGTTCATCAACAAAATCACGAATAAAAAAAACTCTTCGTGAAGGACTCTTGGGATGACCTTCTAGCCGTTATTTTAAAGAGAAACTGTCCTTGCTTCACTGATGCTTCACTGATGGCGGCCGTACGTAAAAACGGGCTGCAGGAAATGAACATTGCACAGTGAGAGGTCACATGAACATGATGGCTTGCCACATAGGGATTTCTAGCGCCTTGAAACTAAACAAAACGCTACCCGTGGTCGGAAATGAAACTGTGTTCTTCACGTTATGAAGCCGATGACGACTGTTCGATTGCGTCATTCTGACAAGGTGAAAGCAGTGTGGATTTCGCAGTTTTAACTTGGCTCACTTTGCATGCAATCTCTAATTAAAAATAAATCGATATAAATAAATAATTTAGAAGGTCTAATAAACTGGATTCAAACAAATAAATCGCAAATTCCAACTTATTCCGCGCAGAACTTTGCGTTTCAACCGTCTTTTTTGTTAGACAAAAGGGGCTTTGATTTTCTTTTTCTCGTTGA
Source organism: Haemaphysalis longicornis (assembly GCF_048455015.1). Lineage (NCBI taxonomy): Eukaryota > Metazoa > Arthropoda > Arachnida > Ixodida > Ixodidae > Haemaphysalis > Haemaphysalis longicornis. The sequence continues at coordinate 198,384,126 of NW_027526361.1, forward strand.
CACAAGACCACCTCGAAGTACTAGCGATATTTTGGTTGATGTGTTTTCCTTATACATATGCGCACATCCGCGGTCGCAGCTTTATGCGGGCAGGGGGGGCAGGAGGGGTTGCACGGGGTCTGCACGCGCAGCCAAGCTTCATGCATTCACCGCTTACGTGCCCATTGTGCCCGTGGGATATTTCAACGTGTACGTGTGACGGGCCGTTGCGACCTGATTGCTGTGCTCAACGGTCGAATGGTTTGGTTTGGTGTGTTACACAGGCAGGAAGAAAACTGACGCGGGAGGGAAACGCACAGCTAAATGTTTGTCCACTATAATAAAATTCTAGTCCCTCCAAGTTTCATTCAGATACTTAAATAGTAAGTATGCTAAATCGCTGAGTACAAAAAAAGTGTTTTGAACTTCTTGCACTGCGCCCAGCTTCACCTGTGGCCATTCTTCACAGAGTGGCAGGGCCCTGAAGTTTTTTCACTTCGAACCATTGAGTTGGTTTTTGCACACAGTTTATAGACAAAACTACGCACATAACCGCCTTTAAAGATAGCGACCTGTGTAAAGGAGCAGGTGAAAATGGCAGCCACCTCGCCAAGAAATGGCTCAGTAAAGACTGCGCACTTCGTCGTACGGTGGTAAGTTTAGTCCTCAACCTCACCAAACTTGCCTCGGTGCTGGCTGTGGAACCTGCGGCTGCTGGCTTACAGTTTAGTGGTTGGACCACATATGCCAATCGTACAGATCCGTATGTGTAAGAGGGGTCAGCATCTAGAATTTTGCCATCCTGGATTATCCTCTTAGCTACGCAAATGTAAAAGTGCACAAGTAAACCACAATGCTAGCATCATCTAGCTGCTCCACACACAAACATATTAAGGAGAATTTCCACTCATTCAAATATTAAGAAGTTTTAGTTATTGTCGCTTTACGTTGCGAAACTTTGTTTTTGCAAGAAGCTTGTTTGTGCACGTTTACAAATTTGACCGGAGTGCTGGACGTTGTGTGAAGCAGCTCCAACACGGCCATTCCGTGCGCGGCAGCTCCGTCATTCTTACGCGACAGCAAAATGTTTGTTAAGAAGAGGACGCAATTGTCGACGCAACGTTCTGGAACAGCTGCGGCTTTTTCTCAATATAAGGAGCCACGCTTGTAGCAGGTCCCTCGAGGTGGCTTACAAGACCAACAAATGTCAAAGTTGAATATGACAGCCCACCTCGGTCAAGGCCTGCGATGAGGACCGTAGTTTTCTTCGTGATGTCTTTTTCGGCCACTTCAGCGTACGTATGAGCTCACAAACGGTCGATGGGACTGCCGGAATCAGGCTGCGCGGCGAGATTACGGACCCCAGTAGAGTTTTCTATACCGGCGTCCGGGAGTCATGCTGAGGATTCGAAAACCATGCAGTTTAAAGAGTCATAAATGTTCAAACTCCGTAAACCACTCGTTCGTGTCATATATCTCCCCTTTGTTTAGCGTAAAAAAAACTGCAGGTACATTACAGGCAAAATCTGTGTACATAAGCGGCAGCCCCCGCGTTCCTTTAGTTAGGAACAGTCGTTCGATTGGTTTTTACGGTAGTAAGACAGAGAAGCGGCCGGCAAGGAAGAAATCGCGCATTCGAATTGAGGCCGAAAGGCTCCAGCCGCGCAAGAAAAAAAATGGCGCGTTCGAAATGCCGCAGAAAGGCTCCAGCCGCGCAAGAAAAAAATTACGCGCTCGCAAAGACACAAAACCGCCCACGTAACGCCCCCAGGAGTTCAAAATTATTCCGGCGCCCTCGATTAAGCCCCACCTCAGCACAGGTCTTGCTTGGGCGGGTTAAACCATTTTATGTTAAAAGTCCCGTTCTACATCTCGCTCGTCGAAATTAGGAAAAACCCCATCAGAAAACTTGGGTACTTCTTTCGTAACTCCCAGTACTCAGCACAGAATACTTGTTTCCTCAGATCTTCCGGCAAACAAACTGCCGCCGGACACGGTTATATTAAAAAATTACGCCCACCACCCCTCGCGGGAACCCTGGTGTGATGCGACGCTGAGGGAGGTTCAAGCGCACGCGGAGAGCAACCGTCGACCGAAAGGCCGCCGGATAGCGGCACACCGGTTATATTTGGGTATATGCGCAGCGCGCCCGAAGGAGAGGAGACCGCGGAGAGAGAGAGTACTGCACATGCGCAGCGCCGCGCGCAGCGCCGCCCACCGGCGGAGTGAGAGCGCGCAGGGCCGCACACGCTCTCACCTGGGCACGCGCCGGCGCCAGTGCGTCTGCCGCGGCTATGACGCAAAACAATCCAACACAATCCACTTTAATCCAATCCAATCCAAATCCAATCCAATCCAATCCAAGCCAAGCCAAGCCAAGCCAAGCCAATCGAATCCAAATCAATGCACCTCGCGAGAGAGTGTTCGCTATCGGAGAGGAGAGCGGGAGAGTGGCTGCGGACAACGGACGCACGCGGACAACAACGGACGCACGCAGGAAGGACAGGGCCGCCGACAAGAGATGCTCTGAGCGTCGCATCTAAAACAGACCCAATCGAGCCGTAGACGAACCCCTAAATTTTCCCATGGTGCATATGTGCATTACGATGTTTGAAACCGTATTATTTCCGCACGGAATAAACGTAGCAAGAGTAGCTGTAGTTCATATAAGGGTGGAAATAAAATTGCGCTGAAAGGGCAGGACGAACAGAAGACGATATACCTCACAGCGCCCTTTGAGGTGTTCGTGCTGTCGTGCTGTTCGCCCTGTCCTTTAAGCGCAGTTTTATTTCCATCATGTCAGACCAACTAGCCCGTCAGAGTGCTTCGATCATAAAAGGGGTCCTTTAAAATATCAGTAGGTACCGGCCTGTTTCCTTTTCTAATCTTTTACTTTCAGAAGTACTCGAGCACCTTTATATAATACGAATAAAATATAATGTGGACTTATGTCAAGCTATCGGGAAGGAACAATGAAGTTTTAGCTCAAGTACATTACATAAAATCGAGCTAGTGAACACAAAAGGCGTATTATATGGTAATTTTGAAGCAAATAATTGGTTTATTCTTGGTTTATTCTTCGACGTTGTAAACGTATTTGTCTCAATTGAATGCGACGTTTTGTTTCTAAAACTTCCTTGCAATGGAAGTAGGTGCCTTGCTTTGAAGCTGCTCAAAAATGATTTAACTGAGGCCTTGTTTTCTATTAATTATATTTTCAGTTGTTTAAAGGGTATTGCGTATGGGGATGCACGAGGATCTATTTAGGGTTATCTTTTGTTTGTGGTATATATTGTCATTATTTTCTTGCCAACATTGTACGCTTACCACAAAATCCCGGTATGGTGTTGTGTGCTGACGATACCACCAATGCACCAGTTAATACGCGAAGATGACACGTCTGACATATATCACGCTGATTATTGAGGCTATTCCCGTAGCAGAACTTTGTAAAATCCTGACTTCCCTACCATTATCCATGAAGGATCGCCTTGCTTGCAATTATAACCTTAGTGGTCTCGCTGAATCCTTCACTAATTGCGTACATGTACACCCGGCGTCAATATAAGCCGGGGCACGTGAGTGCGTGGCAAAATGCATTGCCGCAAAACCTGATGTCGCACTTCTGGTGTCGAGACATCGATGTGCGCGTGCGCGTCCAACCACGCTCGTTAGCCCGTCTTTTGCTTCGCTTCTAATGGCAGCGCTGATCACATTCAGAGCTTTGCGCCAGGGTGTCACTTTCTTTACTCAACACGTCTTGCTTGTACACGCTTCAGCGGCCGAGGGCGAGGGTGAAGTTGCGTTGCTCGCCCTGCCATGCTGTGACAGATAACTAATCTTGCCCGTCTCGCGGTGACAAAATTGTGCCCCACATATGCTCTCCCACAGCGGTATTTCTAACAGCGGCGCTGTTCTTGGGCTGGGCTTGACTGCAGCCTGTCCTTGTATCGTTTTACTCTTCCTCCGGAGTTCCCAGCAATGCGTTTGTGTGTACAGGTGAAGCCGACTTTATGAATACCGGCGGAAGCTTGGTTTTTGTAAGCTGACCTTCCCACACTGCCTGTTTCGCAGCGAAGCATGGAAATCTTCGGAGGGAGTATGATTAAAGACAACGGCTTTAACTCCTGTGTTATTAAATGTAACCAAAAACCATTTGTATGAAAATTTGCTGATAAGGCGTCTATACCGGTGTGCCGAGTTTCCTTTACTTGTCGTAATTAGGTAGTGAAGTTGTATACGTTGGAGACTTAGTTTGTTTGCATTATAACGCAATCTACGGAGATAGATTGCCATGTATTCGAGAAAACGCTTGTAACTACGGCTCCGCGCTGGTTCAGCAGAAATCAGTCCTAATCGGTGGAACGAGTTTTAATATTTTTTTTCGTGAATCATGCCATTGGTTTTTAACTAAAATGAGCACACCAAAACAGAATACGAGCTGAAGTGAGAAATAATTCCCTTTATGAACGTGTCATGAGACTTCACCTTGCACACTTTCTGAAACAATTACAGAAGGGGAAACGGGAGAAGAGATCGGCGTGGTCGTGGGTTTGACAAAAAATTGAAAAAAATGAAAGCCGGTATTCTACACCATCTAAAAATCAAAGCAAGGCTCAAGGCCAGCAATGAAAGAGCATCTGTAAAGCATGGTGCTGTGCTCCTTCCCATTATTCAACTTCATTAGTGGGAGAAGAAGCAGCCTGCGGAAATGATATCGCTCATCCATCTTGGCATTGACTCCTAAGGCGAAACCCCCAACTCCTGGTTTGCGTGAAGGCTTCCTCATTGTTCCGGAATCGCGGTCCATAGCGCGTCCGCTGTGCCCCCTGACAAGTCGCTTCTGGACAAGCGCGACTTAATGATCTCCCACACATTCTCTATGGGATTCGTATCCGCACCGTTCGGAGGCCACTGTAGAGTGCGTAAGCCCAGATCCTCCTGCAGGTTGGCCACCCGACGTGCTATGCGACTCATATCTGCTGAACCAGCGCGGAGCCGTAGTTACAACCCTTTTCTCCAATACATGGCACTCTCTCTCCGTAGACTGCGTTATAATGCAAACAAACTAATTGTCCAATGTTTACAACTTCACTACCTAATTACGACAAGTGAACGAAACTTGGCACAGCGGTAGAGATCGTCTTATCAGCAAGTTTTCATACAAATGGTTTTTGGTTGCATTTATGAGTTAAAGCCGTTGTCTTTAATCATACTCCCTCCGTATATTTCCATGCTTCGCTGCGAAACAGGCAGTGTGGGAAGGCCAGCTTAAAACGACCAAGCTTCCGCCGGTCTTCATAAAGTCGGCATTGCCTGTAAACACAAACGCATTGCTTGGAATCCGGAGGGAGAGTAAAACGATACAAGGACAGGCTGGCGTCAAGCCCAGCCCAATAACAGCGCCGCTGTTACAAATACCGATGTGGGAGAGCATATGCGAGGCAAAATTTTGTCACCGCGGGACGGGCAGGATTAGTTATCTGTCACAGCATGGCAGGGCGAGCAACGCAACTTCACCCTCACCCTCGGCCGCTGAAGCGTGTACAAGCAAGACATGTTCAGCAAAGAAATTGACCCTGGCGCCAAGCTCTGAATGTGATCAGCGCTGCTTTTAGAAGCGAAGGAAAAGACAGGCTAGCCAGCGTGGTTGTACGCGCACGCGCACATCGATGTCTCGACACCAGAATGGCAACGTCAGATGTCGCGGCGACGCATTTTGCCACGCGCTCGCGTGCTCTGGCTTATATTGACGCCGGGTTTACATTACTATGATAAATGAATTACAATCATGCATTTTAGTGAGGATACACGGTGTCGCACCGTTTTTGCATTTTAAGATTTTAACGCTTTTCCTGTTGCTTTGGGTACATGTTTTATTTGGGGGGGTGGAGTGTAAGACAGACACTTTATATGTATGGGTTCTTTTCAGTTAGCACTGATATTTTCGTTTCTGGGTGTAGAAGAACAGAGTTTGAGGCGATCAATTATTTTAACAATCTCATTAAAGTCAAACGTGATTGGATCCGTTGGAAGCACAGTTTGGCAGTGTATTCTGGTAAGCATTGATTACTGGTGGGAGAAAAAGCTTGCCTGAATTCTTTGTTGAGCAAAACGGCACACTGACTGGGCGGCATAGGAGTTATTCCAGAGTCATGTAACGATATTGTCCATTTGTCGGTCGTGTTTGCTATGCTCCAAAATTTGTTTGGATTGTTTGTTTAAACATTCTGGTGTGCTCGCGGAGCCTCCACCAAGATTCTGGATTTCCTGATGATCGTGCTCCTCCGTTCCTTGCTTGGAAGTCTTTTTGGCGTTTGGTTATACCACGGGTAATGCCGATTTGTGGTGATGATTTCTCGTGGAATATGTGTGTCAATTAAGCTATGGAGCTTTCTTTTGTAAATAGACCAGTTCTGTTCGACCAAATGTTCACTAAAAGAGGTCATATATGGGTCAACAAATTACTCCAGGGCATTGTAATGGCACCAAAGTTGGCTTTCGCATAATTACGAATTGTCTTTCTTGAATTAGGTGATGTGCGTGCAGGTAAGCTTAACGTAACGCTGAGTAAGCAATGGTCGCTAATTCCGGGTAGGTAGGATATACTTGAAATAAGATTGGGTGATGAGGTTAGCACTAAATCTAATATGCTGGACGCGGATGGTGTTACCCGAGTTGGTTCGTTTATGAGCTGTGTTACAGAAAATTCAGAACACACTAGTAACAAATCACATGACTCACTCAGCCTGTCATTTATGACATAGGATGGGGGGGACCAGTCGATTTCAGCAAAAGTAAAATCTCCAAAAAGAAAAACTGGAATGTTAGGAAACATGTTATGCGCGGTATTAACAGCATCTCTCAGGTCCGTGCAGAAACCAGTGCGAGCCAAGGGTGGTCTAACACAGTCGCAGAACAAAACCTTCTGGAATGCAATTGTGATATGTACACAAATAAACTCGACGGTTGATGCTATCTCTAACCTAAAACATTGATGGCTGTCCGTTACTGCTACCAAGACCCCACCCCCACGGCGTCCAGCACGGTCACATCTGAACACTGAATAGCCCTTTTGAGAGTAAAAAATTTCGCTGTCCCGAACAGAATGGTTCAACCACGTCTTAGTCAAAATAACAATATCTGTGGAAGGTGCATCGATGGCGCTTAGCAAGTCATCCCGATTGCGAACAACACTTCGTATATTCGTGAACAAGATGGACGTATCAGTATGAGGCGTGTGTGCATGTCGGCGAGATTTCACTGCAGCCACGATGAAGGAAGGTTCGGTTGATTGATTAGAACTTTCGTTGTGGTCGCGATCAGCCACAACTGTTCTGCACCTCCTAGCGTCATCCCACCGATATAACACGTAATTAATCTTGATCTTATCGTAAGCGAGCCTTACGTTTCCACCCGCTATACTTTTCTCGCTGCGCTACCCCACAATTTCTTTCTTTTTTGCCTGGTAGCTGCTGAAAAATCTTCCGATAGCGAAATAGTGCTACTTTTGTGTTTAGGACAGTTTTTTTAAAATCAAGCCTTTCTCGCCGTAGTCCATAAGTTTTAACACCACAGGTTGTGATCTGCCGTTTTGCTTCCGGCCAATCCTGTGTATACCCTCAGTAGACGATACTTGAACACCCAGCACGTTTGAAATACCCCTTCAGCTCCACTTTGCATGAGATCATCAGCTGTTTCCCCGGGCTTCTCGGTAATTCTAAACACTAGTACGTTGTTACGTCGGCTGCGATCCTCTGGTTCAACCAACTTGGTTTTCTAGCTCTGGACATTTTTTTCGAAACTAGATATTTTAGAGTTTAGCTCCTTAACGTTGGATGCAAGCGCCTCGACACGACAGTTAGCAGTTTCAGTTCAATTTCACCTAGCCTTTTGTGAATTCTTTTTGACCGTTGAGAAGGTCCTCCAACGTTTTTTTCTATTTCGGGGCCTGGGTTGGGTTCAACGTCCCCACACATCATCAGCAAGGACACTACAAAATCTTCTGCGAAAGAACAAATCTCTTGGGACACGGCAGCTGGATAAGGAACCGGTCTTCTGCTGGACCGGATGATATTAACAGTAAAATACTAAAAAATACTAAAATTTACTCTGCTAATATTTTGCGCAAAATATTTCAACAATCCCTGGATTATGAAATTCTACCCGAGGACTGGTTGATAGGTAAGGTGGTTCCACTTCACAAATCTGGCGATAAGCACGTGGTCTCTAATTATCAACGAATATCTCTCACCAGTATTAGTTGCAAGCGCATAAAGCACACCATAGTTTCACACTTAACACGTTTCCTGGAATCATCGTCTTTTTTCACACCGGCACAACATGGATTTGGAAAGTTCCTTTGCTGTGAAACGCAGGTATTGACAATTACTGATGATGTATTATCCATTTTAGACAATGGTTCCGAAGTAGATTGCGTTTATTTAGACTTTAGTGAAGCTTTTGATATATTGCAGCATAACTTGCTTCTAACCAAATTGAAAGCCTTGAATATTAACGCTAAGCTACTAACTTGGATAGAATACTTCCTTACTAATCGCTCCCAGTATGTCTTTGCTAACGATCACTGTTCTTCTTCCATATCTGTTACATCGGGAGTTCCAGAAGGATCGGTATTGGGACCACTTCTGTTCCTATATTATAATAATGATTTACCTAATTCTATTACCTCCGCAATTAACTTTTTGCTGATGACTGCGTAATTTACCGAGAAGTCAAAACTACTAATCATACCGTCTTACTACAGGCTGATCTTGACCCCATCTTGGATTGGTGCATTAAAAGGAAAAGGAGTCTTATCCCAACTAAATGCAAAGTTATGCGGTTTTCGCGTCGAGCTGCGTCAGTTGCTCCCACCTATAACATTTACAGCACTACACTATCGGTTGTTGCCTACTACAAATATCTTGGTGTACTCTTAACTTCTAATCTTACCTGGAATAAGCATCCGACGTACATTATATCAAATTCTAACCGCATGTTAGGTTATCTGAAACGAAATTTCAAAGCTGCAACGCCGTCCGTGAAGCTTCTTCTGTATAATTCATTAGGCAGGTCTAAACTTGAGTGTGCCGCACCAATTTGGGACCCACACACTAAATTACCAACGGAAGCACTTGAAGTGGTTCAGAACCGTACAGCTCGCTTTATTTCTGGTACTGGTAATTATAACCGTCTAGCTAGTGTCACCGCCATAAAAAATGCATTATCACTACCCAATCTTGCATTGCTCCGCGAGGTAGCACGTCTTTCCCTATTCTTTAAATTTTATCATCATAACACAGACATAAAAAATACACTCCTAAACGCTCCCACTTACATTTCACGACGCATTGATCATTCTCGCAAGGTTGGCATTCCGCGTTGTCGCACTGCTGCATATTCCATTTGATTTATTCCCAACACAGCATCAGAGTGGAACCACCTACCAGCATCAATTGCGCTTATCAATGATTTTGATGAATTCAAAAGAGTTTGAATGACCTGTATTCTATCAGCTGAGTGAAGTATTTCATTCCATGTACAATGTTTTCGGCTACTGTACTTTGTCTTGTAATTTTTTTTCATGAATCATCTGTACCCAGTAGCACTTACACTTTGTCATTGTTATGTCGTATTTGTTTTTGGTACGTGTTTCATTACGAGTATGAACACGCTTACAGATTTTTGGCTGTATTAATATGTTTTTTTCATTTGCCTTGTACACGCGTTGCCAAGGTGTCTTATGTTCGTTATTTTTTGTTTGTGCTGTATTGTTCATGTACCACTGCCCTCAGTGATGCCCCTGGGGCCATGAGGGTATCTTAAATAAATAAATAAATAAATAAATAAATAAATCAATAGATAAATAAATAAATAAAAAAATATTTAGTTGGACCAATAATCTGTGCTCAAAGTATTGAAAAAAATAAAGGTTTTAACTTTGAAACATGCATATTTGTGCCCAGACAAAGCACTGCACGATTTCTGCTGCTTAATCAATCTTTTGTGCGCGTTTTTCGATGCTTTATATCTTTCAAGTCATCGCGTGAGGGCAGTGTATAACAAAGGCTTATTCGGTATCCTTTCTTGGCATTCTCACGCAACAATATTAAGTTGGCGAGGTACGGGGCTTTACTCATGTCTAAATTTTTTTGGACAAACAATGTCCCTAATTGACCAGTAAAGCGGAATACTGCGTTATTGTGAGGTTTACGCATTTGTGTGCCCATCAAATGCCGTTATAGTGCTTAGGCCCTGGTGTATTTTGGGAAGAATTCTCATGCCTTAAAATCCCCTGAGGGTACATTTGTCATGCTATTTTGGGGTGCCCAAAATGGCGAGTGTCAATTCCAGTACCCTAAATAGAGAGGGGCAAGAACGGGACAAGACGGGTGGGCCTTATATTCTCACAGAGAGGGCACGCGGTGCACAGCAATCCGGATCTTCGCGACATAAACTTGCTCGGCAGCCTGGGTGCTTACGAGATTTGCACCATTCAACGAAAGCAGCACGTTGTTACATCTAGCCGTAAAATGGGCTCATTATAGGATGATATGTTGCGCGGATCCCTTTAGGGACATACATTTTCGTGGCAGCTCGGCCGCGGTACCGATATCTAGCCACAGTAACACGGCGTCACAAACTAAAAGAGAAGCTTGGGAAAGATACCCGCTTGTTCTCCGTTCATCCTTTCGGAAAACTTTTAGGGAATACATTACCAAAATGTTTATACAGGCGGAGCCGTTCGACACTGCTGGAACCGCTGGCACTGCTGATATGTTACCATCATTTAGCGCGAAGAAAACTGCAGGTACATTTGATGCAAAATATATTAACATAGCCGGCAGTCTCCGCGTTCTTTTACTTAGGGAACCTCAGTGTGTTGGGGTTTCCAATAGTAACGAAAAACATGTGGTTGATTCCTCTTTCATATGAGTCGGTGAAACACGAAATTGTAATGTGCCTTCACAGGAGCATATGACTGTTAATTGTGCATTCATGTGAACTTGCACATCGCCATTTATATTACGTTGGTATGGCAACGTTAGACGCATCAACTTTAGACACAGGATTGGTCGCGCAGGAACATTGCGTAAATAGGACTGAAACCATAGCCCCTTGAAAACCGTGTGACCGAAACGGAACCGAAGCCGAAACCGAAAGCAGTAGGTGGCGAAGGGCGCCTCAATTCAGCCGCGTCCCGCGCACACGAAGACGCTAGCATCGAGGCTCCAACTGTCGGCGCTCATTAGCGCCATGATAAAGTATTTCTCTGCGCCTCTCCTACACGCCAGCACCATCAGAATAAAGAAGGTAGCGGGAAAGATACAACCACGTGCGTAGATCACGTTCTACTTGAATTCTTAGCGCAGTTGGCGTAGCGCTATGTACCTCTCCTTGCGGCAAGAGGGTTCGTGGCTCGAATCCCGGCGGAGCCGCGGAAACGGAACTTTTTCTGGAGATGACCTTTTTGTGACGGATAAGACGTCGGTGAGATTTTGGTGTACCTGGGCATATAAAACATTTCGTGTTAAAAATTGGCCACAAGAGGATATAGCAAAACAAACGACGCCTTCAAAATGGAGCAGAAGGCTACAGCACGCGCGAAATGGAAGCAAGAACAAAACGAACAGCACGCCCGCTCGTGCTATTCTAGGCAGAACAAAAAACAAAAGATAAAAAATGTATGCGTGTTGTCCCAGGGGAAGGAGCGCGAGCTCCGCGAAGGCGGGAAAATTGAATTGCATGGGACAACCATTCAATTCATTACGAGAGGAGGGAAACTGGGAGGAGAAGAAGACCGTGAGGGTGGAAACGCAAAGAACACGTTACGTGCCATAGGCGGCATGCGATTGTTGTCTTTCGGTTTTATTTGCACTGAATCAAGTAAACGCGACCAACAGAGGCCTCGAAAGGTTACCGCTTCTTTTGGTCGGGTTCGAACCTAGGTACCTCGTGTCGCACACTTTTTGAATGATTGGTACCAGCGCGAAGAAGAACACGAAGGACGAAGGAAATTTCGGCGCGGACAAGCGCTGGCCTAGTAGGCAGTCTCTTCATCCTTCGCCTTGTTGGTCGCGCTGCTAGCAATAATTCAATAGAGTTCCAACTCGTCCAAACGCTCATGTTAATCAGTTACATTTTTTTTGTAAACGAAGTGTTATGGGGGATGTTTGCGCTGTGCTGTTTCCATAGGGGCTGCCGTTGCTGCGTCATAAGTGTGTTCATATTATTATAAAATAAGCATAACATCAAGAATGAGCGCATTATTATCATAAAATATTTGAAATTTATTCCAATCTTTGTATATAGGCGTTTTAAGGGGCGGAGCTCGCCTCTGTTGACCATTTTCTGCATTGACGCAAGGATCATTCTGAGAGCTTACACGTTGAGTGGAACTGCTTAAATTTTTTACTTGATGGCTGCGTGGCGATCGCTGCGCAGAAGATGAAAAAAAAACTGTTTTTTTTTTTGGTTCCGAATCGTTTAGGTGTGCTCCGTGACATTTGAACAAAAATTAAGCAGAAGCCAGGATAGGTTTGAACTTCTACGTACGTCTTTTCGCGTCCCGGTTCCAACGTGGGCCGTTTAGTCTGAGTTTGCGCCAGCTGACCGAACTTTCTGTTTTCTGCATAAGTCGACGTTTGTAATCACAAACTCAGCTGGGCAAATCAAATTAGCGGTACCATCGAATTTCGTGCAGATAAACCCACAACCCGTTCCGATAGAAAAACCCGGCCAAATTTACGGATCCACCAGATTACAAGTGCATTCATTGTTTTACTTTTTGAGACAGATATCAATTACCATCTTGCTAACGGGACAATTTGGCGGACTTGTTGGCACTGATTTTTTTCAGCAAGAGACATGGTGAAATAAACCATCGGTTTTACTGGGAGCGATTTCTGTTTAACTTTAGTGGTTAGCGAATCCCGAGCACCATTATCAACGAAGGTCACTTTTTGTAAGAACCTGAGCCCCAGGCCGAAAAGGCGCCATTACTTAGGCTGAGCATTCTAGAACAAGTACGCGGTAACTTTGTTCGAACGACAAAGAAGTTCGTTAACATATGGTCACACTAGAAACATAACCGATATTGCATTTATTAAAACGAATCTGTGTATGGCTTTGGTTCTATCCTTTTCTTTTTGTGTACACGAGCAAACACGCCTTGCGGGGAAAAAATCCTCCGTCGCATGCCCCCGCGCGAGGGACACGAGTAAATGCATAGCATTGGGGTCGTTTACGTGGCGTAGGGTTGGTGGTGGTGGTGGTGGTAGTTGCTGGTGGTAGTTGTTGGTGGTGGTAGTTTTGTTTGAGAGAGGGAGAGAGAGAGAGAGGAGAGAGACGTAAGTAGGTAACGTCAACTTGTTGTTATTTATTGCCATCACTTGCACCCCCCCCCCCCCCAATCGGTGGGATCTTTATTGTTTCTCTTCTTCTTTTATCTCTCGAGGGGGGAGGGGGGGCCTGGAGATGGAGGGGTGTTCAGTCGGTTGTCGACGTGAGGAATGCCTCTGGATTTACTCTGGTCCCTCTCTGCGGGGCCTCTGGGGAGGAGTGGTCGTTGAGATGGCGAGTGTCGATTTAGCGCACGACGAGCACGACCGCTTTGTGGTCGCTAAAGTGGACGGTGAGGGGACCGGGAGTAGGGGCTGGACGCACAAGGACAACGACGACGACGCAAAAACGAGGTCTATGCAGGACACGTGGATGGTGGTCGGCTTCCTGCTGTTGGTGGGGTTGTGGTCAGACACGCAGTCGAGACCGTAACGGTCGCGCACGTGCCTGACGATCCAGTCGTCTTTGCGAACGTCGACGTTGAAGTCCCCGACGAGGACTAGGGGTCGTCGTCGAAGGCGTCTTTTTATAGGGGTGGTTGTATTGCGGTAACGTTTAGTGTTTGGGGGGTTGGTGCTATCACGTGTACACCTAACAGCTATCACGCCGCTAGCACGCCGCTGACGACGTAGCTTGAAAGAGTCAAGGATATAAAGCGCGTTCATAGCTTTTGATTCTGTATCGTTTTGTGGCGCAGTGGCGCAGTGTGTGCAGGGGGGTGAAAGGATATTTGCGAGAAATGGCTCTGTCTGTTGAATTTTTGAAGGTACGGTTTTCTTTCGACTACCTGTGTAGTGTTTCCAGGAAGCGCCTGTACAAAGATTTAGTGGATGTTTGTTTACCTGTGCCACTTTATAGGTCGTTATACGGTGCGGGCACAGGGCTTGATGTTTTAAGGAGGGTTAAAAGTATGCCTGTGAAGCCTGCAATGTAGTCCTTTTTTTTAAAATTGCACAGTGAAACCCTTCCCGTAGATACTTGGTTAGCAGAAAGAGGTATTTTCGTGCCGTGGACAACCGACTACAGACTGTGCAAAAAGCCGGAAACTATTAATCACGTCTTCATCGACTGTTGGGACCGAGTGTTCCACTGAGACGTCCTCCAACGTACGTTAAAGAAGACTTACCCATAACGCCGCGTGGAATTCGGTTCCTACCTGAAAGAAATGAGGGCGGTGTGCCGTACGATTTGATCATGCTCCTCAGCCTTCATAGTATATGGAGGACGAGAATGGCGGTGAGGAATGCAGATATAAATGCCCGGCCTGTCAGGGAAAATTTCATTGAAAGCGTACAGTATATACGGGAAGTGTTTCGTGCTGAGGATGATCCCCCTGAGTGGTTGCCTGTGCTTGACGATTTAGTGTGTCTTAAAAAGTTTTAAAGCCACGTAGTCAGCGAAGTAGGGTTGACGGATCACGACATGACATGATGTGTGATTTGCTGTAAAAATGTCAAAGCAGGCAATAAAAAAAAGAAAAAAAAACGTTTTGTGGCGCAGTGGGTAGACACCATGTACCTTGCGTTCCGCCCGCAGGGTGGTGGGATCGAAACCAGGCGCTGGTAACTGTTATTTCTTTTTCTTTTTATAGTGTAGGGGGAGGCTGGCTGCTGCGGACGCCGACGCACGGGTGACATCGTGAGTTATACAAATGCTGTGCATTTAGAAACCGACTTCACCGCGAATGCTTAGAAGAAACCAGACGTTTTAACAAACCTTGCCCGTAAACAATTATGCAAAAATTGGACGCTAAGCCGACCCTCTCATTATCCTCAGCTTTATTTACTTTTCGCAAATATTTCACGGGTAAGTTACAAAGGTTGCAGAATTGCCGTCTTCTGTCAATACAAGGTATACGCCGTCGTAGTATAGTTCCTCAAAACTTCTGTTACTTTTTTTTTACCTAAACACTTCGCGTTAGACATCCATAAACACGGGGCGATAATATGACTGTATCAATACGTCGAGATTGATTTACTTGCCAGAAATAGTCATTTCACAATACAAAGGTTTGTAGGTTTTGTGCGAAACTTTGAGTAACCTCTAGGTCGTACTCTAAAAACAAGGGGCGAATCATGGACAGGCACAGAATGTGTTTCCTCGTGTTCTGAATTTTCAGCTACAGCAGCTCTCAAAAATGCTCTTCGTGAGGGAACCACAGGAGCAAGAGCTTTTCGGAATTTCGGCGGCATCACGCCTCTTTTGGCTCCTTCGGCGCTCCACTAGGAACGTCTGCTTGAGGATTGTTGTCCACCGTATTTACGATGAGGAGCACACCAGCTTAGCAACTTAGCTACGAAGTAGGTATCAGTCCCGAATCCAACTAATACATTAACAAAATTTTACCTCCTTTATTGTCAATCCAATCCTTCGCCTACATATTGTAAGATAAGGAGCATTTGTTACTCAAGAGCTGGAAGACAATGTTGAACAATAGTCTTCAAGTATTTGCGTGATTATTGCCAGTGGGGTAACGGTTCTGTTCATTTTTAAACAAATTGGCTCGTGATTTCCGGAGCACGCGTATACGCTGAATGCAAGTTCTCAAAATTACGGCACCCGCCGGTCTTTTTTGAAACATATTCCGCTCGTACATATGCACTTCGCAAGTCCCGAAATCTGAAAGCGCAAACTTGCAACTTTCCCTAAATTAGAGTTGAGCAGGACGACGCCCGTCCTGCTTTCTTTAATTCCTGTTGTCAAATAAGAAGTATATAAAAATACCATGCAGCGAAACCGTGTATTTTTTTATCTTTTCGCACCAGTTAAGCTTCCTCAGAAGCATAAGTTGGGTGGTAGAGAAGCCCCAATTGGAATAGTTTGCTAAAGCTGCCTTCTTGATTCTCTCTTTATAAGATGCACTGAGGACACAACTTGGGTGGTAGTTGCGGTTGAACGCTAGCCAAGAAAAGAGCTTCATTTGCATGCATTTATGCAAGCGTAGCGTACGCCGCTATGCATAGCGACGGGAAAGTGATATCTGGCAAGTTCAGCCGCTCTACATTCGCCTACCTCACTTTTGGTGTAAACTCGAATTTGTAGATGTGTGCTAAAGTAGGAAATATATGCGTGCGGAATCTTCACGCACGTCCAAACTCTGGCGCAGTCCACTTCACTTTTACTTTCACTTGTAGTTTTTATTTGTACCTTCGCGAACAATAAACTACTCTTGCTTTCGCAACTTTCTTTTTGCACTGCTTCATTATGTTGCGGAGCTATATAGTACGCACTGTCGTCTTGCATAATCACTGTAATAGTAGAACTGAGCCCCCTCTTAAAGGTGATTTGTTTTCCACTTTGAGGGGTTCTCCTATTTTGACAGTTTTTACGTTTTCAGGCTAAAACTCACTCTCAGAATAGAAACACTCTTGTAGAATCAATAAAGGAGCTGGACCTTGCAAATTCTACGGCATGAGGCCGGCTATGCTCTCCAGGCTTGGTGCAAAACAATGTTACCTTGAACTTTAAGGGCCACCGATAGTGTGTGTTGTTGTGAGCGTGTCTACTTAGCTGTTTTTATTCCCTAGAGTATAAAAGAAAGCAATTTTGGCTAATTGGTATTATGCTCGGAACACTCAGGTTCTGTGGGGCCGATTAATTGCGTAAAAAGTGCTGTTAAAAAATCAGTATGGCAACCTTACATATAAAAGTATTTGTTTTTTCGGTGTGACGCCAACGAGACGCTTATTTATGCTCTAAATGGCCTTTGGAATAAAGACCATTGAGTAATGAGAATTGTGCGTTGCGCTGCCACGGGATAGGAAAGAAGATCTTCCTCAGAGAGTTCTTTGTCCAGCGCTATTTTTTCCTTAAGACGTTGAAACACAGTTATTGAAGTGGAAGCATTATGCTCAACGGAAGGTTGGTAGCGACACTTGCATACATGGTCTTGTTACTTGATTAGATTGAATTTAATTCATAAGCAAAGCGCACAATCAGAAACACCTGAAGCAACAAAAAAACATGGTGGAGCCTCTGATGTTCCGCCAAGAATGCTTGAGTGATTCGTACTTCAACTTATGCCAAGCTTCCACTATTGCCGCCGTCGCGCTTGCAAACATCTTAGCTTTGTGTGCAACATCTGGGCATTGGGGTGGAAAGACGAGGAACAAACAAGACCGTGCAAGCGCTGACTTCACACGCCTGTCTATCCTTCCACGTTTCATCCTCGCCTTTCGCGCTTTATTCCACATGGGCGGTTGCTCAACGTTCTCACTTACCTTACCTTGCTTAACTTACATCCTTTGCCTAGCGCATTTTCGCTACGCCTGCCAGTTATGCCAAGAAAACCAGACGAACATGCCAGCTCTACCTAGTTGGCTCAAGGCTCTGTGAGGCTGCGTACGCATCGCAGGTTTCGGTCCTTTCTTAAGGCGAGCAACAGCCTCAGAATCATTAGGAAACTAACAAAAAAATATTTGGTCTCTGTGACGACCGTGCAACTTATATAAGGCGGACACTTTCCAGAAAACGGTTCAAAACACCAATATGCCTATCCACGGGACAAGGTGCTCTATCCTCTATTGTATACCTGAATACCAAAATGCATAACTCCAGACTAATCAACAACAATCGTAAAAAAAGCGTCTCCAAGCGATCCGCTAGCGCCAATATTACTTTTCTTTTACCGTAGTGGAAATGTCAAGGGTAGGTATAGGTAGGTGTACCCCGTTAGTATGCCTGCAGAGCCCTATAAGGGTCACATTAGTTCGTAAACTAGTGATACCGGGGTCACAAGCAGTGTCCTGGCATTGTGGATGATACTAGGTTGTCTCTTCATAAATGACAAACCAATATCTGAGCTACGTTTAGGCTAGGCACAGATGTGTTTATGATTTTTCACGCTGTGGTATTACGCGAATGCAGATGAAAGCCGTGAGGAATGGCATCACACAAGATTGGATGAACTCGAATGCGTGCTGAGAGAGGTTCGATGTCATGAACAGCCGATTAAGGCAGTATCATGTTTGCGGCATGTTGTTTCTCTGAAATGCCGAAGCCACCTTGTATTGAAATAATACTTGTGGTGATACAGGAGTATCGGTGCACATGTATTGGCTCATGTATTATTTCTGTATGTAATTGAACGCGAATACTTGACTTTTTAGGAGCGCGTTATTCCTGGGCGGTGTCCTCCCACCAATACGACAACGTAGGCACACTCGATTTTTTTTACCCATCTACCGCGCTTCAGAGTATATTAGCCTTTGAATCTTTGCGGCATTACAAATTTATCCTAGCAGACTTATATGCGTTTGTTAAAATGTTTTTTTTGTGTGATTTGGAGAATGGTGGCTTCCAGGTTTTTGTATATAGAAAATGCCATTCCTAGTTCGTATAATACAGACAAAGGGAACGTTTTCAGTAGTTTTGACGCCGTCTGAGCAGTGAAGGCACCACACAATGAAGGTTGAGCGCACAATTCGTATTAGTTAAATGTCATTACCTGAGAGTACCAGCTGGTGGGACATCGCAAGCGGCCAAGAAGTTGGTGAAGGTTAGGCCACATATGCTAGCGTGGCTTGGTCGCCACTACACACGTTTTTTAGCCTGGGCAATAGCCCCACGGAAATTTGGGATTTTTTAGTTTTCTAATAACTTCATGTGTTAATGTTTTACTCACACTGTAACAATCATAACACCTGTGACAAGAACACTGAAACACAAGAACGAGCGTAGTTTGAGTTGTCTAAACGGGATACGTTTTTATCAGTGTTGTTTGTAGGCAACAAACCATTTCGTGTTTCAGTAAAAGTAAATTGGGCTTGCTTTTTTGTTTGGTGTTCCTAATATTAGTATTTTATATTTATTATCAGAAAGAAAGGAAACGGGTTGGTGCAATATTCAGAAAGTAAAGTGAAGTGGTGAGGTGAGGATGCTGAGTGCAAAAAAAGGTGGTCGCCATCCCGCCCTGCGAAAGCGGATGTCCAGAAAGCTGTTGTATACCAGCACAAAAAATGATGGAAGGGGGTATGAAATGTTTCACGTCGTCTCGGAGGGCTTGTCTGTTACCATCGGATAGTGTCACTAGACAAGGGTACAGAGAACCGCTTCTCTTTTCTCCTATTTTTTCTTGCCGCTGCGTGATCATTGGTCATTTCGGATTACCTGACATTCGTTTACACTGCGATGGTTGATGGGCACCGCCAATTTCTTGTTTATGCGTTTTAGTCGGTCAATTGCGGTAGGCTTAACTTGCCTTCCCTCCTCTGGGGCTACGGGCGACTGGGGCTAGGCGGCGTCGTTCGGAATGCGAATCAAACATAACGCGTGTAACAGCACTTCAGCAGCAGACGTGTGTCCAAAGATGCCGTTGTGCTGCATCTTCAGTAATGTTGTTAACGGCGAGGCCATAGCTGCGGCAATGTCGCAACACTTAGAAACGCCAAAATGACCGCCGTTGCTTGCTCCCACGCGTGCATCAGTGGCTGTACTATAATATTTTATCTACTGACACTACGCACCGCTTCCCTGGCGGAAAAAGCTGGGTCCTACCTAGCCTGACGCATGCGGTCGGCGTCTTGGGCAAGTACTGACGTATTTAGTCACGCTGGTCCTGCCTAGCTTTAGAACGTAATCTGCAAATATAATCTATACGAGGAACACATGGTGGGGTGTCCCATTGTTCACAGGCGCCATATATAATCCTCAATGCGGTTTAGATGCTTGTTTCCGGGTTCCCCTAAATGAATTCCGAGCTCGATGCTGTATTCTTGATTAGCCTGACAAATGCGCTCGAGGTCATAGACCTCGACTTCTTGACTTTTTTACCCACGGGGATGAAACCGTGGAGGATAGAGGTATACAGCTCTGCTGCAAAAACCGAACACTGCTGGGTCATTTCTGTCTCATTATTGGTCCTCAGGTTAGCACTGTTTCTTAAGATTGCTCTAAATAAAGGCCTCGGTCAACTTGTGTTCGTACAGACGTAGTGTAGGCGAGCGCCATAAACTTTACTTTGCATATTTTACACATAATTGAAAATAAATTGTGTACAACACCCCATTTTTAAAATTGGGTCTTCAAGATGTTTTGTAAAAAGAAACGTTATGTATGTGATCCACATCTTCGCCCCAAACTGTTTTGATATAGAACTGAATAACTACGCGAAAGATAATTCTATTTCCTACGTTCCGTTGGTCTCTGCCCAGAACTGTCCTTGTGCGGATTCACGGGAAAAAAAGTGAAATGTTTGAAACGTTTCCTAACACTCTGTCCTAAATCTAGCGCGACGCCCGTATTTATAGACTTATAGCCCAGAAGTCTATTTTTAGCACGCCAACGAACTTGTATTTGCAGATAATTCCCGCTAATTCAAAGTCGAAGGGACTCCAGGATACTCTTTGAATTACCAGAAGTCATAAATATATCTCAGGGCAATATACCAACATGTGTTGTAGGGAAATATTCACATGCACTTAGTAATACATTTACACACAAAAGTGAAGTGCTGAAAATCTACACTTGAAAATGACGTAATCACGTATCACAGCTTTGTCATGTATGACAGTAAAAAAAGTTTTTTTCTTGCTTAATCCATACGCGGTTATTTCAGCGCATGGTTTCATTTTGACATGCATTTACTAGAAATGGGATTTATTTGTTTCTGTTAGTGATATAGGCATGGAAATGTGCAGGTAGAATCGGCAGATTCCACAGAAATGTTTAGGCAAGGACAACAAAAACTGCGAATTAACCGAATTCAAAACATTAAGTAGTTTGAATGAGGTGGCTTGAGATACACTGAAACCATAGCGGGACAAACAAGATTTTCAAAATTTTGAAATTATCAGCAAGTTTAAATTATCACGATTATAACAAAAAAGATATGCTTTAGGAGTAAACGCGTTGAAGTAGCTGGGGTCTTACTGAACCAGTGTGCATTGTGATGGATAGATTATCCAGACTTGCACAACAAACCTGGTCGCTAAATACATTGATGGTAATGATCCCTATAGTCCTCTATTCATTCGAATATATGCGTAAAGTGCATTGTACAAAGGTTGTACTTACACGGCGTTTTGCATTTAACCCATGTTGGCTGCAAGTCCCAGATACTATGGTTTTGTTCGCCCATCAACAATGGAGCCACGGAAATGTGTGTTTTGGAGTCCATCAGTAGAATCAGACACACGTTGATCGCAGTCACCATTACGTCAGGCTTTCTACTTAGGCTATGTGTCATCAGCTGTTTCAAACCAAAAACTTTCCTGTTCCCACAGCACGATTGTAGATGAATTTGTCTTTTGTTGCGGGTGTTTATTATTCGTGATGTGTAGGACAAGCGTAAGAGCCATAAAATCGGAAACAAAGTGCCTATCCAAGTGTCGTTTTGTTGCGTTTTATTTCGCATTTATGGCTGGCTGCAGCCACCCACTCTTATTTTATTGCTAGCGATAAGAGCTAACCTATTACACCAACCTCCACTTTGCTTACAACAACGATCTACGGCTTTTTGTACTTGGGAAACAAAATATTGTGGTTTTGTGAAAAACCCTTTACCTAACTAAGCACAGCCGAAAATAACCTATTGCGTCGGGTAGAGTGGTAAATGCTTGAAATTTGTGTTAGCACTTTGTCCGCCACGATATACTGCGGACAAAAATTGCTCGTGTCTTATAGAACAGCATATCTTTCTCTCGTTACCATAATACTTGTAAAGATATTGTTTGTCACAACCAACTTATTTTTGGCGTTTAATAGATTTTTTCCCCTCACAATACCCTTGAATCTCCTGTTGGCCTTAATGCCGCGATTTCGGCCTCGTCGTGAAAGGGGATCGTCGATCGGCGATCTAATTAGGCACCACGGCTTGGAAGCTCAGCAGCCCAGTTCAGCGGGGCGTCGGCAATAGGTTCCCGACGGCTTATTTTGTGGCGCTGAGCCGTATAAACTCACAATAGGCCACTGGATTTTTGCCGCCTCTGTTTATCTTCCCGGATTAGGACGTCTCGTTTCTTTCTGGTATACGAGAAAGCGCACCGGTTGGCTTCAATGCTGGCTTCGCTTATCAGGCTTTGTCGCACTTTGTTACTAGGAGCTTTCCCTTATAAATCAGGTGGCCTAATATCTCTCCGAAAAGAGAACAGAGAAAGAATCCTAATACAAAACTATAAACTACGAATTCTGAGTATATACACCAAAGAGATAATAACGCGGTGAACAAAACGTTTACACCCTCTGTAATGGTACTGACACATAACGAAGTTTATAAAAGGAAAGTATCTGGAAGACCATTGATGCGCCGGAAGACGTCTTAGGACACAGAACGTTGTTCTGTGACACACAGGAAGCTTAGACAAGTTAGTGATTGATTGCCAACCCGATTGCCCAGTGCAATAGATCTGACCAGAAAAAAGAACACAGAATGCCGCCTGTCGTCTATACGTTCGTGGTTCACCATTGAATGGAACAATCCTATCGATAATCTTGTGAGAAATTTTTGAAAAAATATTGTCATTCAGGGACAAGATAAAGGCAAATGCAAGAATGGACTCGGTGCAATCATTACTCATTCACAATCATTTTTTAGTACGCATCTTTCGGAACACGAACCTAAATTAAGATCTGCCATTATGCATTACGAGAAAACAGACCCTGACAGATTTTTTTTCGCTTTCCCTCTTTTAAAACTTTTTTACATCCAGGTGAAATATGAAGTTGTCAAGGGCAAGGAGAGCGCCAGCACATATTTTGTGCGCCGTTCTTATTACACCTGTTAAACTCATGGACGAGAATCTGGTTGATACGGTGCAGATGACACACACCAATGTTTTTTTTCATTCTAGGTGCCGGCTCAGTGTGCAGGAATAGCGACACAGATATGGCGGTTTCCAGTGTTGCCAAGAAAGAAATTGTCCTCTACACTTTTCTGTGAATACCGGTTGGGTTGCAGTCCGTTATTCATAAAATGTCCTTCATTGCTATTGTGACCAATTTATCAGAGCAGTCACGGTCGCTAAGAGGGTAGTCCTGCGGAGCAGAACCACTATTTGGGAGGAGCCTGGAATCATTGCGTGGTTGGTCCGTCCTTGCCCAGGCTTTGGTTGCGACGTTAGTGTCCCGCCAGCATCACAACTAGCTTGCTCGCCTTAGACCTTGGAGTGTAATCCTGGCACCTTTCCCTTGTTCTTGGCTACGTCTTTTTTCAAAATTGAACTACGTGCTTAAATGTTCTACTGATGTCTTCGTGACACCACCTCTTTAGGAGAAGTTTGGTGCGAGACGAGGATCTTACCGGGAACATAACTGGTGTTGTTGGAGTGTCGCTCTCAGGGCCTTACTGTTGGCGTTTAAAGTAGCTAGATAACGCGCTGCAGGAAAGCCAATTTTACGCAATGGGTTTCACAAAGCGATCGGGATTATAAGAGAAAGTACATCGAGCTCCTCAAGAAAAACACGCTTCCCATGGTAGAACCTGCATTCCTTGCATTATGAAAACATTGTCTGTTGGACTACGCCATTCTGCACGGTCGAGGCAGTTTAGATTTTGGACTGTGACTGACTCTGATTTCAAGGAAGAAAGCTTCGAGTTAAAAAGCGAGCTTTGACTGCTTTGGTAGACATCTCGGTAATAGACCTCGCGTAAGCAAGATTGAGGTGTCAACACCGTACTACTCTGCAGTGGTAGTGGCGAAATGCATGGATGAACCTCTCTTAAACATTGTTTTAGGAAACATTTGAAGTTCAATCCCTCTTTTATAGCGGAGACTACATGAATAGTCCAATTTTCGGGAAGAGATTCAAGCGTCATGTCTTTGTTCTTTTTAAAGCGTTTCGACGCCTCTCCTCTAATGGATATTCACCTTGACTCGTGATCACCAAGCAGCAGTGTTTTCATTTGTAACATCATGCCAATTTCTAGCCCGAATTCAGATTTTCTTTCACCTACTGTTTGCTGTTGAGTACCGACTACTCGATGGGAGTCCGTATTGCCAGCAGGCAGTGCTTCAGTTCCTACGCTGATATTCATTTATACTATCTAGCAACAGCAAGGGAAATTCTGCCCCTATTTGTATCCATACAATACAAAGCAAGCACCCTGTGGTACTTCCCATTTTCTGCAAGAAGTCTCGTCATACAAGCGATGGAAGTGCCCGCTGCTTTAGCCCGTACGTTTCCGTTTTCCTGAAACTAACCCGATAACTTTTTGATTACCGGGGTTGTGCATGTCACAATTGCATTCATGACTATCCTGGGGCAGATAAGTGCGTGTTACACACTTACATACTTCTATTAGATAGTTTTACCCAGGGGATATGCTTGGCAGTCTTGTGTAAGCAGCATTGTAGGCCCTTATGCATTTTCTGGAAGGGATGTGGTGGCGTGTGAATAAACATAGGGCAGTTTTCGTGACGACTGTAGTGTTGTCTTCGCTTCATTTTAACATATTGAGAGTTATTATACATCAAAAGTACAATTACAAATGCCAGATATCTATATTTTTAATTAAAGTGTGATTTGCAACGTTTCCTTAGCAACAGAGCATAAGATCCAAAAAATAAAACAAGCTACACTGGCAGATTCGGCACATTTTGTAAAAAAAGAATAAGCACTCCAAAAACAACAGAGGGTGTAAGGTTCACTCATGAGATCAGCGGCCAGGCGCCCGGGCTGCGCTTGGGAACCCGCCACTCTGTCTGGGGGCTCATCACCGTGGACTCTGCGCCGCAGCCGTCGCAAATTCGTCACAGCGCGCACGGGAGACAGATTGTCTGGCCCACCGCATACCACAGGGTTAATCCCCCATTGAGAACGCAGACGGTGCCGCCGGGTTCTGAAAAGCACCGGGGAGGTGTAATTGACGACGTCGGGGCCTGCGCAGCGCGCAGCCTCCATTGTTAACGCGCTCCTTCGGCGTAGTGCACTGTCACCGGCTTTCGCACTCACCCCGCCGGGTCGCGCGCAGTTGCTCGTACGCGAGCGTGCTATTGACCCAAAGATGGCAGCTCCTCATTGAATATTCCATAGCGCATTGAGTGACAGCTGTCTACGTGAATTTGGGCACTCCCTTACGCGTGAACGAACGCTACAGGGGCGTTCGCGATAGAGTGTGATCTCGAGGTGTTATAAGGCCGAACTTGGCCGTTGGAAATCGTTCTCGTCTGAGCGCAGAGATGGGCAGTTCCCGGCGGGACAAGGAGTCTCGACCGTTAAAGCTAGGTTGGGATTTGTGAGCCCCCTTGGCTGGAGGTTAAGATCGCGTCGGAAGTTTAGGGTACAGCGCCGTACCAGGCAACTAGAGGGATCTTGCGGCGAGACAGGGTCTCTGCCGTCGTTTCTGGAGCGGTTTGTGTACACTCCGAGGATAGGAGAGTTTGACGAATTTGAGAAGCTGAAGTGATTTGTGCGCACTTGGAGCTAGCGTCTAGCTGAAGTTTGAAGTTTTTCTTTCTATTACTCATGTACCCAGTTTTCCTACTATAAATAGCTGTATATAAACTCTTCATTTCACGTAATCAACCTCATCGCCTCGAGTTCGTCAATTCGACCGCCATCTCCAAGAACTTCAAAACCACCGCCCTGCCAGCATCCTGCCAAATCAACCGGAGCCCAGGCGATTGGGTTCCTGATCGACACCGGACTTCGGGGAAACGAAACACAACCATCTTTACTGGCGCAGTCGACAGGATTTGGCAGAAGAAATCACCAGGCCACAGCCAGGGGCAGCAAGTGGACGCAAGCCCGCCTTCGTCGGCAGCAGTCGAGCTCCGCGCGGAGTGGAGCGGCAGAGCCAAGCCAGCACACGGGGCCAGCGACGCGGCAGCCGACCACCGAAGGTGCGGATGAGTGTTATTTCCTACGCGTCGTTGTGGCGGTGTAGGCTGAGTCTGGGATTGGATGGTATACCTGGAGCATGCTGGTGAACATGACGGAAGGAGACGGAAATGGTCAGACACATGAGGCGCCACCTCAAGGAGGAACGGCGGCGCAGGGGTGGTCCAAGCGGAGTCTGAGGCAATATTTCTTGACGAATGGAGCTGGAGTTTCAAGAGCGCCAGGAGGAAAGAGCGCGCGAGGCGGTGGAGCGAGAGAGAAGAGAAGCGCGAGAATCAAAGGAACGTATACAAAAACTTGGGCTCGAATCTGAAGAGCGGTTGTGATGGTATGAGTTGGAGCTGGAGCGGAGAAGGCAGACGTCCTTGCGCTCGGACGCCCGCGAGCAGAAACAATGGGGCACAGAACTAGCTAGTTTTATAGCGACAACGAAGTTGTATGGTTCCGGCCAGTGTTTTGAACTTGAACATTGCGATGACAAAGTAAGCAGCCGTGACTCCCGACACGAGGCTAGCGTTTCCGCCGGTGTCAAACGCGTGGAGACGGACATTGGGATGAGGAGCGACGAGGTAAGCGCGTCTGGTGATACCGTAGAGCGGTGTAATGAAGCAAGGCTTCAACATGACGAGCAGCCTCGCGGGCAAAATTTCGGGATGGAGATGCAGCGCATGAGACAGAACCCTTCGAACAGGCCCTGTTATGCACGAACAGCAAAGTTGAATAGGGGCAGCCCGTTTTTCAATTTGAAGCCTCGCGAGAATGAGATAAGCGGCCGTGGCTGCGCCCGGGAAGCGAGCGGCTCAGCCGGGAACAGCTGCATGGAAAGGAAAGCGAGCACGCGGAGCATCCCAGCGAGCGCGTCCGGTATGGGAGCAGAGTCAAGGGGTAGCCCCGTTGTCGCGGGTGTAGGGCCGCCAGCTGCATTTGCACCGTACACTGAGCCAATGCATGCTGAACTTGCTAGCACGGGCGGTACCCAAACTCTAATGGATGGACCGGAGGAGATTGGCGTCGCGCAGTCAAGTCTGGGGGCCCGCCGAGCTCCCAATCCGCTCGAAAGTTTCACGAGAAAGCGAATTCCGTTTCGGGCGTTCAGGAGCTCGCCCCGAAGAGAAAGGAGATAGAAGACGAGAAAGCATGGGACGAGACGGAGCGAAAAAGAGGCGGAGTTGACGATCAGGGTGAGGAAAAGCAGGAGTTAAAGGCGGATAAGGGAGCTGAGAAGGTGGACTGGGTTGAACATGTAGAAAATGGAAGAGAAAGTGAGAGAGAACGCGAGAAGCCGGATGATGAGGAGCTCAGAACATTTGAAGAGGGTATGAGCGATACGGAGATGTCGTGTGGGTTAGGTAGTCATGAGGGTGAGAGTGTACCCGAGGAGGCTGATAGAGAACACCAAAACGCATGAGTGGAGACTGCGAAACAAAGAATGAGAGCTTATGAGGAGGTTAGGAAGGAGGCAGAAAAACCATGTGAGGAGACAGAGGAACAGGACGCAATCAGCGGTCTCGCAAAACTGGTGTCTGAGATAGAGCTTCGTAGCTTTAGTGTCTGTTGCGGCCGTTACCGAGGTTTAGTCGGGAGCCGCGCTGGAAAGGTTGACGAACTAAGTTCTGCGACCTGGCAGTGTGTCACTAGCACGAGTTTTGGGTTTTGCCAGGATGAGTGCGTGCTGGAACGGCTGAAAAACTGTCTTGCAAAAGCCACTGCTCAGAATGCACCTAGCGTGCACGAGCAGTTTCTGGTAATAACAGGTGCGTGTGAGGTTGTTGTTGTGGGGCAGTGTGTGCGTAAGGGAGAGAATGATCCCGAGAAGGTCGTCGCGTTCGCGGGCCGCCATTCCGCTCCAGCATCAACCCTTCGCCCACGCTGCAAGCACGCAGCAATGCCATACGGTGAGGCATTGGAGAGGCATGGCCGCGTGGCCTATGAAGCAGGAAACGGTTTCGTATTCTGTGATACCACTCCGTCTTCCGCGAAGTTGTGTTCACCTCATGGGGCTATATATTGTCGAGACTTGCGTTGACATTGCAACGCTACACCGTCCGGATCATCTGCAAAGGGGTTGGAAATACTCGAATGCACTACCCTGTTTTTGGAATGTTTCTTGGGGACTCTATTCACGACGGACGTGAACGTTCCCGTTCACCCGTCCTTTTTCGTTGGTGGTGTGTGTGTGTGTGTGTGTGTGTGTGTGTGTGTGTGTGTGCGTGTGTGCCGTGGTTGTGCGCGACGAGATGCTTTGGGTGCTCCATCCGTGCACCGAATTGATCGATCCGCGCACTGAACGGAACTTTCTGTGCGCCGCAAGGGAGCTAAAGCTCCGCCGAACATTCTTGAGAGAACGTTATCAGGCTACGCCGTCAAGGAGGACATTTGCGTGCGTGCGCATAGTGACAATGCAAACTTTCTTAACCTTTATTTTTGTTGACTGCAAAATTACCCGTGTTGTTTGCCAGTCGTTATTCCTTTTGTTCTTGTTGTCGAGTGCCGGAATATGGGCGCGTGGTTGCTGTTATAGCGGGCATCAGTGTTTAGGTTGAGTTGTCTCGTTGTTCTTGGCGTACGCGCCACGGAGACACGACCCAGTTTCTTTTTATTTGCACTTAGTGTTTTCAGCATTTTTTGTGTTTTCTGCTTGCTAGAGTATTCCGTCTTGTTTGAACGGCTAGTGAATAGGTTGTGTTTGTAGCTTAGGTGAGAATGGGTTCGGATGAGCTGCAGAAATAGAAGGGGGCTCATTTGTGGTTATACCTAGCTCCTTCCACGTGTTTTTTTGTTTGTTTGTTCCGCTGGTATTGGTGAAGGAGAGATGAAACGAGTGGCCCTTTTAAATTCTTTTGGGATTGACTGAACCAAGAGGTCCAGTAACCTTCTTAAAGGGGGGAGTTGTAAGGTTCCCTTATGAGATCAGCGGCCAGGTGCCAGGGCTGCGCGTGAGAACCCGTCACACTGTCTGGGGGCTCAGCACTGTGGACTCTACGCCGTAGCCGTCGCCTATTTGTCACGGCGCGCATGGGAGACGGATTGTATGACCCACCGAATACCACAGGGATAATCCCCCATTGAGAACGCAGACGGTGCCGCCGGGTTCTGAGAAGCACCAGGGAGGTGTAATTGCCGACGTCGGGGCGTGCGCCGCGCGCAGCCTCCATTGTTAACGCGCTCGTTCAGCATAGTGCACTGTCGGCGCCTTTCGCTCTCACCCCGCGGGGTCGCGCGCACTAGCTCGTCCTCGAGCGTGCCGTTCACCCAAATATGGCGGCGCCTCATTGAATATTCCGTAGCGCGCTGAGTGACACCTGTCTACGTGAATTTGGGCACTCCCTTACGCGTGTACGAACGCTACAGGGGCGTTCCCGAGAGAGTGTGATCTTGAGGTGTTGTAAGGCCGAACTTCGCCGTTAGAAATCGTTCGTGTCTGAGCGCTGAACTGGGCAGTTCCTGGTGGGACAAGGAGTCTCGACCGTTAAAGCTACGTTGGGTTTTGTGAGCCCCCTAGGGTAGATGTTAAGATCGCGTCGGAAGTTTAGGGTACAGCGCTGTACCGGGCAACTAGACGGATCTTGCGGTGAGACAGAGTCTCGGCCGTCGTTTCTCGAGCGGTTTGTGTACACTCCGAGAATAGGAGAGTTAGACGAGGTTGAGAAGCTGAAGTGATTCGTGCGCACTTAGAGCTAGCGTCTAGCTGAATTTTGAAGTTTTTCTTTCTATTACTGATGTACCCAGTTTTTCTACTGTAAATAGCAGTATATAAACCCTTCGTTTCACTTAATCAACCTCATCGCCTCGAGTTTGTCAATTCGACCGCCATATCCAAGAACTTTATCACCACCGCCCCGCCAGCCTCCTGTCAAATCAACCCGAGCCCGGGCGATTGGGTTCCTGATTGACACCGAACTTCGGGGAAACGAACTACAACCATCTTGACTGAGGGGGAGAGACTACAAATAGTGACAGGGTTACCTGTTTGTGCTTTTCCTTTTGTGTTTTGTTGTTTTCGTGCTGATTTTTCAAAATAAAATAAATATGCACGGAATTCAATTAGAGTAAGGTAACTTTTCCTTGGGAACCCTGCTTTGAATATACAAGTGAGTTTCCTGAATCGATTCCTTGAATGTTCTATGCGATTTTTGATATTAGTTATGCACTGAATTCTCAAAGGAACACAACTGTGAGTTGGTTCAAATTTTATTTGGAGTTGCATAGTGCAGTTTCACCAGTATAAGACGTTTAGGCTAAAGCTCAAAGCATTGGATTATGTAGCACATTCTGTGGCACCTTGTTGTCCAGCTAGCCTAAGAATATTGTGAATCCGGCGTCATTGGCGACTTTTCCGGCGTCATTGGCGACTGGTGCAGGCGAAAAAACAAAATATCTGTGTGCGAAGATTTACCGCATGTCAAAAATTCATAGGTGGCCTGAATTAACCCATAACCTTCCATTAAACTTCCACTCAGAGCTATCCGAAGCTATGCGAAGTTTTGCCGCGTGAAACCCAAAAATATGAATTATGAAGTCTACGGCCCTACTGTACTCGTGTATTTTGACTGAAGTTATTCTGGTTTTCTGTTTATTACTCCAGAATCAAAGTGCGCAGCCAGTGTCGAATTGACAAGATTTGACCAATTCAGGTAGAAAGCAAGAAATTCTTTCTAGCACAAATGGCTAGAGCCATTAGCAGGAGCCACTCAGTCAGCTAGAGCCACTGAGCTATAGTGGCTTCAAGGGTGTTGTGCTGGACTTGCACTTCGGAGGTGCTGGCTTTGATTCCCAGGTGGTTTATACTTTTCCACGGGTATTTTGAACTCAATTGACCTCTGTTTTCTTTGCACTGTTGGACAATATAGGAGCCGTTGTACTAAAACGGAGAGCGGATAGTGTCTTCTTAGTAAACGGTTCACATGTTGCGTTCGCACTGATAAGGTAGAGTTTTCAAGATTGTGTGTACGGTCGGTTACGCTTGCTAAATTCCGGTTACTTAACAAAACATGTTGATGAGAAAATTGGTGCATAGTTTTAATGGAAGAAAACATGGGGTAGACTAGACGGGGACGAAGAAGAAAAGGTACGAAAGATAGAGGCGCGTGTTTCTGTCATACCTTGTCTTCTTCGTCCACGTCTAGTTGGCGCCACGTTTTCTTCCTTTATAAGTGGCGCCTGTATCTGTCGTACCTTGTATTCGTCGTCCACGTCACGTTTACGCCATGTTTTTATCGGTTACTTAAATACAACCATTTTCTAATTGCAGGCCTATGATAAATGAGTAAAGGTGATGATCTAGCTAAGAGGTCCAAAATACACAGCCCGCACACATTTCGGTTGCAATCCGGCCCTGTCCCGAGTGTATTATGTTCTTTCATCTATTCTTATTTGCTTTTTATGGCGCAGCCACTGCGGTCACCCTGTGTTGATGCATCACCGTGGAACAAATATTTATATTTCAGCATCGGCATTCAGATTTTAATCATCCTGGAGATTGGTATTAAACATGTTCTCGAATCAAGACCCAGATTCCATTCAGGAATGACCTGGAATATTTACAGAGGCGGGGAAGGACATGTTTCTTTCAAATGACAGCAGTAGCTGACATTATGTTACCCGGTCCCCTTCATTTCAATCTTTTTCGCTGTCCGGACCTTTGTGTGACAAAAGTTTGTGTCTTCTGCGTTCTCACTGGTGTGTATTTCAATCGCCCGGTCTAGACGCACAAAACTGTACTGACTGTGCCATGAATTCGTTATGAGATTCGACATTTACGAACATGCATTCGCATAAATTCCACTGAAGCATAAACAATTCATGCTGCCGAGGAAGCGGCAGAAAAGGTGCACACTCGTAAGTGGGCAGCTACCACTTAGTAGATTACATGGAATCAGCACTGCGCCTCCATGTGGTGCTTCGAACCCCTCCAGAAAAAGTTCACCAAACCATAGAATCACCTAGTGCTTGATGTAGTTGCTAGATCTATTTCCTTCGAAATGCAAACTGCTCGACACCAGATTTTTCTACAGTAATGTGGTCATATTGACAAGTAGGAGGAATTCGAAAGCTGTGGGAGAAAAGTATGACCAACATGACAATTCCAACCGTGCCAAGACCTCCCAGTGTTGCGAGCTTTACGACGAACGACCGGTGCACTCGGCAACGAAAAGAGATACAGCAGAAAGCAGAGCAAGGCGTCACAGCTCTACGAGGGTGCTACGAATGGTAGAATGAATGGTTCATCAAAGCTGTGTCTGCCCGTCATCATGCTATTTAAAGTGCCAAGGTGTTTTTACCGGCACTGTGCTCACACTGAAAGAATGGTTCAGGACAGTTTCCGCAAAGCTGTGCGTCAAGGATACTATTCCTGTTTGCACTGGACCGACACAAGCCAGAATTACTGGTTACTAAACTAGATTTCCGCACAACAAAAGTGGACACTTTCTTGTTCTGCAATAGTTGACGACATCATCATCAGACTAAGGGCATAGTTATTAACATGCCCTTAAATAATTTATGCACCACATCATTTCATAGCAGATGGGTTTAATTGAATCAAGTTATTTGATATATATAACTATTTTTTATTGCACTAAGGAGTTCAACTCGCTGGAAGCAGCTTCATTCCGTGTAAGGCAATTTGAAGCACACTGGCCCCTTTGTTTTCTTCCTACCTCACTCTTACTGTTCAATAATAAATTTATAGCAGTAAAAAACAACAAATACAGAAATGAGAAAAAAATTTAGCGCATGTGATACCCCTAGCAGTTCATTGTTTTGAACTTGTAAGAGTCAAGCTGGCATAAATCCGTAGATCGGTTTTGTTTTGCTTTGGCATCGGTATTTTCAGTAGACAAGCTGATGTCTTCATGGCTATCAACTTCCGTGCTACTGTAAAACCTCGGTTTAAACGTACAAAGAGTCAGAATGTGCGGGTTGATCGAAAGTATACCATCAATTACAAGCCAGGCATGGGCGGGATCTGATTATGTTGCCACGATTGACCTGCACATATCAGGCCCACTACAATGACAGGGTTAATGCAGCAGGCAGGCTTTGGGCCCTATGACTGCAGTCAGGATATGCTGCATGAGAAAGAAATTGGAAGATGAAGAGTGAAACAACGTTCATGCACCAGTACATAAATAATGTATGACTACTGAAAAGCAGGAAAAACGACAGAGAATACCACACAAGCAGTGCTCCTGCGCTGTGTTGTCATACTGGCCGTTTCCACTGCATTTCCATTGTTTATCGAACGCCAATTGGGTTCACTATATAAAATACATAACGAAAAAAGTGTCCCTTCGGAGGCAACCAAAAGCACTGTTTGCCATAAGCGGGTGCAGCAAACTAAAACAGCGTGTTACAAAACCCCACAAACCACACACAGGCACGAAAACCTTGCTAACAGCGCTCTTTTGCACTCCCGCATATATCACTTGGATGAATTCAACCATAAATGATACTGCAACGTCATAAGTAATTTTTGTTATAAAATTAACATTTCTTACCACGAAGCACGTTGGCTTAGAAAATCACAGAGGATACCAAATAGTGTTATGGGTGCCACAGTGGCAAAAAAACGCCATGGGCGAGAGAGGTTTGCATTGCAACGAGTCAAATGTATCAAAATGCTTTATCGAGCCGTGCATAAAACCACCAACATCTCGCGATCGCCAACACACGCAAGCAGACCAGCATAAACAGCGACAATAATGCAAGAAGGTGAGAACGTGGCGTTAAGAATTTCATAAAGTCAACTTGCGAGCACAGAGCAACTTCTTCAGTAGCAAGTATGTTCCCTCCTCCTCCCCCTCAAGAAAAAAGGAGCCCTCACCTAAGTCGGCCGAGGGTTAACGGTTGGCCACCC
This sequence comes from Haemaphysalis longicornis, assembly GCF_048455015.1. NCBI lineage: Eukaryota > Metazoa > Arthropoda > Arachnida > Ixodida > Ixodidae > Haemaphysalis > Haemaphysalis longicornis. The sequence goes on from NW_027526361.1 coordinate 198,418,084, forward strand.
AGAGCTGACTGAAAAGCCATAGTGCCAGAAGACGCTGGAGATCTTGAGCGACGATTCACTGGGTGACGATTATCGCCTGTTTACGAATTCTTGCGTCAACCGCAAACATCGAAAGCGACTGGCTGTATCGCTGTGGAGCGTACGCCGTGTAGGCAATATTCGGAACAATGTAAACATGCGGCGCGGCAACGCTGGGAGCAAACGTGACGTCCCGCACGCCTAGTGGTCCTCCTCACCCGCAGAAATGGTCGGTTAGTTCCTCCTGTGTAGGCCAGGTCCCAAGTACTGGCTTCCTACAGTGTGCGCCCGCGGTTGGGCAAGACGCTCTCGTCCAAACAGTTCACTGAACAGTTACTCCTCCCAAAAATGCTTTCTTCGAGGAAATCAGAACGCCCCTGTTCGATTTAGGCTTTTTCAATGAAGCCCTCCTCCTCACGCGTAAGCTATGCTCCTCCTGTCGCTAAATGCTTACTTGCCTTGTTGATACTAGTGCACAATAAAATTGTATAACAACTGTTTTATAAGATTTTTACGGAACAGTAGCGTAATAGGTGAAATCAAGATTTCTGACAATTTTCCTGGTGTTCTGCCCTTGGATGTATTCAATTTATTTTTGCTTTTAAAGGTAGCCAATAAAATTGTCCAAGAGCTAAGTTAAGAAATTTCTCCCAAGAAGCGTGTAAAGCTCCCAGCGCTATTTTTTAATTACACTCCTCGGGAACTGGAATTCCGTTCAATTTTCCTGCGGAGCATTGCACTCGCCATCTGTTAAAAATTTTCGAAACCAGATGCTTCCTATTGGAGTTCCTGTTATTTGTTATGAAGCTGTGACCCGTGCGTATCCACGAAACCTAACGTGAGTAACTAGTCCTTTGACACATCATCTTTTTTCAATCTTCCAAGTTACCATGAGTAACTAGACCTTCGACCGCATCATCTTTGCACACTTTGTTTGGGGTTATTTTGAATAAAACACAATTTCCAGCCGTGTGCCATAATCGCACATCCCCGTGAATAGCCCATATATTGACAGGAGGCGGGAGTCCCTAATTTTGTACCACTCCACCATGAGCTACCAAATAATGAAAAGAGATAGCTCAAAACGTGTAATGTCCATTCATGTAATTAGTATAGTGGGCCTCCCGAGCATCGCCATGTACTAACGCTAGTGAGTAATAATCTACCCTTTATGGTGGTTGTTGGTCCAGCTCTGAAATGTGGGAACACGTTGTACGCGTAATCTCGAAGGAGTATCTTTGGAAAATAAAAACAGGTAGATTTGATTGATTCATTGAGGGGTTTAACATGCCGACGCTTCACAGGCGATGAGGCGCGCCGTAGTGGAGTGCTCCTGATTAATTTTGACCACGTGGGTATCTTCAACGTGTGCCTAAACATCGAACACACCGTCGTTTTTGCTTTTCGCCTCCATCAGAAAAGCGGCCGCCGCGGCAGGCAATCGAACCCACTTTCTCGTGCTCAGCACGAACAGAGGTAGCTTTTGCTACTACTTAAACTGCTCAGGCTCTTTTCAGTGCAAGAACATTTTCATTATAAGCTAGATCATCTTTTTCTGAAATCGTTTATTTCGTTTGGAGAAATTGCTTCGATGGAGGTTAGCGTTGTGGTGGCTCTAAACAGTTCAATAGAGGTAGTTTCAGTAACAGATGTGTTTATACGTACCTAATGTAAATTGAACACCGAAGATGTTTTTGCTTCAAAACGTATTTTTGCAAAAAACTTGAAACTCGGGTCGCTCCTCTGAGGCCGTACTATGCTCGCACGGGAAAAAGACGATCCAGATCGGGTGTATGCATTTTCACGGTCTAACGTTAGGTGACATCTGTGCCACTCCCTAAATGGTCCATCATGTTTACGACCTGGAGCCTGCTCAGCGTTTGGTGTAATACTGGATATTTCCAATACCCGCAAACACTACGGCAGAACTAAGAGTTCAGCAATATTTAATGGCGGAATTGTGGAATCAGACAGAATTGATTACGCAAATTTGTTATCTTTGTATTACCGTTTTGGATGCGTGCACAACCGTCGTTGTGATAAAATTACCACAGAAAATAAATTTAGAGAGCTGTATGACGTAACTAAGTACCAGAAAAACGATAAATGATTTTTGACTGACAACTGATCATTGATTGGCTTCCAACTAAATATAAATTATTACTTAACTGTGATCTTATATCTTACATACTTTTTTACTTCTATCTTGGCTCTCATCATGCAATCCTCTGGGGGTTGTCTTTAGTATCAAGCAACATCTATTATTCCCTGTATAGCACCACAAGAACACAGCATTAAAATAATTTTATTGACCATTCTCTGCCATTTGTAATCCCTTTGTTTTCTTGTATATAAAATGTACGAGTAAAAATACTGCATCAGACTATGCCACCTAAAAAGAAGTTTAGGGACCCGACGAGAGAGTGACAACTTCACAATATACTGTTTCACAAAACATGGAATAAAAATAACTCACTTTCCTTGTTTCTTTTTCTACTAGTAAGCCTAAACCATATTACGTTACAGTTATAGACTACGAATGCGGCTCTCCTGCCGTCAGAACGTTGGATAATCTGGTCGTTCGTTGTGATTTCCGTGGAAAACCAATACATGCCAGTGAAATAGAGTTCATAAGCTTCCAGACAATTCGTTCACGAATTCCTGCCTTTTTTGCCAACAAGTTTTTATCCGCTCAGAAATTCTCCAGACAATAGACCTTATGCGAAATTGCTTGGTGATCTAGCAACACTGATGTAAACGAGACCGTCGGCCATATTGGTACGGGCGCCGATCGGGAAGTCTCGTATTGTTTACTGTGGAACAGTAGGTGACGGTAACGCGGTATGGCCCAAACTGGACGGCGTTTTCCGGCTCCCGACCGCGGATTGTGGACGAAGGACTTGTCTGCGCTGCAGACTGTGTCTGAAGACTCATACCACTCGGGGTGCCGCGCCAAAGACCCACCCGAGCGGCAGCGGAGCAGGGCATGCCGCCTAGCCACCGAGGCGCATTGCTCGCCTTCATCTGTGCGGACAAACACGTGCGACCCGCAGTAAGTAAATCCTTTTTTGTTTTTTCCTTGACGCGAGTTAACCGGTATGAGCATTTGTATAGCACTTTGCTCACCGTTGTTTACCATGCAAATGCGTAGCGGCGACCCTGTTGCAGTAACCCTGAAAGAGGAAAGCGACAATCGCCAGACCGTACTGCTAGTGGGTGGATTAGGTATTTTCAAATGCTGTACAGTCGTGAGCTGAAGTAAACGGACCACGGGAGCGGTGGCCAAAACTAATCGCTGCGCCGTCTGGTTGCGCGGCGCCTGCTGTCGAGACCGCGCACAGCGCAAGCGCGGCCTCTCAGTACAGCACGCATGCCGGCATCGGTCGCTTTTTCGCGATGGCATCGCGCTCCGATAAATTGGCGCCAGGGGAACATCGCCGATTTTTTGCTGTCTGCAGATCAACCCGCCTTCTCTGGAAACGGCATGCTCTCGCAATCGGCGGCAGCAGTGCGGACAACGCTGCTCCGCTGATAAAGTTGGCGCACCACTGATTATCTCGTGCTAGTAGATTCTTTCACCGACTCATCCCCATCAACAAATGAAGTAAAAAAAATCCCAGTGTATTTGAAGAAAGGAAGACAAAACACCATCTTTTCCCGTCTTTCAGCATAGTTGCGAGATTTTAGCGCTCTGAGAATATAAGCGAACTTGAAAAGTTATTCCTGCCAATCTTTACACACTAAGGTTTCAACAAATACTGTAGTGTTTACGTATGTGCTGCATTCATTTATGAAACTTCGTTGCCTTACGCAGCATATGTGCCATTTCACAATCGCTCGGGAAAATCAAGTATCGTAATTTTAAGTTTAAGGCAGCCATCCATACATTTAGTGTTCGAAAACTCTATTGCGATATGCGATACCATTGAACGGGGTTTTGGATACACAGTGACTACAGAAACGCAGCCAAACCACAATCTTGATTTCGATTTATTTTCACATGAAAACAATATGTTCGTACGCACTTTTAGTAACAGGATTTGAAATCGATGCATGTGATACAAATGGAGATGACTACCTCATGGTCGGTGACATGCGGTAAACAGACGACGTTATAATTCAAAAAAGCCCAATTTATTTACACATTTATTTGCAAAACAGAGCACAGAACAGCCGTACTCAGATGAGGGTTCGCAGAAAAAAAGAGATGCGTGAGGGCACCTCGGAGGGTCCATGGGTGCCCCCGCGGCACTGTCAAACTTTGTTTTTTCTAACCTTGTCGCCAACTCGAAAAGTGTATTTGCCGCATGGCATGTTCGAACAAAAAAAAAGTCAAAGCTGGCTTTTTTACACAACGTTTTATTTATGCGAGAAAAAACACACACAAAAGGCTGGCATAGAAATATGTAATGAACGACTTTGGTTGCAAGGGTTCATTGTCGGACAACACGACACGCATCAAAATGTTCCGTCGTGGTGTACCGCATCACTGTTTCAAGTCCAAAAGGGGTCTTGGCACGCTAACGGCCTAGTACTACTGGCATAAAAAAATCAGAGATAGTACAAATATCCCGTCCTGTGGGCTCCACTATCTTCTTCAAAACACTGAACACTTTAGCTTCATTATAAAAGTCCCGCCTCCCAAAGGCACGTCAAAACAGAGAGGGAGGAGGACCTATCGATTAAACCATACCACACCGCTGATCGGCCACGACAATCAATCTTTGCTGTGCACACGAATAGCCACGTGACGCAACTCTCTCACTCTCATGCGGAAACCCCAAGGTGTTTATAGAAAACAAGCTAACGAACAAACAGCAAAACAACAGAACTCCACTCAGAAACTCGCAGCGTTGAAATATCAAACCTCGTGTTCTCAGTGTAAAGCAGAGCGAAGCAATGCACGCCGAAAATGATGTTTAGCGCAGATTTCCTTTTTTGATAGCCCATTCCGGTATTCCAAGAAGTCGCGTCGTGCACGAATTATACACGATCCATCACGTACTCACTCATCAACATATATCTGCCGTCGTGGCGACAGCCTTACACCCCCGAGAAACCGAAACACGGCTGCGTAGTTTTAACATCAGCCCCAAAGACCCACCCTCACGGTCTCCCCATTCAAACATCCTGACCTCTCGACTGACCTCACAGTTCTCGTCTCTCTTCTGGTGGCTTCTATCAAACATGACCCATATAACACCCTCAAAGACAGTGGAAACAATTTTACCTATCGGCCAGCACCCCTCCGCCTGTTTCTTTCATGTAGCGTGCATGCCAGAGTGGGACATCCCAACTTTCCTACACACGATGAAAAGCGAAACGCTTCCCCATACGCGCGCTGCGCACCGCTCCGCACCGCCCATCAGCCAAGCCGGCATTGAATCGAGGAAATAAAAAAGACCAAACAAGGTAAACGGCACTAATAAATGAGATTCTGGCGGTTTTCAGGATTTAAGTGAAGCACTCGAACATAACAGCAGGTTCGTGCAACATTGCATTTGTCTATGCAAAAATGAAAAATGTAAAGGTAATGATTTCCTTACAGTATAAAAAATAAAAGCACTGCAGATAACTTCCGCATGAAAACAAAAAGTAATAGGCGTAGCTTGCATTTTAATTAAATGTTCATCAATAGGTTGACACAACACTAGTGGCCGGAGTGGTTGCCGTCAATGGCAATTACTTCGCGAATACGATCTGGCATTGATCCGTAAAGGGGGGCCACCACATCTGCGCGTCTTCGAAGGCGCTCCCACTCCTCCTTTACGGCATCCCACAAAGCGTCCGCCGTAGTGTGGACAACGTTTGCACGGGCTAGTTGGGATTTCATCACACCCCAAACATTTTCTATGGGGTTCAAGTCAGCGGCGTTGGGCGGCCACTCCAGCTGGGGCACTTGTCTGTCATCCAAAAGCTGGATGACACAGCGCGCTTTGTGGATGGGGCTGCGGTCGTGCTGCAGCAGGAAGCACCCGTCCTTGAATGGTCCGTCGTATACGTACGGCAGAAGCACGTCGTCGACGATGCCGCAGTAGAAGGACGCATTGAAACGCCCGCTAATGCGGACCAGGGGACCAAGTCCGTCTTTGCTGATGGCTCCCCAGACGCTCACTGCACAGCGACCACTGGAGAGCACCTTTTGGGTGTATCCCGGCTTGTATCTGCATAGAAATAAATGCAATGCGTCAATAGGTGCAAAAAATACTAATTCGGTTGTGCCAGTTAATTATAGCTCCAGAGTCATTACCCTTTAAATGCGACTCCTAGAGCAACAAAAAGCGTGCAATTGTGTGACTTACAACAATATGTTCCAACCCAAACAACCAATCATAGTGCTGCTCACAAGAAGTCCCCATAAAGAACTGCTGCTAATTATTGAAAGAAACGGCTATAGTAAAGATAAGTCACTCAATACGATGGGCAGTTAACAAGGACAATTGTAGCTTTATCTGGCGAGTTGTAACAGTTTTTAACCCAGCATGATATTTTATAAACGATTAATATTGGAGTGAATTGCAGCTGTGTTCTTACCTCGACTTAGGAGGGCGCCAGACGGGCCGCTTCTGCTCCGTTCGCGTAGAAAATGTGGATTCGTCGGTGAAAATAACTTCTTTCCATTCTTCGACTGTCCAATTTTCCACGCTTCTGGCGAACTCCAGTCTCTGCTGCCGCTGAGTCTCCGTGAGGAACGGCTTTTGTGCTGCCACGCAGCTTTTTAGGCCAGCCTCCCGGACTCTCCTTCTAACTGTGGTGCACGAAACGTTAAGGTCTAGTTCAGCCCTCAGTTCCGGCGCACTCATAAATGGCTCTTCAACGGAAGAAGCAACAATTAACATATCTTCCTCTTCTCCCGTAGCCCTTGGCCGTCCACTACGATGCGCATCCTCCACTCGTCCGTCTTCATCACGGAAAGCCTGGATAATCCGGCTCACTGAAGTTCTCGACCTCCTGGTGCGTCGGCAGATTTCCCGTTGCGGAACACCTTCTGTAGCAAGCTTTATAATGTGAAGCCTGTCTTCGTGCGGCACTCGTGGTGGCATCTTCGCAGAAGACGCAGCAAGAGCAAAGCAGTCCCCTTAAATGCATGTTTCTGTCCACTCACACGACAGAAACCATATCACTGGGTTGCAGCGAGCGTTATGTCACTTGAGAAATCCCAGCCATGAAAATTAAAAAAACAAATTACCTATTACCTATTGCGACACTTGTCGTGCGATAATGCCCAAAAAGGCAGACGAATTCGCACCCTGCATGCGCTTGACTATCGGCATTGTGCTGGGGCATGATAAGATGCATCATACTTCAAACAAAAAACAGCGCTCAAGACGGGACAGAAAGAAGGAGGCTACACACACAGCGCTGTGTGTGTAGCCTCCTTCTTTCTGTCCCGTCTTGAGCGCTGTTTTTTGCTTGAAGTATGAACCAACAGGCCCAAATACTTCCTTTGCATAAGATGCATGTCTGCGAAACATTGATCACAAAGGCAGGACAGACAATCTCTAAAGCACCTCTTTAAAGCAAAATAATTGACGTCTAGCTTTAAGAAAACAAAATCTGTTAGTGGTACCTCACCTGGAATATCGCGTGTCGCCGTCGTCTGTCACCCAAAACACGCATTGCTACCAAGTCAACTTTAAAGGGGCCCCATGACCTGCCTATGCGGGCGAATATATCTAAGAAACAAATGCACTTTATTTGAACTTAAAGACCACTGTGCGGAGTTCCACGCAGTCAGTTCACACTGGACTTATAAACGTTCAGAAATATCGGCAGCTGTCAATACATCATTCCAGTGAACAGTTCTAGGTCATAAATGGCATACTTAAAAAAACCATTCCACGTCAAGTTATACGAAAGTTGTCTGCTTCCAGGGCTCCTCAATCACCGAGATCTTAGTCGGCCTCGTAGATAATTAGTAGTCGCAGTTTTAATACGATAACGGGAAGATACAACTTCCAAATCAGTTCGAACAGCCTCAGCAGGTTCAGCAAAACAACCGCGAAAATTGGCTTAGAGACTCCTCATTTCTCTCTGCTAAGATAATAATGTATTAATTCCAAATTTCATCAATCTAATTCACACTAAAGTATGTTTACCCTACGCCAACTACAACTGTTCGCGTTTAGTTTTTCGAGGTGATTTGCTTATTACCTTCATAACAAATAGAAAAAATATGAAGTCGTTATTGTATATCCTACGTCTTAGTCCAACATGTTTACTAAAATTTAAAAAAAATCAACGTGGGACGTCATCTTCGTTTGAAGCGTTCGTGTTATTGAATAATTACTAAGGCGGCATTTATTTCATGTGGTTTTAGAATTTTGAAGTAGTATTTGAGCCCTTCAAAAACAACATAGGCTGCGTTTTATCTGACCAATCATTCGTGTTAAATTCGTGTTAACACTCTTGTGTTAAATTTGTGGGAAATATACGAACTCTCCCAAGCATGGGCGCACGCACATACACCGACAATTTGGTCACGAATAAGCTGCTATGCGTGTCCCGGTGGGTATCTTTCGCGAAAATCGCAGCGTTATAGCAAGGTGTGATGTGCACGATTGCGGGGTTTGGTGACGGGTGTGATTAGGTGTGGAAGCTGAATTGCTTGGAATTCATTGTAATGTAATGGGAAGCCTCTTTCATTAGGAGACAAGTTTTCAATGCAGCCGGGGCAAATATAGCAAAACAAGCAAAATATGCCGCACACCACCGTGAGTTACAAGAAAGGCCCCACTCTGGTTGGCCGCTTTGTTCGGATGTATTTACTGCAATGCTTTTCCCGCTGGTATACATAAGAAGAAAACACTCTGTTCGAACTTCCTAAGCCCGTATATTTTATCCGGGATGCAACAAGTAAGAAAAAAGAAAGATAAACAGCCTATGAGCCCGACGCAGCCACAGCACGCTGAAAGTGACAGCGTAGAACCGTTGCGGCATATCAGATGATTACCATAGATAGGGCGGTGCTGGGCAGCGTTCGCCTAACTACGCGGCGTGATTCCCCTGGCGCTGATTTATCGAAGCGACAAGCAGTCTCGAAGGAGCAGGGGATAGTGGCATGCGTGCTGTACTGATAGGCCGCGCTTGCGCTGTGCGCGGTCTCGACAGCAGGCGCCGCGCAACCAGACGGCGCAGCGATTAGTTTTGGCCACCGCTCCCGTGGTCCGTTTACTTCAGCTCACGACTGTACATCGAATTTACGGGATGATTTTTGGCGAAGATGTTTACGGAAAGGTTGCGGCCGTTTTCCGTGACGGTCGTTCGCCCGCGCGTTTGCCGCAAAGCAATCGCGCTTTGCGGCGAAGTCAACTACAAAAGTGCATATACGCCTTGAATTTTCTTTTTTTGTGTGTGTTTTCATTATTTATTGCGCATGTTCTGCCGCAAAAGTCTGTTTTTGTGTCTTTCTTCTCCTTTTTTGGCGGTTGGGTGGTTGTGTTTGTTTCTAAAGCGCATGTTTTTGGTGTGCACGAACAGATAATACAGTAAAACCTCGTTAGCTCGAACTCACTGAACTAGAAGATTTTTTTTAATTCTATAGGTCATCGGTATAGCCCGAACGTTTACCTGTTTATCTCTAAAGGTTCTGAAAGTGAGTTCCACATAATCATAATATTGCTTGCTTAAGTTATGACGAACACGATTATGCGGGTACTGGTATCATTACCCACGGTGAGGTTTTTAAATGTTAAACTACCTTCTCTTGAAAATGCATTAACAAAGCATGCAGAGATACTTGCACGCTCGAACTTGACAAACAATTTTGACATCATTGCTGTTTGAGGTGTAGATTATTGCCCTTGCAACAGTGTTAAGCAAGACACAAAATCTGGTCATTTTGAGTCTGTTCCTTGCGGCCACTGATTTCTTCTCGGTCCCTTTACCATAAACTGTAGCGGACTAGTGCTGTTCTTCCCTGAGTGCTATTTACTGTTATTCTCTCTGTTCTTGCAGGTTGGGCCTCATCCATGTGCTCAGCAGCTGCTTTTGCTCCCAGAAGAAAAGGGGCAGGCCCTATGTTGTGTGCCTCACGTTTGAAGAGGCGGGAGGGTGATTGTGGAGGCAGCGTGCGAGTGCCCGGCGGGTTGCAGTGGAGCATGGAGTCACATCCTGGCTGCTGTGCACCTACTCGCCCTCTTGCAAGCTGAAGGTTTTGAGAGGCGCCACCGGGGCTTGCGTGCACTGAGCTGCCACAACAGTGGGGACGTCCGAGACAGCAGGGCATCAAGCCAGCGAGTGTCCAAGACATTGACTGGAGAAGCCCGCGAGGAAATGGCCCCTCCCTTCCCTTGCCAATGCGTCTGCTCGATGCACGTCGAGTACAGGAGCAATGCGAGCAGCAACAAAGTGCTGTGCAGGCGCTTGGGAGAAACCTTGGTAGCCTTGGGAAGGGTTTTTTTGCCCCAGTTGTGCTGGCCTCATCCCCCACAGTGACAGAATGACTGTCATGACAGTGACTGGCATGGCACCTGAAGGGTCACCTATGAGCTACCAGCAAGCATTCATGCCACATTTCGCCGTGGTCATCTCGCCAGCACGCAGAGGCTGGACAACGTCGTGTTTACTAGACCGCGGCATGCAGGGGTGCACGAATGCTTCCCTTTGTTCCATTTATATCCACAGTTTGCTATACTGCACGCGCTATAAATCAGCGAAGTAGTTTAATTTACTGGTATTTTCACTGTGGATACAAAAAAAGCAAAAGCACTCAAGCTGATGTGTGGCGGCCTGATTCAACTGTGGCCGTTTTCTTTTTTTTTTTTTTGAATAAAACTTGAAAGTTGTCTCAGCTGCCTACATCAATGGTCACTATCATTACGTCGGAGGCATGCATGCAGCATGTGACAAACTAGTGGAGTAGGTGTGTATTTTAGACGCAAAATATTCGGCAGTAAATACATCGTGGCTTAAATGACAATGGGCACCAAGTTAACTTGACGTAACAACAAACCTTTCAGCCCGGCAAATCGAGAACCAAGTGCAAAAGCTCGAATTTTCCCCCGTTAGATCATAATAAAACACTACGCCACTTCTGCAACGACACGCGGCTAAATGCTACGTAAAAGAAACCAACAACACACTCCCATACCGTGCGCGCCCGCCACAGAGGAAATTTTCAACCATGCCGTGACGGCGTAGTGCGGCAAGAAAAGTTTGTTTACAGTCTTAGGTAAGATAAAGGCTCGTGTAGGGGCTAAGCGGTACCATTTAACAATGAAATGAAGCGGGCGCAGAGCCACAGGGACGACTGAAGGAACAGCCTAATTTTGGCAACGTGGGGTACTGTTTTCCCGGTCGAGCGCCGCTGTCAGTCGCATGAATAGGTGGCACACGCTCAGGCTTCATTTAGAATACAAAGGCTGGACCACAGAACTCCAACGCAGATGTATTTTTCATCCGGACAGCGTCTACGGAATCCCGCGCTTAGCGAACCAACGACAAATATTCGCTCCCAGGGCACCGCGCCCAGCGTGTCACAAAGGTTGCCCGCGCCGGCATCAGAAAGTTCGTTCAAAAGCGTGGAACTTTACGTACCTTTTCTCCATTTAAATCGGTATTTCCGCATTGCGTGCACTGCGGCACGAAGCAAAGCTGCGGCATTGTAGTCCATCACCAAGAGCGGTCAATGCCCGCCTTCTATGTTTTGCTAATTGGTTTCGGTTTCAAACGACCGTACCAAAATGGCGGACCTAGTTACCGCAGTCGACGTGAGATGGCGGGGCGCATTTTGCATAGGGTCTATTAAGCGTAGCTTGGGATTCTCGAACACCCGAATGACCCGCTAGGTGTTTGTCGGTTCTTCGAAAATTGAAACCCCTTTTCCAGTGCTGCCACTTATTTTGTAAACCAGATGCAAAAAGTTTCGAGCAAAATTAAACGAAGATATATGGCGCCATTCTTTTGGTGGAATATATCCCTCCTTTCGTGGAATGAAAGAACCGAGCAAGGTAAAATTTCAAGCGTCTATCCGGTGCATTGCGACCGTGTTACTTCCGCGTTTTGCTGATTCGCAAGGTCTCTAGCGTTCTTTATAATTCTTTGATGTCGACAAGCAAGCTTCTGATCGAAGTTGCGCTGTAGCGTTCCTTCAACTGGAAAGATTTAAAAAGCGCAGCTGCGTGTACGACACTTTCCTAGGTGTGATAAGGAATTTCCAAGTTAAGGTTCCCTGTTCAGACAAATCCTACTATAACGCAGAGGTAGCCGCGAATGCCTTACGCACTTTCATAGCTGTGCTCTTCGAGTTTTTATAAGTGTGTCGAGACATTGAAATAGGCAAGGCTTAAGTGCTTCTTTCAGAGGGAAATTATTACCTGGCAAATTATTTTCCGTGGTGAATATTGGCATACCCAGAAAAGAACATAGACCTGCTTAAACGAAACTGCTTAGCCGAAAAACAGGTTTCAAGGATTTAAACTACATACTTTGCATTGAAGCATGGCTCTGTCCAGCTGAGGTTCTCGTTCATTTTTTTCAACACATTGTTCATTTCTGTTTCCTTATCCCACATTTTCTGGTTTTTAAGGAAACGGCCGTACATTTGTGCGGCGAATCTTATTACAATACAAACAATCTTCTGCAATGTCCACTGATCAGCTCCAAACACAACAAAAAGAAATGAAAACTTGGGCCAACTCAATTCGACTGGTTTCAGAAATAATTTCAACGCCGGAATCTCCAATTGGGCTATGAGGCGCCCGCATCAGAATGCTAAAAAATATTTTATTACCAAGCGAGAATCTTAACCTTGCGACTAAATTTAAACACACATGCGTTATCGTCTTCCATCGGGGCAAAAAAAAAAAAACTGCTGCTGCGCACTTGATCGAACCCGCGCCCCCGAGATCAGACGCCAAGCCTGTTTCGCTGAATTACACTACAGACACTCGCTCAACTCGGCCGAGCCAACCGAAAACAAGGGGCGGTGAAGACTAAGAACTTATCTTGTGACCCACTGTGTAACCCACTACGTCACACTCCTATTGGGAGTCCGGCGATTCCTATGTTTGCGACGCTGGCGCCGGCAAAGACAGTCGCTGAACATTCCGGCGAAACTCACATGACTGTTCCACAGTAAGCTCCGAACTCAAACATATTTGGGTACGAAGGGATACGTTTGCGCAAAAGACGTGGACGAAGGGAACAGAGCCGTCCTCAAGAATTGCGGAACCATGGCGCTAACCACAGGCTAAACAAAATTTGTACAGGCGTTTTGATGTGACCAGTCAATTTGGTGCTTTACCCCGGTGCTGTATCAATAGTAGTTCGGTCTCACGTTGATTGCTTGATCGGCTGACTGACTCACTGACTTACTAAATAGCTTACTGACTGACCAATTGTTGGAATTATTTATTTATTGGCAGATGAAATAATTCATTTGTTCATTGAAAAGTTGATCGAAAATATCTTTGTATAAAGCTAAAGAGGACAGTATGCGTCATTCCTAACGCTTGTACCTTCGTGAGAGCTTGTCTGAGAAATGTATAAAAAACCCGTCGAATTTCCTGCTTAGGGAGCCATGAATCATCAAGGTAAAAAAATTCACGCATCTCCACCAAGTGATCTATGACGACTGCGCGAAGCACTGGGGATCGTTCTTACCGTAAATCACCCGCGAGAGTGCTTACTGCTGGTAAAACAATTTACAATCAATTCCTATCCAATCCAATTACATTTGCAACAATTCAGTCCAATCCATTTCAATCCAATCTAAACAATTTCTATCCAATCCAATTCAAATACAAACAATTCAATCCAATTCAATCCAACCCAATGCTTCTCTTGCATGCGCAGCAAGGCTCTCTAGGAGCACACTCTCTCTTTCTCTCTAACCTTTTGTTGTGTTCTTGTTAACCCTTTGTGAACATTTTGTTCACAGATGTTTCGATTTACACGGTGCTGCGCGTCTCTCTCTCTCCCTATTCCTCTCTCTCGAACCTTTTGTGAACCTTTATTTTGTTCTTGTTAACCTTTTGTGAACATTTTGTTCACAGATTTTTCGATTTACATGATGCTGTGCCATGACCACGGGCACCGGACCCCGGACAAGCCTCGCCTTTAGATGCTTCGCCCCTGAAACAAGTTGAATGGAGCCACGTCACCGGAATAATGCGGCGATCACCATTTATCAAGGAGCTCCGTTTTGTTTCGGAGAGCGGCCACCAGGAGTGCAAAATTACCGAAGCGTCGATGCTCGCAGTTGTGTTTCCGAGTTATGCCCGATTTTAGTGTGGCTGAGTTTGAGTCATGAAGTGTCGTTTTTAGTGCGGAGTTCTTAAGTCCCCGCTCTTGTGGTTTCACGGCACCGCCATACTTCGTTGTAACCAAGCGAACAAATGGGACACCGATGTCATTGACAAGTGTTCCCCATAAATCACTTTCAAACACTAAACTGACTTATCGGTCCCGAGTATGCTGGTGTTTTGTGCGGGATGCGGATTTACGAAAGAATAACCTTAAACTGTATATTACCATGAGCAAGACTGGCACATGCCTAATAGCCCTGGAGGGGCAAAGATGCGCACGTATACACGAAAAGAGTCTTTTTTCGAGATGTGTCCATTCCAGCGACCGAAACTAAATCACATAAAACTCTAGTGACAAGAAAAACATGGTAAGTTACCCTTAAAAAACAGGTTCCAAGAAATTAGGCCAGAAAACGCTTGGCGAACGTGTTCGCAGATCCTATTTCACATCGAAAATAAGCCATATTGTCGTGTGGCACGAAAAAAAAACAAAATGAGCCAACATCATTTTCCTGATGGGCGTGTGCTTTGGGTTTAGCGTCATCAACACGGCCACCTCGTGACTTTTCGCGTCACCTCTGGGACTATCAGACAGTATAAGTTAATTATTCAGGATATTGACAATTTCTTAAAAAATTGCCATCTAATAATTCCCAATAATTTTTTTCCCTTGTGGTCGCAAACTTCTCCATGGTGACATGCAAATCATATACCATATTAGCTTCGACGCAATTGCCTTTAGGTGCCGTAACAGCGTCAGTGTTTTTTTTTCAAATTGTTTTATTTGACTGATTTCGAGAAAAACTTTGAATATATATGCACGAATTCTCGCGCGTCTGAATGCATTCCGTGCTTCAGCGACACGCAGGTTTTAAATGTAGAGTTCAGGTCAGCTGTAATGGCATAAAGATCACACCAGAAAATAGTTGCGTCAACCAGACATCAATCAGAGCGTCAGAAAAAATAGCTAGGTCTCTGGACAGTGCTAGAGTAAGCTTCATCTATGTTTCCCTTTTGTTTTTATGCCAAAGCATACGGTTTACATTGGTAGTCGAAAATGTTGCTCCCATGGCACACAATACGGCCAGTCGCTGGTACAAACAATGGCTGACTACTCAAATAAAAAACACGTAAACAAGTGCTATCATTTATGCCACAGGGAAGATTCTCAGGAGTCCTGCTATAATAAAAATAAATCATTCAACTTGAAGAAAATTTGGGAAATTCTGCGCTGGGTGTTATTTTAATTTTGAACATCGGTAATTCAAGGCGAGCACGGTAGGTCTGAAAGCCTCTGCTCGATGTCTTTAGCTCACTAAGCGGGAACACTACGAAGACGGTTATGGTGCTCTACATAAAAACATGTGTTTAAGACATGTATTTCGTACTACAGCCGTCATTTGAGCATGGTAATGGGCCAAGTGCCAATCAGGTGACCACCAAAGCATTTTAGCCATTGTAGTGTTCACATGACGCTAAAAAGGGCAATTTGGCAATCTTAGTAAAAGTATCGGAAAGAAAATCTTTACCATCCATTGCTAAACAAAGTTGACGGAAGTGCGAAAGTTCCCTGACATCAAAACTGCGACAAAAGTGTGGCAAAACCATCGTGAAGAGTGGGTCCAACCTTCGTTAAAAGTGCGGTAGATCGATCTTGAAACCTTCAAAGAACGAAGTCGTAAGCGAAGAACGAACCTATTCGTCAATTATTCTCGCACTAAGTAAATACATCAACAAACTATCTCAATGTATACCGACAAGTGGTTTATGAGATGAAGGTGTAATATTGTACTACCTGCCGTGGTGGCTAAGTGGCTAAGGCGTTGCGCTGCTGAGCACAAGTACGCGGGTTCAATTTTCGGCCGCGGCGGCCGCTTTTCTGATGGAGGCGTAAAGCAAAAACGCCCGTCAAAATTATTGGTCAAAATTATCCGGAGCCCTCCACTACGGCACCCCTCATCTACCGCGTTGCGTCGGCGCGTTAGACCCCACAATCACTCCATCAATACTATTGCACTTCTTTATGATCGATGCGTGCATTGTCTAATCTAGAACCGTTGCTTTTTCCCGTTTTTCAAGTAAACGTTTTGACACAGTGGAAGCTCAGTTTCACGTACGCGCTGCATGTCCAGAGATCTTATCGGAACTTTTCGGTCGACCAACCGCTCTATGGGGAAATGCATTATATTCTTGACACAACGCCATTGGCTCAACAAAGGAGGCTTGTGTTTTAAACAGGCAGCTTCCGGAATGGAAAACGGCGGGAATATAGGACACAAGGGTGCGACTCGATGCGTCCCACTTTCGTCCCAACGACATTACCCTTCATAAATGTGCGCGCATGTTTGTAAGCAACAGCTGTTGTACTAAGTGGATGATTGTGGTTTATACGAAAATGTAGTCTTACTGGTCTCCATCAATAGCAGCTGTGTCTAATGGTCACGGATGCAATGCTGCCATTACGGTTCTATAACTCAAAGCAAAGCCTTTGACATTCACTACATGATAAGGAGTACATGAGGGCCCCACATACTTTGTATTGTATTTGCTTGCACTTATACGTTTTCCTTCTGCTATGTTTCTTCAGTTCTTGGGATGCGGGGTTTTTATGTTGCTCTTTTTCTTTAACGCTTTGGCGTGGTTTCGAGCAAGCAAACCAACGTCTACCGGCGAAATAAAAGCAATTTTAAAGTAGGACACAGTTTGGGCGATTTCACAAGCAGTTATCTCTTGTAATCACATTCAGAAACATTTCACAATACCCCCATATTTGAAAAAACTCCTTGTAATTAGTAAGCGGAACGGTGCTGATATTCAAGTATAGAATGCTTCGCGAATTGCAACACCAGATGTATACCAATATTTAGGCTGTGTTGCGCAATGATCTTGGAATTTTTAAGCTGGGCCTTTGCCCATTACACTCCGCAGCAGGCGCCCAAGCAGACGTGAATGAAGTGCGGAATTGCAGGCTCAAAATATATCAGACTAACGCGTTGTTCACGGTGGATTTGAAACGGCACTTGGTAGTCTAGTAACCCGTTTTTAATATACGGAGAACGGAAGTTCAGTTGCTTCGGGGCTGTTGCAAGATTTAGCATATGTTCGGGACTTCTGCGCTCTTACTTCCGGCGCCGATGGATGTTTTCCCGGA
The DNA here is from genome assembly GCF_048455015.1 of Haemaphysalis longicornis. Classification (NCBI taxonomy): domain Eukaryota; kingdom Metazoa; phylum Arthropoda; class Arachnida; order Ixodida; family Ixodidae; genus Haemaphysalis; species Haemaphysalis longicornis. The sequence continues at coordinate 198,435,502 of NW_027526361.1, forward strand.
ATGGCGGTGTTGCGAAACCGGAATATACTGCCCCAAGCGGTCGTGCGCCCATGTGCCTATGACGTCTTAGTGACGTTTTGATTAAAATGCAAACGCAGACGCTTTTATCAAGTTCTCCCAACGCATAGTGCTATTGTTTTCTTTCCCTGTTATTTGGGTACTTTTCTTGCTTCTTTTGCTTTGTCCTAGGTGACGGAAAGGGCGCATTATTCCGAGTTTTTATTGTGAATTCAAATGTATAGATTGTGATTTTTTGAGAAAAAAGTAGTACAATTTTATAAGATTTCAATATTCTTAGAACTTTTTGTTATGAGTGTGTTTAGTGTTATTGTAGTATAGTTTATTTCGCCTCCTCTTAATATATTCCTTCAACTTCCTAATTTCCTTTCCGATCACTAGTTAGGTAGTCTTCCTTACTCCTTTAAAACAATGGTCTATGCTGATACACATAGCAGTTTGGGTGGGGCAGGTTGTTGTTATCCCGAATAAACTGGACAAATCTATTACACTTAATATAGGCAAATTTAGGTGGGCCAAACTTGGTTTTACCGAATAGAATGCAAGGGTTGTGCTCAGTCCAAATGGAGTCAGAATGACCTGCAAGAAATATGATATAAAAAGCAAGCACTAGCTCTTAACCACCCACAAACCTGCGCACTCGCACCCCAGGCTGCGGAGGAAGGCATGGAGTACTGCCCGCTTATCACTTTCAGAGAAATCACGCAGCACTACCGGCTAGAAAGACAGACACTCTCTCCACCTCATCCTATCCTCTCTAAGGAGCAGCAGACAGTGTTTCGCCTCATTCAATCTGGATCCTTCCCCTACCCAACAAGGCTACTCTCCTGTTCCCGGAGCAATACTCGGCCGAATGCAAATTTTGTAAAAAACCAGCATCACTCCGCCACATAATTAGGGAGTGCGACTTCACTTCAGAAAATCTACCCCTCCTCCATCCCCCCACCGCCTCTTTTAGAGAGCAATGGGAGATTTTGATGTCCAGCTCCTCCCGGGCGACCCAGCTAGCGCTGGTCGACCGGGCGCAGGCGGCCATGACATGATATGAGCTCCAGTGAATAAGGAACCACTCCCAATTTAGACGCTCAATAAATGTATTCTCTCTCTGTGTGTCTCTCTTTTAACCGAAGAGTCACCAATTTCCATATGACTTCTTTCCATCATACATAAAATTTCCCTCACCTGATCGTATTCCTATGGGACTTACCAATTCATGACCCACGGGCTTAAAAGTCATTGTGTGGTGAAACGAAAGGTTTTAAAAACTCACAGAAATGTTGCTAATGACATGGTTTGCTACCTGGAGGAATACATCACTTCGGTAATAAAATAACGTATAAACAAAAACACATTTTGGTTTATCTAGTTTTTACTAGATGGCGCTGCCTGTGAAGCAAGTGAGAGCTTTGTGTATATATTTCAGTACAGAATGCACGTATTTGTAAACATAGCAAATTAGGCCGTTGTGAACGTTTGTGTGTATTTGTAGAACTGTTTATATTCGTTCACTTTAAGTCGGTGGGTCATGAAGTAGAGAGTCCAATCGGAATGACAACAGTCGAACCCCCTTAAAAGAGAGACATTCTGTCGTCTGGCTCACTCAATTTTTGTACTTTACTTCGCAGCTTAACTTTCCCCACTTTTTTTGTGCTGTTAATGTCAAGTTTCTTATGACGTTCTGGCATCACCTTACAATAAAAATCACAAAATTGCTGGCAGTCGCACCCATACTACCTGACGTAGATCTTCTAAGGTGTACTCAAAAATGTCATGTTAGAAAAAGAATGTTTCCCAACATGCGGTTCCTTTCCTTCGTTTATCTAAACGTGTGTGAATAGTCGAGAACTGCTTTGCATTGTCATGTAACGTTGTCAAAACGCCCCGCTGTTGCTTCCATCTAATGCTTTCTTCAAATGAGCTGACACGTCTCTGTATCGTCGTATTATTAATAAGAAATAAGTATATACACTGCCGGAGTATCAAAGTACCCGAAGAAGGAAAAAGAACATGGAATGTCATTACAATTTATCGTGGATCATCCAGGTCCTCGTCAGACCGTATCTGTCGGGCCGTTTTCGCAGGGGTAGATTGCTAGTCTCGAGAAGAGGAAATGATAGAGGGGGCACTACATTCATGACAAAGAGTGGTGGGGTGCGAGAAGAGAAAGTTGAGGAAGAGGGTATGATCAGAGGAGATTGCGTCGACTAACATATGCATCCATCTGTAAGAATGCTAATCGCGTACATTCGCGGGGAATGATCTGTGCATGAATAGTTTTTCAGAAAATATCTTTTACCACAACCACACGGTGATTTCTGCATTAATTTATTGATTTATTTATGATTTTTTATTTATATATCTTTTGTCATATTTATTTAGTTATTTATTTATTATTTATTTATTTATTTATTTATTTATTTATTTAGTTATTTATTTATTATTTAGGCCGCTCATTTAGGTCAAGGTCACTGATGAATTCGCTAGCTGATCAGTGAGTACGCAACGCTGTGCGAGTGTTGAGCCTAGTATGCACATACAATCAACAGGTGCGTGACATACAGTTGATGTATGTGAAAGCGTGCTCAGTGTATGCGCTGTGTACACTCAAAACCCCATCTAACAAAGCCACCAGGAACCGCGAACTATTTCGTTATATTGAGAACTTCGTAAAATCGGGACTGTCAGGTAACAAGCAGTTGATTCCTCAAATTTGATGGCTAAGGCAAGGCAAATTGACGGCATCGTGATTGCGGTGGCCGCGGAACTGCCCTGACGATAATTAAGCATTGCGCTGAAAGCCCACTGCGGAAATAATACGCCACCAGTGGCTGGCCTTACGTCGTCGCAGCGCAGCACACGCTTGAAGCACAGCGGGTTTTGTTGTGCCACTTCTCCGCTGAGCGGAACTTTCTTTCTTCTTATTTTGTTGAACCACGAAAACTGGGTTTCCACAAACTTGTCGTGCGGGCTAGTCTTCGGGTTCCTTTTCTTCGACGCATTTCCAGACGAAGTAGCATGCGTGATGGCGTCCTCTTCCGTCAAGATTTTGGAAAGCGTTCTGGCCGGGATGCCGTGATCTACGGCCACTGGACTGCTGAGTATATATGTCGTAGAGGTCTGTAAAAACGCAACTAGACGCGTCGTTTTGTTTTCTGAAGTAGCGCAATTATCTTTCTGGCGAAATAAATTCGATATACATTCGAAAGTCCACATTTTTACAGCGAAGCTGTCCATGGCTATGATCTAGCAGATCGTCTCCGGTGACAGAGCGATGTATACAAAAATCGCTGGCGAGTGTAGCGCCATGTTGCGGAGCCCACTCATATCCCCGGAATCGTAAAAGTGCGGGCCACAGCCCCGGCGCAAGGAAAAAAATCGTATAAAAGTAAAAATGTCCTAGGGCCTTCATATTTTAACACAAGACGGCTTATATTTCCATTAAAAAATTGACTGGCGAATACGATAGTCCCTAATGCGATATTTGGGCGTAGATGTTCGGTCACCTCGTTTAGCAGCAGCGGCACACTACGCAGTTCCACCAGTTGCGTCGCTCATTGCTCTGTAAGCACTGGCTGAGAGCGCATTTACGCGTTCCACAACAGCCGCTGCAGATGCGCACGACCGGTGGCGTCACTCGCAGCTCAGCGCACACGTCTGATGGCTGGAGTGCTACGGCAGCACTCATTCGTGGGTTCTCTCGACTTTGAGCCGCTGCGGCGGCGGCGCGAAGTGCGCCTCAGGAAGGGATGGCGAACTGCGTCCTTTGCCGGATTCAGGCAGTTGTCGCAACTGTCGTAATATCTTCGAATAATGACGTCATTTGACGTCTCAGCCAACCGAACTGCGTGACACGCCGTTTTTTCACTTCCATAGCGCACGGTACCGCTATTACATCGGTAGTCTGACCATAGCATTAATCCAACGCACATCATCGTCACGCGATCGCCCCCCTCACGTTTTCGCCAAGCTTCGAGCGCCTCGTGCTGGCCCAGCATACTGCCCCTTCCCTTCCCCCATCGCACACCTTCGGAGAGCGCTGGCTCGCGCGCCACGGTGAACCGCCTTCCCCTCCCAATTTGCAAATTTGGTGAAATTCTCCTCCTTTGCTTTCTTTCACTCGTCGGTCTTCCGCATCGTTCGGTTGGTCACGACGACGCCGACGATTCTCAGCCCAGAGAGGTGCTCCAGAGGGCTGCACCCTAAAATGCCTTCCCAGCAATACATTTGGGTTAGGAGTTGAAGCAGACTTCAGAGGGATCGTTGTAAGCTTGAACTTTGTAAGATGGCTTTCCCACATCGAGTGTTGCACAGTGAATCACGTCAATCTTCGGACGGAATACCATTACAGAAAGTGGCTCTAACTCTTTGGTCAAAATTAATCATCCGGAGACCTCCACTACGGCGTGCGTCATCGCCTGCGTTGCGTCGGCGAGTTAAACCCTACAATCAGAACAGAGAAGCTCTAACTCTTGTTTTATTGAAACTATACCGAAAAAAAATTATTAGACAATTAGCCGCTAAGACGACTCTAACACAACCCCGGGTTCTATATAGTTTTTGAAATTACATGGTTCACAGTGACGTTGTTTTGGTAACGTGATAACGCCAGCCGAGCAGCTGTGATAGTGCCGCCGGCTGATGGTTCCCGTGTATGTTTAGCAGTATGGCTATTCTCGGTTGCGGCCGGGGACGTAACACCGGCCCTATATATGAGTTGTTCAGCGCAGAATAAAGGCTGATTCTTGGTCGTCACTACGGCTGTCTCGCTTATCTCAGTTGTAAATACTGTGGAATTCTTGTCCGCTGTCAATGCATATAGGATTCTGCGAGAAGGAAACAGACTGCCTCATGTTCGTCCACCGTAACAAAACTCTAGTTCTTCAAAAGTTCATTCAGGTAATTAACCAGGAACTATGCTCAATCAAAAATTACAAACAAACGTATTTTGCTTCGTGCACCCCTTGGACGAAGACCCAGTCAAAGCTCACTTCGAGGCTGGGCACCGCCGCTTTGCTCGTCATCCTTCTTCACAGAGTGGAAGGGCACTAAATTTTGAAAAGTATCTGTTTCTCAAAGTACTTCATTAAATCGGGAATCACGCTTGATCTATTTCGTTAGAACGTGTTCATAAAAGCATCAGGCCGTATAGGCACCTGCTGGGTGATCCGAATTTGTTCGTTTCTGATTTCTAAGATCGGGTTTCACAAAATTGAGTTCCCACTCTATTTGCTGTGGGGAGCTGCTCGTTACAACTCAATGTTGTCACTTCGGGAAGAAGTGCTTCTGGTTTACCTGAACGGGGGCGTCAAATAGCCGCGTGAGAAATGAACGCCAGAAAATCAAACTGTGTAGGGGCCCGCTGAAGTACTCTTCGAATAAAAAAAAAGCAAACGAAAGATAATGGCTTCTATTGGCAGACGACAAAAGCGCACTTCGCTCCTTTTGTCGGCGACCGGGAGAGCAGAGGCAGGAGTTGTCATCGTAGTGCCGGAACACCGGTGTAATGCCGACAACATTACCCGTTCATCGGTGATTAATGGTAATGCTCGGTGCCAAGGAACCTTGCACGACCCTCTACTGACCTTCTTTTGCTGGTTTCCTACGCAACGGGGTTTATACTATGTTTATCTTTTGCTTTTAGACGGTTTCCGTCTTCTACAAGATCTTGATTTGCCCGAGATTACGCTTCGCACTTTTTTCCAGGAACAAACGCTCCGTATATGCAGAACTCCGTATATGAACGGTATAGTACACACATTATACAGAAAGCATAAGGATTTAACCCTTTATTGAAGACACAAATGCGAAGACTGTGTCAAACATTTCTATTGTGACAAAAGAAATTGATTCCCTAGTTTTCGAGAGATTATCTGCGTTAGTTATCCCTAGACACGGCCTATTGCGTTTCAACGGCGTAATCTCAAATTGTGGTAGACAGCAAACGTTTCACTAGAGTTCTGAGTCCCGCAGTCTGTCCCAATACTTTTCGAAGGACCTGTGGCGGCAGCATCGCAAGCCGAACCTTAACAGTGCCAATTTATGTTCGGGTGATTATAGTGTATTTAGAACTAATATAATCACATACGCTTTGGGCGTATCTGTTCGCAGTTTTATATCACCCACATGGTATTTCACCTTCAGGCTGATTTGAAATGTTACTTGGTTATTTGAAATTATTTACCTGTTCCAATAAAAGAGATTGGTGCATGTATAGACTATTAAGGACAGGACGGAATGGTCCCACTGAGTCGAACGAAAGACCAGATCTGTAAAGCATACCACGGAGCTTAGTCAGCGTTTCAAAGTAAACTCGGTGAGGTTTACAAAGGAAAACAAGGCAGTTCAAACATTTCGTGTGGTACTGTTCCGATGATTACACCTTTGTATGCATGTTAGCTCTACAAAGTGTAAACAGATACGCATATATTTTGCGGAGTGAGTTGAGCCAGTGCGAAACGTTCATTTCAGGTTACTCCAACCTGCCAGTAAAATGTTGTAGTCGAGTTTTAATTATTTACTCGAAAATTGTACATGCCTAAGGTGCACCATAGGTACGGCATTAACACGACCATACATCTGGTCATTGACTATTGTGTAATCAAACGCTATACACAGTAGAGTAGTAGAGAGCGTCTTAATTTACGAAGCATTTTTTGACCATTTTGAATTACTTGCCCTGTAAAGAGCCCATTTATCATGTGGCTGTGGTGGCCCCAAATAAATCGGCGCAAAAAACAGGTTATTCGGGCCTTGCGTGTGCAGCACATTTTAAAATACTTCCGAGGTGTCCTCAGAAAAGTGATAAAATCTGAAGCCACAATGCGCAGGAAGCATTGACCGACAGGACCGACGCACTACCGCTCCGTCGCCTTAGGGGAAAGCTCGTTTTACAACCGCCAGTATTTTCCTGGCGGTCTTTGCAATGTCCGACTGTCAGATTTTTTGGGTGTTGTTCGTCGATTATTTCCTGTTCCATTTTTTGGTTACAATGACGGTTGAAAACGTTGGACCCATATAGTAACCTAATCCTGACGCATCAATATTATACTTATTTGAAGAGGTAGTACTTATGACATCCAAGATTATTTAGGCGATCATTCTAGTAACCTGGAAGAGTAGCCGAACATTGCACACAGTACTGAGCCTTACGTCCTTAATGAAGCAGACAAACATAAAACGAAAGATATTTCGCTGGCTCAGACACTACTAACAATTTTAAAGTATAAGGGGGTTATCAACGAGCCAAAAAAAAAGAAAAGTCCTAACGTTGAGGAAGCTAAGAGGGAGTGCATATATACAAAATATTAAAGTTTAAAATTTGGAACCAAATAATCAGAATATGGGCATAAAATCAAGGCACGAGTGGCTGCCTTGCTATGGTGAGAAAGGTTTTGGGTTAGCCATTAGGAGAGATATAATTGTTTCTTCAAAACTATGAAGGAAAGCGCTACTACCATCAAATACTGTAAACTGGTAGAAACGTGCATTCTTCCAAATTCACACGAACGCCTTGCTTTCATGCTCGGATTTTAAATGGTGGAATAACAAAGCTTTAAAAAGCCTGCCGAACAGCAACTGTTGACAAGTGGCTAGTCGAATTCTCAGGTAAATAATGAGTCATCCTCTCGGTAAATGTATGTTAAACATAACACGCTTGCACAGATTTACTGGGCGGCTTCAGGTATTTGTTTTGTGTACGGCCTTGAAATAAATGGTAAATTCATACCTCAGTGCCGACTTTTCTAGTGGTTTGTACGCCACCCTTTTTATAGGGCACGGGTTGTCATTATTAAAGAATATAGGGTACGCCTACTTCTTGAATGGCAATATTTTGAGATGTCCCACTAAAGGGTGCATCAATGCATGTTACGGCATATTACAGTGGCGCGACTCGATAAAATCATCGGCGCCAGTCTATCTCGGGTAAATTAAAGAAGCCATGATTGTACAACAAAAATTCATGCTTTTTATTTTGTTTTTTTTCGTTACCTCATGAACCCCATGGAAAAGGGCCATTACATGAGGGGCACATATCAAAAATAGTTGTACAATAAATAAAAAAAAATACATGGCATGAGTTTCAAAGCATCATACAAGCTGTCGAATCTATTGATAATGTAGAATCAAGGTAAATATTGTACAATTTTGTATAAATCAAAATGAAGCCATGGCCCGCAGTGTTGATTTGAACAGTTCAGGGTCGCTTATTTGTACAGAGTAGTCAAACAGATCATTCCAAAGTTTTGCACAGGTTATAAAAATGAGTTTGCGAATGTTTTGGTTCTAGGGCAAGGATATGATAGTTGCATTGAATTATCACTGCGGCAAGACGTTCGTCGGGGTGGAGGGGGGTATTGTATTTACTGGGTGAGGGCGAATGATGGTATCTATGGAATAGTGCCATTTTGGCGAGTTTTCTGCGGTGACCGAGCAAAGGAAGGTTGGCGCATTGTTTTAATTCTGTCACACTTGTGAATGAAAAGAAATCACAATATGTAAACCTAACCGAGCGATTTTGAATGGCTTCCAATTTATCGATAAGGTAGGTTTCGTAAGGGCCCCAGATTGCTGATGTGTACTCTAATTTCGGGTGGGTGAGCGTGGTATACGCCTCTAATTTTAGTGGCGGAGGTGCGTGTTTTAGGGTGCGTTGGAAGTAGCCCAGGGAGTTTCTAGCTAACGATAAAATGTGATCGATATAAGTAGACCATGAAAGGTCACTGGTCAGGTGAATACCCAAATACTTGTATGTGTTAGCTGCTTGTAGGATTGAGTTATTAAGCGTTTAGATGTGAGTGGTTGGTTATCCTGTGGAAAGAAACTACATTGCATTTAGTGACATTAAGGAATATTTTTGATTTTTTGCAACACTTTTCTATTACTAAAAGGTCTGCTTGTAATTTTGTTTGATCTTCAGTGCTATTTTGTTAGTGTGCAAGACATGATCACCCCCTAATAGGCGGATATTGCTAACAATATTGCGTGGTAGGTAATTGATATGTGTAAAAAAAAGACGAGGGTGCGGCACTGTGCCTTCTCGTGCACCTGAAACAACGAGGTGTGGGTCTGAGGACGCATTGTTAACCAATAAGAACTGTTTTCTGTTGGTAAGGAAGTCTCTAATCCATGCTAACACATCAAGGTCCAGATAAAGCAGTACAAGTTTGGCCATTACGTCGTGATGTGAAACCCTATTAAATACTTTTTCAAAATGTGGCATCTGTTTGCGAGGTTGACGTGAAGGTCGTGTATGAGTGTGGCTAGTTGAGTTTCACACGATAGACCTTTTCTATATCCAGGTTGTGTAGGGTGTAAGCAAAGGTTTATTTCAAGGGGGTTGATGATGTTCCTTAATATGATATGTTTCCTTAGGTTCTATGAAACGCTTGTTGATTATATGGGTCGATAATTGCGTGATGATGCTATACTGCCACTTTTGTAAACTGAGGTGATTTTTCTGGTTTTCAATCAATGGGGACGTGAGCTGCGGAAAGGGATTGCGTAAACAGCAAAGCTAGAATAGCGCTTGTTAGTTGTTTAGTATTTTTTAATATGTTATTCGTGATGTTGTCTATACTAGCAGCTGATGAAAGTTTCATAATATTGATAATGCATATTGTTCTACTCACAGCTATTGTTATGGGTGGCATGAGTTCAGCCTGAGCTTCGCCAGTAGTAGTTGCAAAACAGCTGTTTCGTTTTTTTGTACATACTGCGCAGAAAGCGTCGTAAATAAGGTGGCAGTTTCACTATCGCTGAGTTGTTCGCCAGAGCTGACAGATACGGCCAACGTTGGAAGAACGAATGGATTTATGGTTTTCGAGAACGGCTTCGGGTCGGTCGGCGTGTGTGCATATTTTTTCTGAGCTGACAATATTTTGTAAACTTTGCGCTTGAAAACTGCCATTAAAGACCCCAGCTGTTTGAACACGAAACTTCGGGGTTCTTATTAACGCTTTTTTCGACTTTTGGTCGTAGACACAATTTTGGAAGCAGGTGTATTACGTCAAAAAAAAAAAAGGTAAATATGTATGGTGGTGCTACCTTTAATAAACGTTCGCAGCAACGAATTGAGCAGAAAATTAGCCTCGTTTAAGCTAGCTATAGGAAAGAGTGCGCTAAATTTTTATGCCTTCAGGAGCCTAAAATCTGATTGCTCATTCAAATAAGAAAAGCAAGAGCAAGTAGTTATCCTGAGCGAAGCCAGGACTTTTTTTCCTTTATCTTTTTCTATATCTTTTTCCTTTCGCAGGAGTATATTGTCCCTTATTCAGATAAACCGCGTTCCATTCTTTAAACTGTTTATAAAACAAACCGCATGGGAACACACAGGTTTGCCTAGAAATATTGAATGCAGCAACTTCTTCTTCTTTAGCACGATGTAAATGTTCTATACAAATTTAAATACCGCTCAAATGCTCAGTTAGGTTCATTAGGGAGGAGAAGATTAAAGGGAGCGGAATGCCTCTCTTACAAATGTTTTCATTTCGTGCAGGTGTGAAAAAGCCTACCGGAAGTCTAAGCCAATATATTCACTCTTGAGAAATCCCGCTAACGAAACGGGATCATTTGAGCAAAAAATGTCCACTGCAGCATTCCCAACTCCAAACAATAAATTAGGAGAAACAATAGGATCTTTTTTATTCCCAGGAAGATTCCTCGAACAATAAAACCACTCAATCTAATCAACAGAATTGACTTCCAGGGAACTATCATGCTAACAATAATTAAGCGTCAGATTCATCAGAACCTGGGGCGCACTTACGTGATTCGAGAGGTGAAGCAAGCGAGTATCAAAGAATTCTCCCCTGATGAGCGTGGTGTGGCGTGGCGTCCGTTTCTTCGCCTTTTGACGTGAATTTCCCAGCCGGAAATACTGGAAATAATTCACGTAGCTGCTTCCCCACAACGCAGGGAATATTCTCCAACCATTTCAGTCTAAAATTGTGCCATTGAGGCAGTAAAGTTTTGGCAGCAGTGAAGTGTTTAGAGGAGGGAGCCGTCGTAGAGGGCCAACAAGCCACCCAATAAAAGGAACGGGTAAACACATTCCTAACGACGGTGGCACCACACCACGTTTTAAGTGTATGCTGAAAAAATCGATATCTGTCGGCCCCTCCTCTACATGTCATCTATTATTCGCATGAATCAATACAAGGTAACTTCTTGTCTCTATCGACACTGTTTCAAACGACAATTTAGGGCACGTTACATGCGGGCCTTGATGTAGACTGCCTCCCCTCCAGTCTCCCCTTCCGTTCCTCAAAATACGCCTCCGTCAATGCCACAGATGAACGGCGGCTTTATCGGCTACTTCTTAGGATACCGTGGGACCACCAGGCATATATTTGTGATCATTTAATGTTATTTGTTCCCATTTGTGTGCTATATGCCATTCACCTATTTTCAAGGGATAAAAGGTTTTTTATTCTCCCGACGTTCTTGGAAAATGTCTTTTGATGGCTGATGAGGCATTCAGCTAGCCCTTGCCTGCATTTGCTAATGGTATGGGGGGATTCGAGGTCCTTTTAACGCTAAATTTGGGCGCCTCTTACGACTGACGCACAACTTTGTCGATATGCGAGTTTCCGCGTGGTTTGGCAGACGAAGTGTTGTCGCCGCACAAATTACTAATGCGGCCAATTCGTACTAAGCACACAAGTACTCACCATATACTCAAATCTGTAGCCGTGCATATTCAAGAAATAATGCAACAAAAACAGATGTACTTTCCGTGGAGAAAGTATTCACGACAAGGCAGAATAGTTAAATGGCCTTGAAGGTAGAATTCAGTGTAGTCATTTAAATATGTTAGGTATTTTGCACGATGATGGCAAGATCAAAATCAAAACTGTTAATCAAAACGTGGGAATTTGGAATTGCATGCTGCGTATTCAACTGGGCGTTTACCCATAGACAGTGCAATAGAAGAAGCGCAGTGAATAGGCAAGAATAAGGATAGATGGGAAAGGCCAGTCTTAATGAAATTTCTTGGCTATAACAGAATATGATTGTGACGCCCATTCGCAAAGATGTGAAACGATTGGTTGCATCTATTTGCCGCGACATCTACAATGTCGTATTACGAATTGCTCGCTCTTGCGTTAGGCTAGAAAACAGCCTAGATGTCAGAATAATTAGGTCGTATGTTTCAACCAGCCACCGCATCTGAGTGATGACGGACAAATGAGGGAGGAACATAAATCACGAGGGGGTAAAAAACCAAATGAGAACAGGGCACGCTCAGTCGAAATCCTACCGTATTGTCATTCTAGACACACAGAAATAACAGAAAAAAAGCACGTGAATGAAAGGACTCACTGTTTTTGTATGAGCCGCGCATTCTAGAACTTATGAAATAGAGGTTAACACGTGTAATATTTTTGATTCTCAAGTAATTCATTGTGTGCGTATTGCTATAACAGTAAAACATTGTATGATACGAGGCGCGGTGGATAAAATGCAAAAAAAGCGCACTTTATTGTGTCGAGCTCGGCCAGTAGGGTCTCTTTCAAATCAACGTTCGGCGCTTTTTACAGACCCCCTAAGGCCCCTGCGTCATAGTTGGAAGCACTGGTAGAATATATCGAGGGAATGCATCATTCTAGGTAGAAGAATACACTCGAAAACAGGTTTACCCTAACTGGAATTGACCGTAGTGACCTCGTCGTCTTGTTGCAGGACGCAGACATGGCTAACCTTCTTGATGCCACTTTGTTCGTGGCGTAGAACGGCTGGCAAATGGTAAATGCACATGCACCAAATAGGCAACGCCATGTGTCCTTTGCATGCAGGCCTTTGCAGGCGCAACACAAACCAGACGAAGGAACTGACAGTCAAGCACGGGCTGTTCCTTGCACGTTTTATGTTCCATCCTTGTTCTGGGTTTACTGCGCTTAACGGTCGCCTATGACCATCGTACCCATATTTTCTCTACCTCGTCCTCCTAGTTAAGCTATCACCGCCGCTGACAAAATAACCAGTATTTAAGCAACTGAAGTCTACAAATGTAGAGTGCCAAGGCAAGTCCTTCAACATCAGGTTTTTACGAAGCATAAATTCCTGCTTCTTCTAATAAAACTGTACTTCCGACATACTGGTTAACTCCAAATACACCCTGAATTTATGAATAATGACAGGCAGGAACTGCTGAGCACGAGGTAGCGGGTTCGACTCCCGGCCGCGGCTGCCGCTTTTCTGATGGATCCGAAAAGCAAAAACGCCCAAGTGTACGAGATTTCGGCGCACGTTAAAGATCCCCAGGTGTTCAAAATTAATCCGGAGCCCTCCACTATGGCGCGCCGCATCGCCTGCGTTGCATCGGCGCGTTAAACCCTACAATCAATCCATCAAATGACAGGCCGGAAGCTAGGACTGACATACTGATTTCAGTACATACACGTGCAGTAATCTACTAGGACGAATCGCAGCTCCACATTTCACGTCTTTGAAGAGACGGGAACCTTTTTTAGTACAAACAAGGCTTTAGAAAAACATTCAGAGGCACCTAAGGTTGCTGATGGTTGGGAGCGAAAAAACATCGCATTTTACTCGAACCTATACGATCCTGTAAGTTAAATTGTATAGGTTCAATGTCATGTTCTGCAGCGACAATGTCTGCGTAATACAAGTGATGTATGTCGGGCGTGTTATCTTCGCGTCGTAAAGATTGTTATTGTGTCGGTTGGTAGTGGTTTTAGTAGCAAGAGCCTAGATTTTGTGCTCGCCGTGCGGCAATATTGTGTTTTGTTGCAATTTTGTTCCCAGTGGTACTCCCTTGGCGACCATGATTTTAGGCACATCCTTCAGTATCAAGCTTATGGAATACAGCACCGAAAGCAAAAAGTGCGCAGTGGCGAGATTGTGGCGCCTCTTTACCTTCAATCGTCATCCTTCGCCCATTGTGTCGTTTTTCTCATCTGTTACTATGACAGAGAGGCTTGGCCAATAGCCATCACAAGCTGCGTGTATACGCTGTTAGCGTAAACGTGCCTTCTTACTTTCCCAATAGACATCACCTCTTCTATTCCACTCTCATCCTCGTCCTGCCACTACGTGATTTGCTCCGCTTTGTTTCTGGGACTTGAAAGACTTGACAAGTAGTCATTGTTACCCTACACATAAAGTGTTAGCGCAAACGTACTTGCTCTTTCTGGAATCAGCATAATCAAACTACTCTCGTAAACCTCAATACGGGTATTTACCTTCTCCAAGACTAACGGTGCAACGACGCACTACGTTCAGGTTTTAGTAGTTACAGCCAACGATGATCCGTGGCGCATTTGAATGTGTGTTCGAGTCGCGTTTGATATGCCCTCCATATGATTCGCCTTCCATATGAGTCCCGGAGAGGGGAGAGAGAGGAGTTCTCCGAAACGGTGTCCGTGTCCTTCTGACGTGTCCCTACACGCCGCGGTGCTGCCGCTGAAGTTTGAATCACGGAGACAGAGGCGACAGTTATCCGGCTCTTCGCAGTCGGGCTGCGGCGTGTTGGGATCCGTTGGCTTTCGCGGCAAGCTTGAGTCGCCGACACAGAGAAGCTAACTCGAAAGGCGCACGTAGTGGAAGCTCCACCACAAAGCAGCAGAGTGCTGCATGAAGCTTGAAGCACAGCGGCGCGCTGATTGGTAACACCACTGAGCCACCGCGGCGGGTATACGCCTCGAGCTCTGCCTGTAGGGGCGCCACTGAAATCCCCCTAGCGGCCCGTTTCGAAAGCAGTCGCGGGAGTCCCCGGCCCGCTCACCACTGTCGCCGTTCTTTTTGAGGCACGTTCGCGACTGTTCCGTTTGCATGCGTTAGAAATACATATTTATGTGGAGCAGTCGATCTGTTCGCAAATGTGGTGTATATACGAGAGTGTAAATGCATCTGACGCGATCTTACTGTGGTACATTCAGTCCGCATAAGGGCCAGGTGTGTGTCACAACCGGCGTCACGAAACCCGCATATATGCATGGAGCTGATTGTAATTTCACTGCCTGAAACTTACTAACAGTACCTCCGTCAACAGCGTTCGTTGAGATGCTCACGCTACGGCTATACAGTGCGATGTAAATCGGTTTCGTGTGCTTTCATAGTCCAGTGCAGTGCTCATACTTGACATCACGCCAGTTGCACTTCATATCTCAGATATTGATAGCTACCCTGAACAAGCCAATGTGGCATAGATTTCACGGATATTCTACGCAATAAATAAGATGTATAATGCAAAATTACGTGCGGGAGCCAGCACAAAAATTTTACGGCTGGGTCGTCTTGTCGCGAGGTGAGCTTTCCCAACCAGTCATCTGTTACATATATCCTCCGCTTATATCCGCAGCCGTGACTAAACGCTTTTTCGAGTCATCATCATATGACACAGGGAGCCTGCAGAATTGAGCAGGAAAGTGGCATCAGAAGGCCTTATCAGATACCACACTCTTCCAAGGACACCTTTAATCGCTTGTGAACTTCCTTACTGTATACTTCAAAAAATGTGTTCTCCAAGTGATCAGCTGTTTGTTAAAGTCGAAAACAAAATATAGGGGAGCGCGCAGCTTGTGTGTGATTACTAAAACGGTCATTCCTTGATTTCGCTCCGCATTTTAACATAACGATCATTAAGGGCCCCTCTCCTCCTCCTCTCTGTCATGAAAATATCAGTGCATTTCGCATCTAGTTGGTCTAGTGAGTTAAACCTCCCTTAATGTAAGACGAACGTTTCTAGGATTTCCGAATCTGCATTGGGTTTTTTCATTCCCGCACGAGCTATTACATTGCTTCCGGACTTGTGAGACCATTTATTTTTCCGTGATTTCATTAACGTTCCTTGGTCCATGCTATCAGGTGGGACTGGGCACCTATTTTACGTTCCACAGACTAGCAATATACTTAACATGTTCGCGTGGCCTCTATTTCTATAAAAGGCACAAGTTATTGTCAGTTAGGTAATAACCTACTCGAATTATATTTTTCTACGACGTATACATTCAAAACAAGGTCAAATTCGTTGTCCGCGCTGCAAAACGAAAACATCCTCCCACTGTGCCAATATTGGGTCTAAACGCGGCGTCAATAGAATGCGTTTGCACCTGAGATATTCGGAGGAGACAGTGATGATATGCCGCTGCCGTCGCCGATGCCCGTGAGAGCGGCGAAGAAGTGCGCAGTACCGCCTTCCCTGTTATCTCTTGTTGGCGTTCGAGCACTCTAATCACGACGCAGCTTTTCTTGGAAGTGCCCCAAACGTACTATTTGCTTACAGAAATCAACATACAAGATATTTAAGGCTTGGCAAGGCAAAAAGAAGCGAAAGAGAACCGAAACATTGCACGATCCGCGATCAGCTGCGCAGCGGACATTCCGCAAGCGCCGCGGAGAAGCGGCGGCAGGCGGCGCAGCGATCGCGAAGCTCGAGGCGTATAACCGCAAAAGGCTCCTGTGTTGAACTGGTGGGGTACCGAGTGACATGAGCAATTTTTTATAGACTGTCTGGAACATCCGGTGAAGCGGTCAGCCTCGTTCACACAATTTATAGAAAAAAGTGGCCTAGCATGCCTCTTAAAAGGATGTTCATGTCCCGAACGTTCACTGAACGATTAGGGGAGACATGCTGAGCATGGTCTTCTAGGTTTTGAAGAATGCAAACCTATGTGACTTGTGGTGATTGGCAACAGACAGTTCTGAACTGCTGATGCCAGCTGATATTCGGTACTCCCTGCAAGGCTAGGTTTGCGGTTAAAAACTCCTTCCCTCTCAGTCCTTCACTGCGGCAATGTAAGAAATTTTGAACGCGAACCATGACATTTCAAGCGATGCATTTGAGTTCTAGGGAGGTTTTCAGTGGGCGTAATTATTATAATTGCAATAAATCCGGGAACTATTCAAAGCCAACACTGCAGAACTACCACAATTGCCTCCGTCTAACGACAACGGGGGTAGAAACGCGAAGCTTTCTTGCGTTGCAAAACCAAATGGCGAAGTGCCAAAGTCAAAGCAGCTGCAATCAAAGTTCAATCGTCAATGATCAAAGTGGTATGGACCTGAGAGTCGGAACCCAAGCGCCAACGATTAAAGTGGAAACTGCCTGAGAGTCAAAGTAGAAAATTCAAACTGTCTGAGTCCAAAGCCAAAGTTCACTTCAACTCAGCCTGTGTCCCAAGCCAACGCTCGCGCAAAAAACACAAACGATAGCCGTCGGCTTCATTGCATGAGGGGCCCAGGTTCATTTCCAACCATGGGAGCCGCTGTTTTGCTGTTCTATTGTGATTATCATCGCGTGCCCTCCCTTTGTGTAAAGTTGGAGTTCCTTTAGAGCACTTTGGTTACGATTCCGCTATTAGTAAGAGCAAAACAAGCTTCCGTTTAAAATGTAAGATATTCTCTCCAACTTACAAGAGCAGGAAGGCAGAAAAAAGAGTGAAAGCGTTGGCCAACATGCTGGGAAACAAAAACCATTGCTAGAAAATCTTCAAAACAACGTAAACTATCGCCATTATTAGCCATGTACTAGGACTTCGCCAAAAAATACTCGCGCTGGCTTCAGAAACATGAACAATGTATTTAAAGGAGCCATGCAGAGAAAACACAACTTTGGTTCATTGGAAAGGTTGTCTCGTTAGAATCATAACGACACCACTTATAACGCAAACTTCGCTCAAATAAGCTACATAATTAAGAAAAAAAGGAAATGACCATGCGACCCACCAGCCATTTTCCGCAACAGAACCTATGATGTCACTCGAGAATGCTCTGCGATTGGTGGAGGCCGGCAAAAGCAAACGCATCTTAGGCAGGGCTTACAGTTTGCATAGCGAGCTATATGCCCGTGAAACATACTGCACATTCTTTTTATGACAAAGAACGGTGGAGTAAACGGTTGAAGTTCCGAACGAACACGCAAGCGTGTGCGCCAATGCGTACGAAACTACCGCCGCCGGCCGAGCTCGACATCTCGCCGTCGCGCAGATGAATATTCGGGTTCGAGGCTCTTCGGGGCCAACGAACCGTTCCAGCACGCACAGCGGCGACCTTGCTTCGTATCGTAATCCCTTCACAGGAGGTTGGCCGTCATATCGCCAACCAGCAAAGGTAAAAATAGAAACGAGGGGAGTAAGGAACAGCAAGAAGCGACGAGATAGTGCCAGTCGTCGCATAAGTTTCGAATGGTGTTGGCTTGCTGCTGTCGTTACGAGCTCGTTTCTAGTTTACAACCACTGAAAACTTCAGTTTGTTCGAGTAATTTACAATGAAATTTCGTTGCTGCGTTTTGAAATGCCCATGTAGTACGGGCAAATCGTCGAGGTAGTGCGACATCCCCGCCGGTGAAGAGATCTCCTTTCATGTGCTGCCAAACGACGAACCTAGGCGAAGCAAGTGGCTACGTTTTGTGAACTTTGCAAACGGAGGAGAAAGGGAGCTAAAGGAAGTACGAGTGTGCTCGCTTCATTTCCGACGAAGTGATTACGGCAGGGACCCTTACGTTAGCTCACTCCTGGGACATGCTGGCGCTCGTCGCCGACTTCGTCAAATCGCCGTCAAAGCGCTCTGACCTTGGGGGAAAAGCCGTACACACCGCGCATTGACGCTCGTATCTTTCTGGTCGGAGCAGAGAGCTCGCGCGAACGGCTTTCCATACACGACACCGGCCAACTGGCATAAGTGATACTGCTACTGAAATTGAACTATTATTAACCGTAATAAAAAAGCCACCCGCATCTTCCCACGGGGGGAACTCGAGTAAATGCGCCGCATCTACTCGAGTCAAGCAAAGCGTCACGTCAAGCGTAAGCCATGCAAAGACGCCCTTGACTGATTTCCGAACGCGCGCTCCGCCGCTTATATACGTTGAGGGGACTGCGTAAGCCGGTCCCAGTCGACGACGTTGGCGTACTTGTAAAGCGGCGTGGACTCTAGGTGTTTGAGCCAACCGCGGATGTTGCTTGGCCGGAGAACGGCACACCGGTTATATACGCAGCGCGCCCGAAGGAGAGGGAACCGCGGAAGAAAGAGTACTGCACATGCGCCGGCCCAAGCGCGTCTGCCGCGGCTATGACGCAACGTGCCGCGGCTATGACGCAACACAATCCAACACAATCCACTTTAATCCAATCCAATCCAATCCAATCCAAATCCAATCCAAGCTAAGCCAAGCCAATCCAATCCAAGCCAATCCAATCGAATCCAATCCAATGCCCCTCGCGAGAGAGAGTTCGAATCCAATCTAATGCCCCTCGCGAGAGATGTGTTCGCTTTCGCCTCGACTCGACGCGCATGCGCAGTGAGCGTGCGGACTACGGACGCCAACGCGGGTGACATCGTGAGTTACTGAAATGCTCTGCATTTAAAATACGGCACATACGTACCAGTCTGTAATCGTCCGTCGCGACGGGGCTGACGAGGCAGCGGTGCCGACGGCAGGGCGTTCGTCTGTTGTGGCTATCGCGGAATGGTCGCTTTCCCGTCCACCGCGTATCCCACAACTCCTGCCGCTCGTGCACTTAGAAGCATTGAGCGTTCAAGTGGTGTGAGGTTGTCAAATGCAAGCCCTAGCTCCTCGGCGAGAGTTTTGTTCTCCGGATCAGGCGATTCCATGACTAGGGCTGCGGGTGCACTAGGTTTTACTAGTATTTTTAAAATGGCCGCCGTCTCGGTTTCGGCACGAGTTTCGGTTCCTGTCTGACTCCCGCGTGTGGGTGCTATATGGAGTCGACATACTAAGTATCTGTTTCATGGACCGGCTCTATGACGCCATTGTACACGTCACGGAATGTTCAATTTTAGCGGGAGATTTAAAATTTTGGCTTAAATTGCCTTATTTCTCAGTGAATAAAGCATCATTTGCTTCCGGGAAAGCGCTTGGGGTACTATGAAACACCTAATCTTTAGAATAAAACAAACTTTTGTTTTCTCTTCATAGCTCCTTTAAACTTTACGAACTGGATTAGAGAAACGAAGCGACACTGCATGAGCCGCCAGCTAACCCGCATCGCGAACAAATAAATGGGGTTTTGCGGCATGCGCAGTTATTGTATTCAGCTCGTATGCGAAATCCGGCCTTCTAAGAAGTATGTTTGTGTAAGCGCAAATGTCAGGCTGTGTATTGTGCCGGCGACAACTACCCCACCGTTCCACCGAGGCCGTTTGAGAGACAGAGAGAGAAACTTTATTGCGTGTCCGGCAGAGTGAATTAGGCCGTGGGGGTCGGCCCCGATCCCGGCCGGGTCGAGCCCGTAATGGCTTGCGCTGACGCAGGTCCTTCCCGCTGTCGGGTCAGGGCTTCCTCCACCTGCCGGACGGCCTGGAGTTGTGTGTTGTAGTCTGAGGAGGTGATGGCTTCTCGCCCTTTTGGTGGCAATTCTTGTGCTTCAGAGTGCGTGTGTAGGTGAGTGCAATCGTTGAGGATGTGCGCTGTCGTAGCGGGGGCAGTCTTGCAGATGATGCAACGGTCGGTGTTGTATAGCATTGGGCAGATGTATCGGCGAGCACGGGTGTCAGGATCGAGTCCGTCTGTAGCTGGCGGTATAGCACGCCTTCGCGGCGCGTTAGTTGCGGGTGTGGGGCAGGGAGTCGCTGCCTGTTGTGGCGGTACCATCTCAGGATGTCTCCGTACGTCTCCAGTGGTGCTGGTTCGGTATCTTCGGCTCGCAGTTGGCTGTTCCGATTGCGGTCCGAGTGTTGGCTGCTGTGCGTCGCGCGGTAAGTAAGTCCTCGCGCTGCGCGGTCGGCCTCCTCGTTCCGGTTACGGATCCACCCCTCCGGGTCGAGCGGTCCCACGTGTGCAGGATACCAACTGATGAAGATCGGGTGTTGGCGGGTTTGGCCCGTCCTGTGGAGGAAGCGGGCCGTACTGGTGCTTGTTGTGTTGTTCGCAAAGCGGAGGATCGCTGTTCTTGAGTCGCTGAGTATCGCCCTCGCCGACCGACCCTCGATGTAGAACGATACTCAGCGACTCAAGAACAGCGATCCTCCGAGGCCGTTTGGATGCAGCACCAATTGCATACCTGATTTCCCAACTAGCGCCAAGCCCACTTGACCTGTTTCTTATTCCGGGGTGCTCAGCAAGCATTGACGAATAACTCAAGCCGGTTTCTCCCAAATGTTTTTTGATGTTACTAACTCTTCGCTGCGCTCGTCTACGAGAGCGCCCCGAAATAGAATCCGCGCATACGAATGAATCACGCATCAACACGAGAAATAGCTGCCGCCTGCCAGTCAAGGTGGCGTTTTTACAGGAACTGGCTGCCTTATTGCGCTAAGAGTGCTGACACTTTCGCAGCGCAATCCGCTATAGCTCATTGAGCCCGCTCTCGTAATGGAACCCGAAAGAAGCACAAAAGGAGCCGAAGAAGTCATGTAGAGTTCAGTGATGAGCGCAACTCGAAAAGAAAACAAAAGCGAGATCAAGACGTAGGACGAAAGCAATTGGGAAATACTGACGCCTTTCTGAAAGCTAGCGCATTCCCACAAGCGGCCGAACTGGGCAGGTACAGTACGCATGGGCTCTTCATTTTCTCCCTTTCTATGGTGATAAATCTATGACCACCTCAAAAAGAACCATCGAGTGTCCTCAAGCGGATGCTAGCTCAGCACTCCAATTGTATAAATTACCGAAAATGCCTTTAACGATCAATTCGTCCGCGCTTGCCCCTTCCCTCTTTTTCTTGGCATGTCGCAGTAAGTTCAAGTTCAAGTTCAAGTTCAAGTTTATTCAAGGCAATATTACAATAGATTGCCTTGGGGGGCATAGCTAGAGGCAAACCAGTTGCCTGACGAAGGCCACGCCACCCTCAACCGCAAGCGGTACGACAAAGCAAATAAAAAGTACAAGAAAAAATAAAAAGTACAAGAAAAAAATTTTACAAGCAAAATTTGCAAGGAAAAGAAGACACTAGCACACACTGATATAACTATACAACTGGATGGAATTTCAATTTTTGTACCAAGCTGTTTAAATTTGGGGTACAGAAAAAAAACAAAGTAAAATGCAAAATGCAAGAACAGAAACAAATTCAAAACATTGTGAGCAGCGTGTGGTGTTACAAAACAGTTTCGCTTATAGTTACAATGATACCTTCATACCTATACAATAGAAAAGAGTAGCTGTTTAATGAATTTCTTGTATTGTGACGGCGTTGTTCCTGAAATTAAGACTTCCAATATCACCGGGTGTTCGTTCAACACATGGGGTATTTTGTGAGACAGTGTAGCAAGCCTTGTGTAGCAAGCTTTGTATTTCTAGGTTTTTTTTTGCATCTTGGCTCACTTGAATGATGTACGTGTTGATAATGGGAATATCTGTGGTATAATTTTGTCGTTTGTTGTGAGACTGCGTGACTCAGCTGTATAAGTTTACAGTTGCTGCAGGTGGTCCACGGGGATGACCTGACATTCGAGCTGCTCGGCTTTTTTTTACGGTTCCCGCCCACGTACTGCACGGGCAAGTAAATGTTCGAATTTTCTATTTTCTGAATGTCTGGCCACTCGCTCGCCTTCTTCATCGAGTATTCTATCACCAGCGCCACGACGTCGAATATACTTGCTTCCTGCACAAGAGGCGGTACTAAATATGCGACCAGATATGCTAAAACTGCCAGTAAGAACCTGCAAGAAAAGCACCAGTTCGAGCCAGAATGCGCTCCGTGTGACGAAATCACCCAACAGACGATAAAAAATGTGTGCAACAATTCCGCACCTCCTATCCTAATTAAAAATACCAGTGGGAAAGCAACAACGGCCAAAGGAAGACGACAAACACCAACATGGCTGCCGACGCGTGGATCGCCCATACTGAAGCACGGAGAGAAGTGTGATGACGAAGGCGAGAGGCGTGATCGTTGCATTCCGTCCCGCGTCTCCCTCTTCACGAACGAAAGAGGAGAAAAGACCCGGGCCGAGCAGCTAATGCCCCACACGGAGCAACCGGGATTCAACACCGCTTGAGATCTGTCTCGACATCGAAGCCCCAGCGCCAAGGACCGCCAGGACTCAAAACACCAATCATGGTCAACGCCTCCCAGCGGAAAACAACCGCCAGGAGAAACCCAACAGAGCAACGTGAGTAGGACTAGCGCTGTCTCCCATAGTGCAGCTCCAGAGAAAAAACGCGGAAGAGGGAAGCAAGGCTATCTCAGGACAGGTGGAAAAATCGGAAATCACTAAAATCAGAAGATGTTGCTTATAGTGCTAAGTGAAAATAATGCTCTTGAAGCAGAGGAGACGGGTGCTCAGGCGAGCCTTAGGTGGGGAGGTTTGGGCATCCGCCTGGTTGGGGGGTTTCCTCTTGTCCGAGACACCCCAATCTGCGTAAGCCACCCGGGAAATGCGCACCAGGCAAAACTAAGAGGAGACGTCGAAGCCGCCGTGTCGCCCACTACTCGTATGTAGGTCGGGAATTAGGAGTAAGGGACGGGGTTTCGTTGCCCCTCCCTGCCAGATTGTATAGGGTTCCAGGGTGGGGGCAGTATTTGCAAGAGGGAAATAGAGGGTCGGGTACATTGCCTGGAGTTGGGTACTGTGGGAGTAAAGAGTTTGTGTGTAGTCGTCAATATCGTAGCATTCGTTCTGAATAAGTGTGGGTGGAGTGCTCTTTATTGTTGGTGCCCATGTCGGTAGTGGGCGAGTATGTCGGCGAATGTTCATCGGGGTGTACAAACGGCGAAATTCAAGGACGCAAACAGTAATCAAGCGGCGGCGTCACAAAAGTTAGACGCACCCAATCGCAATCCCGCGTCAGCAGCCAACAAACCGTAACAAGGTCCAATACCGTTGACGAAAAAAGGACCATCGCAAATGCCTTTATAAGAAGCTTCGTCTAGTATATGAGTTGGAAGAGTTGACGCCCGAGGAACCCCTAGGAAGCGGAGTGCGCCGCACGAAGAACAACGTTCAATCGCAAAACACCGTTTTATCAGGGACGAGGGAATGGCTAAATTAGGAGACAATTAAACACTTCCGGAGAGACGAACGGCCCACTGAGAGAAAACTTTGAAGACATGCTGGATAAATTTCCCGAAAGCAATGGCCCTAAAATTGCGGCGCCCAGCGCAAGAGTTACGGTTCTAAAAGCCGGCACTCCGCGACTCAACGTGGGAGGAGGAGGCGGGGCCCGATAAAAACTACGAACCCATTCTCCAGACCCACTTCTGTGCACGGTGCTAGGGCGAGCTCCGAAAACGCTAAGATAAAAAACTATGGCGCGAAATAAGATCAACAAGTTTGTTGTTGGTCAGTGGAACTGTCGGGGCTTTGAGCGTAAAAAGTGAAACCTAGAGCATTTCGTTAAAAGCAAGAACCCAGATGATACACCGGACGCCATCTCTCTGCAGGAGGCCAGTCTCCCCGCACAATTATCACACTATGAGTCCTACTGTGAACTGTAGGACTTGTAAAAAAGAAATCGATTGGGGTCAATCCCGTCAAGAGTAACTTTACGGCTATATGTAGAGACATTGATGACGGCACAACATCCGTAGATAACCTACTCCTAAAAGTAACAGACAAAAAATACAAAGTGGGCAGTACCCACATACTTAAGGTATACAGCTGCCGTTGTAAAAGGCACAGATTTGCGACGCTGTTTGACTAAATTTTAAGAACAGCCTGAGAAACCATATGGGTAATTGTAAGGAATTTCAATGCCCATTCAATGCCCATTTCAATGCCTATCGCGCACACGCCTTGGCTCAGCGACGCTTTCCGTATCAAGTACGCCACCGGATCGACATCGGGAGCAGCCACAGCGTCGACTACAAAAGGCTGGATTTCTGTCGACACCGTCAGTGGGCACTGGAGCAGCAAAGGGGCTGCAATGGCTCAAAAACCGTCTCTTCTTGTACCACAGGTGTGTAACAACATCGCATTGTACGCGAAGAGAAGTAGCAATCGCTGTTTATTGCTGTTCCCGTGCCCAAGGGTGCTTTGTGCCGTTCTGACAGAGTGTTTAACCTGTTCTGAACTTCTGCTGTTGTCTGGGGACGTCGAAACAAACCCTGGTCGTGGTTCTAAAACTCGCGCTCCTTGTAATAGTGGTACCGAAGTTGCAACCATTAACGACCGTGACAGCGAGATTATGAGAATTTTGAAGGCTTTGCAAGTGCAGTTAACAAGCAAACAAATCAGCAAGAACGAATTAAAAGACAGTGTCGCGCATGTTCGTGCCAGCCAACAGAGTATTGAGGCAGGAATGGCTGCTATTGGAAGTAGACTGACAGTAGTTGAAAATAAATTGCAAGCCTTAGAAGGCATCGAGGTTGGTGCACAATCCTTGATTGACGACCTTCAAAACCAAAATCGTGTACTCCAATCTCGCGTTGATGAACTCGAAGATAGGGCTAGAAAAGACAACTTGATCTTCCAAGGCTTGTCTGATGAACAAGAAACCTGGGATCACACAGAAGAAAAATCCTTGGCTTGCTGTCGTCATTCATTCAGAGCGAGATAACCGGCATTGAACGTGCGCACCGCTTTGGACAGTTTTCACCTTCCAGGTGCCATCCGATAATAGCCAAATTTTCCAGCTTTAAAACGAAAGAAAAAAATTCTTCATAAAAAGAGTAACTTTAAAGTGCGCAACGTAAGCGTTACTGAAGACTTTTCGCCTGCAACGCGCCCATTTCGCAAAAAACTAGTCCATTTTGCTAAATCTCAGCCTAACTCCCCGTCCTTCAAATTAAAATATAATAGACTGCTTTTAAACGATACATACTACTCTTATGACCCCGTAACCGATACCATGCTTGAAGCAGCCATGCTTCGTTCACACCAAAACGATGTTTACGAAGTGACTGCCGCCCCTTCTGAACAAATTGCTGTATCACCAAGATAACAGAAAGCGAGGGGTAGTGGTACTGGTGCTCATTCACCGCACGCTTCTATTTTGTTCACAAATACCAGAAGCCTAATCAGCAAGCGCACAGAAGTGTCAGCGGCTATTATTTCTTCATCTGCAGATATTATAGTCTTAACTGAAACATGGCTCCATAGGAATAAACGCGACTGTGAAATCTTGGATTCTTCTAACCAGTTTCATTTTTACCGCCGTGATAGGGTGGCAAGGCCGGGAGGCGGTGTCCTCGTGGCTGTGAAAAAACAACTCGAATAGTTTGCGCTCAACATACCGTCTGGCTTAGAAATCGTGTGGATATCTGCAAAGTTGTCACATCGTAGGATAATTTTGGGTGCTTGCTATTGTCCACCAAATTCGTCAGCCACCTTCGTTGCTCACCTTCACAACATGATGAACGCAGTTGTATCCCGATACCCGACATGTCCTATTTTCTTATTGGGTTATTTCAATTGCCCAGACATTGACTGGTCCGCCGCAGTACCTTTTTCAAAACCGTGTTCATCTATGTACACAACAATTTATAGACTTTTGCTTAGCCTTTAACTTCACACAAGAAGTATCAGAACCTACAAGAGTTAGGCAAACTACCGCAAATGTATTAGATTTAGCTCTTACAAACTGCCCTGATCTATGTTCGGAAAGAATATATGTGCCCAAACTAAATGAGCATGTCCTTTTGAATTTGACTGTAACTATACCAGTGCAAAAATGTTCTAAAAAACGAAAAACCATTCAAAATTATCACAAAGCCAACTTCTCAGAAATTATCTGTGAGCTGCATTTATTTCTAATTGATTACTTAGACGGATTCGATGAGCGATCGTTGGAATGCAACTGGGCATTATTTAAGAACAAGATCATCAATTTTACAGAACGCTTCATACCTACTCGGGAAATATCGTGTAATTCGAAGGCTCCCTGGCATAACTCCAACGTAAACCTTCTATCAAACAAAAAAAAACGTATTTACCGCAGCGCCAAAACATCTCGCAGTAGTTATAGGTGGTTTTTGTACCCTCAGCAGCAAATGAGTATGTTACTGCTGTCAAAACTGCAAAACACAACTTCCTGACTAATACGATGCCTAGTTTTTGGAAAATATTCCAAGAAAATTTTGGCACGTCGTTAACCCAGCTGACAGCTCTCGCATTACTCTAACTGACACAAATGGTGAACCTATACCTCATGACGAATGTACTAGTGTGCTAAACAAAGTGTTTTCTAATGCATTCTGTAACAATCCCACTTCTTGTCTACCCAGTTTTAAAAGCCACGACTACATACCGATGTACCCTCTGCAGATTGACCCTAACGGAATAATTAAAATTCTTGACTTCCTTAAAATTTCTTCTAGTTCAGGTGTAGATGGTATTAATTCCAAATTCCTTAAAAGTACTAAACAAAACTGCTCTATTATCCTAGCAAAGCTTTTTGAGCAATCCTTAGAACAAAGTAAAATCCCTGCTGATTGGGAAATAGGAAAAGTGGTACCAGTCTTTAAATCTGGAAACAGACAGTCCCCCTTCAATTAGAGCCCAATATCTATCACTAGCATACCATGTAAAATTTTGGAACACATCATTTACTGTCATGTTGCCAGCTTTCTCGAATCCAATTCATTTTTGTACCCTGCACAGCATGAACTCCGTAAGTCTTTCTCGTGCGAAACACAGTTAATTTTGTTTACTCTCAAACTTCACTCTATTCTTGTCAACCGTTCATTTGCTGATTGCATTTATTTCGATTTTGCTAAAGCGTTCGACAACGTTCCGCATGCGTTACTCCTACTCAAGCTAAGAAATATTGGTCTCAATACTAGCATATTAAATTGGATTGAGTGTTTCCTAGTGCATCGCCAGCAATTTGTCACAGCTAACGACACCAATTCATCTCTAACCCCAGTTATCTCAGGTGTACCCCAGGGCACCGTCCTTGGGCCGCTACTTTTTCTTATCTATATCAATGATCTGCCCAAATGTATCTCATCATCAATGCACCTATTCGCTGACGATTGTGTCATTTTTTGGGAAACAAGTAATGATACTGACATAAACGCACTGCAATCTGTCATTAATGCCATATCCCATTGGTGCAATACATGGCGGATGGTTCTGAACACTGCAAAATGCAAATCGATGCGAGTTTCCCGCATCACTACTAACGCGCACTCATATTTTCCTGATGGTAACATTCTTGAAGCGGTTACTTCTTATAAAAACTTGGGCATTCATATCACTACTGACCTATCTTGGAATCTTCACATTGAAAGCATCACCAACAAAACCAACCGCATGCTTGGCTACATAAGACGAAATTTTTATTCCGCCCCTTCTTCAATAAAACTGCTCCTTTTCAAATCATTTGTGCGATCACAACTTGACTATGCATCACCAATATGGGATCCATGTAGTGAAATTCTTAGCAATCAACTCGAAATGATTAAAAAAACACCGTACGTTTTATTTTTTCTAACAGCGAGTCGCCAGTGTATCCGGAATGAAAAGTAACTTGCGTCTAACATCTCTGACATCACGTCGCAAAATTGCACGGTTGTGCTTATTCCATAAATTATTCTCACACAACATGCTTCGCCACGCTTTACTTACTCCACCTTCATACATATCTTCGCGTTTAGATCATGTTCGTAAAGTTGGCGTTCCTTCTTGCAACACTAAGGCCTTTTTTCATTCCTTCAATTCCACATACCTCTATCGACTGGAACCTCCTTCCTTCTAATATTGACAAAATTAGCGACCCGGATTTACCCACGCCCCTCTGCAATGCAATTGCCTTGAGGATATTCAACGTTTAAAATAAAAAATAAAAGGACAGCACACAAGAGAAAAATATTCAAGATATCGAGCAATAGGCAGAGCAGCCAGGCGGTAGCTGAGAGCCAGGAATCAATGACGTACCGAATAGGAAAACCTTAATCAGGCCATGCTAGGCTATGCTACGAATCGGCCAGCACCGCCGTGCTGTCCCGCATCACTCCTCGGCTGTGCGGCGAAGCCCCTGCGTGCGCCTTCGAAAACAGGCGCAACCATGTCAGCAACAAGTTGCGACAAGCCGCGTCAGACGCTTCGCTTTGGGCGCATTTCAAAACTTCGGCGGCTGCCTGCGAGGCTCGTCTCCACGCTCTTCAAGGACACAGAGGCCCCGTCGATCGCAACGGAGTCCTCCTCTCTCCCCTCTCTCGGACTCAACGTGCCCGAGGCTATGAACGGCTTACGAACTCTGTAAAGAGTGTTGTGCGTGTTCCCGCTTGTTGCGTTGGACCGTTATCGCTTTTGGTTATAAATAGAGCTACCCAAGCGTTGTAAACCATTCCTGTTAGAGCATCGAATCGATGTTGTCGCTCTGCTGGAGTCCTGTATTGTAACCTCGCCCGTCGGGGCATTGTTCTTTGGCTTCGGCTCACCTCTCGCTATGAAGTAAACAGTTACATTAGCCTACGGCTTCTGGACTTCTTCACGGCTGCAACAGCGGCTCGCCGCTCGCATCATACACGCTACTACTCGTATGTCGGAGGCCTCGGAGCTCGGATCGGGTGCCCCCGCCCGGTCCCAACAACTGGTTGGCAGCGGTCGGATGGCAACTTCGTAACACCTGGAGCCAGCGGTGCGAGACCCAACACCACGGACGTCAAGGCGGCTTCGGACTTCGCAGAATTCACGGTGGTCAAGGGTGAGTGCGGGACTTTTCTTCACTGAGTTTTACCAGGCTTCTGAGGATAGCTGGTAGGGCGTGTTTTTGTCGCGTGGGTTATTCGCGCAAAACATTTTTGGAGCAGTGGGAAAGCAGTACTCTAGACCGGCCATGAATTTGAAGGCGTTGAAAAAACCGCAGTTGTTGGAGCTTGCAAAAGAGTTGCGCTTGGATGTTACGGACGCGCTGAGAAAGCCAGAGCTGATACAGGCTATACTCGCTGTCGGGGCTGACGATGAGGAGCTGTCGGAATGCATTGAGCGGATAAATGGCAGACACACCGCGAAATGTCAGGCCGCCGAGGCTGAGGCTAAACGTCTGGCTGCAGAGGAGGAACGCGAGGAAAGAAAACGAGAGCAGGAACACGCGGAAAAGCTGCCATGGTACGACCTCGAGCTCGAGCGCCTCGAACTGGAAAGAAAGGAGCTCGAGGGAGAGAGACTCCAACGGGAGAACAAGAACCTAGAGCACAAAATTCAATTCGATCAGGAAGAAGTGAAGCCTGAGTTAGAATTGTTGCTCGAGAAATACCTCGTTGTCGAGGAAAGCACCGTGCCAGCGCTGCCAGTAGCAGACGCTCGGGAGCGCGAGTCGGAGGTGACGGTTGCGGCCCAGCAGCGCGTCAAGGTTGCTGAGAGAGATAACGACGGCGCATTAGCTCAGACTGTCGGCAGAGGCGGCAGAGGGCAGTGCGTGTCCACTGAGTGCGATAATGTGCCGGCGTTTGTTTTGGAGATCTCGGCGGAGTGTTCGGACGGTTCAAATTCGCGGGAGGCCTTGGGAGCGGCTACCGGTCTGAACATGAACATTTCGCGAGATAGTGAGGTTTCGCTGGAGTGCGTAAACCATGAGGCTACCGAGAGGCCGCACGAGTCCGCTGAAACGGAGGTTGTTCCTTCAGACGGTAGTGCAGAAACGAGCGACGTGGAGGGAAAGCCTGCAGCCGAGGCAGCGAACGGTTTGCAGGGTTCAGTTGGGAGTCATGACGATCTCGCCCCTGAGCAAGCCGATTCGGTCCTGCCACCAGCTAAGGTAACCGGCTTTGAGCAACCGTCAGCGGAGCTCGTTGAGATTCCGGTGACATGGGCGGCTGAGCCGTCTTTTGAGACAGGGCAGCTTGGATCTAGTGTAGCCTTGACAGCCGCCAAAGAGAACGAAAACACCCTTCGGTGTTCGCTTACTGAGGGTGTTGCAGAAAAGGCGAGGGACGCCGAGATAGGGTCTGTTCGAAGCTACGAGGTGTCTAATGAGCTCCTCGTGCCCTTGTCACTCCCAGCTGATGCTCCCGAAGATAGGCCAACATCGGCTGAACTAGTTGAGGTTCCGGAGTCTCCTGTGGCTGAGCCGAAGTCTGGAACCGACCAGCCTAGAGGAGAGAACGCAAACGCGTTCCGGCGTTCGCTTGCCGAACGCGTTCGCGAAAAGGCGAGCAAGAAGGATAGAGGGAAAACTTCCGCGCGTTCTTGTTGCGCGCGTTTCAGTGCGGGCACGCGAAGGGGCAAAGCCGTGAGCTCGCATCGCGCCAGGGGAACGCCGCCTCCAAAAAGGAGTGCGCGCCTAACGTATGAACGGTGGAAAATCCCGCTCGCTCCTCCGCACGCTCGACTGCTGTCGAAGAGAACGGCCGGTGTCCTCTCACGCGGTCGCAGCAGCGTTCAGAGAACGGGTGCACCTAAAGTGCTATACAAATTGGGGAAAGCTCGGAGCAATGATGAGAGCTCGAATCGCAGCTCTCAGCGCGAGAAGTGGCCTGTAGACGCCTGACTTTCTCAATTTCATTGTTTTTCCTGGAGCAGGTTTCGCCCTTTACGATTACATTTCTTTTTGTGTGGGACATTTCCAATCACTCGAAATGTCACCTTTCAAGTTTGTCACTTCTCTTAAGTACTGCTGGGCAAAAATATAACTAGAGTAGTTAGTTATTAGCGTATTTTATCACAACTAAAAGCCGGGTAAAGTTTCAGTGTGGATTTGTCTTTGCACTTGCCGGCGATGCGGTTGTGTCTTCCTGTGTTGTTCTGTTGCTTGCCTGACCAAGCCAGATACGTTCTTGGGGAGCCACTACTCGTCCAGTGACCCGCCCGGTGAAGCTCCAGCACGGTGTCGTACAGCCAAGGCCTGGAGTCGAGCGTCTGCCGAGCACTTCACTTCGAAAGCATCCCTCCGGACAACGGTTGAAGGCCCTTATCCATCGGGATCTCGGGCCCCCGGCGGAGAAGCTGTTACGAATCGGCCAGCACCGCCGTACTGTCCCGCATCACTCCTCGGCTGTGCGGCGAAGCCCCTGCGTGCGCCTTCGAAAACAGGCGCAACCATGTCAGCAACAAGTTGCGACAAGCTGCGGCAGACGCTTCGCTTTGGGCGCATTTCAAAACTTCGGCGGCTGCCTGCGAGGCTCGTCTCCACGCTCTTCAAGGACACAGAGGCCCCGTCGATCGCAACGAAGTCCTCCTCTCTCCCCTCTCTCGGACTCAACGTGCCCGAGGCTATGAACGGCTTACGAACTCTGCAAAGAGGGTTGTGCGTGTTCCCGCTTGTTGCGTTTCACCGTTATCGCTTTTGGGTATAAATAGAGCTGCCCAAGCGTTGTAAACCATTCCTGTTAGAGCAGCGAATCGATGTTGTCGCTCTGCTCGAGTCCTGTATTGTAACCTCGCCCATCGGGGCATTGTTCTTTGGCTTCGGCTCACCTCTCGCTATGAAGTAAACAGTTACGTTAGCCTACGGCTTCTGGACTTCTTCACGGCTGCAACAGCGGCTGGCCGCTCGCATCATACACGCTACCACTCGCATGTCGGAGGCCACGGAGCTCGGATCGGGTGCCCCCGCCCGGTCGCAACAGATACTACTCATGTGGGAGCCCAAGCAAAGCTCACAAAGGTGACTCAAAAGACAAAGGCTAAACCGTAATTTCCACAGACGTATGGCAGCCCTGAACCGGAAAATTGAAGGGTATGCAAACAGACTCACGGTCAAAAATTGGGACAATACATTCGACGGGGGCGAACACAGATTAGCCTCGCGAAAGCTTGGAGCATTCTTCGCTGCCCTAATGACCCGGAAAATAGCAAAAACACTCAAAAGCAGAACCTCCGCTCCTTACTCCACAGAATGGAAGAGATTACGGATGATAGAAGCGATCAATGATAAGCGTAGCTTAAATCATACACGGGAAAGAAGAATGAAATCATGAGCCGTACTTCCCCGGGTCATGCCAGACTAACAAACAAGATGCTGCGCAACCTGTACGCCAGTTTTATCGAGGCCCTGACCCGGTACATGAACGGGTGCTGTGAAAACAGCCAAGGTGGTGATGGTGCCTAAATCCGATAAAAAGTTGAATGAAGAACTTAAAGCCTATTTTTCTGCCATCATGCATAGGTAAAATAATAAAGCACGTCGTACTGTAAAGGTTTATAAATACGTAGAAGAGGAAGTACTCTTTCCGCAAATAATGGGTGGTGTTTGCCCAGACCTCTTGAGGCAAGACGTCATGACCAGATTTGGGCGGAGTGTGTTGGGTGGAAGGAACTGTTCGCATTGAACAATAGGGCAATTCTAGGGCTCTACATAACCAAGGCACTCGACAACATAAAACACACGGTGATCGTAGAAAACATTGACAAGGTCGGATTAGGCCAGAGGACGTAGGAGTATTTCGGGAATTCCGATGGATTAGCAGCTACATCTGCGGTCGGAGTGGTGCAATAGGCCCCATTAAACTCGGGTTTGGTCACTTATAAGTGCATCGAAGGAACGCTTCGAGGCACTATGCCTCTATAAAAACCTGAGTAATCATATAGAAAAGCTCAGACAACCGCCCGGAGGGGACGGCTCTTGAAGAGTCAGACAGGGGGGCAGATTCTCTTGCCATCAACAACACAGCTGCGGAAAGTGCGAAAGTCCCAATACCAGTGGATATAGGGCTCACATACTTATCCCGCCACTCCCTAAAAACATGCATGCGGTACATAACGAGTGGCGACGACAGAACAGAGCTTGGCTGTCACAAAGGTTTTGTGAATTCTGAGGATGTAGTGTACAACGCCGAATATGCCAGCCACTACGATGTGTCCTTAGGAGTGGTATATCGATAAGATTATTACATCACCTAAGCATCAATCCGGACGACAAAACCGGATGTGGCGAGGAGGCCGCCATAGTCCGGGCAATGATCGCGTACCCCAATTCCAAATTTATACTGGGCGACCTCAAGTCACTCGCATATATCCGCTTGTATTCGCGAGGGGGCGCATATCACCCGAGGCGTTTCAAATCTAAAACCTGGTTTGAGGTCGGAACAAGGCAGCAAGATGCAACTTATATGGGCACCGGCTTACTCGGGCATGGCCGTAAACGAATGCGTCCACGACGCAGCTCGTGGTGTCGTTGACCGAGCCAATGTCGAAACATTAACACAAACGCTCACTCGATACAACGGTCGGGAAGAGACGGCCCGGTGTACTACGATATAACAGCCCACTGTAGGCTAGACAGAGCAAGATACCCAGCCACAGACAGGACAATGAGTGAATGGTAGTCGGTGGCCTGGCGAGGGCTGCAGGAGGATTGTTTCCCCAATCCACTGGCTTACAGCCGATGTTACTCACGTCTTTATTAATAAAAATCAACAGCTCGGCTTCCAGCCAGGTATTCAGACCCAGCTCGTCCGGATGTCCACGACCGCCTCCAGGGACCTGGGGCTGCTGACGGACGGCTGAGCGATGCTTCTAGACAGATAGAAGCTGTTCGATCGATTATCAATCAATCAATCAATCAATCAATCAATCAATCAATCAATCAATCAATCAATCAATCAATCAATCAATCAATCAATCAATCAATCAATCAATCAATCAATCAATCAATCAATCAATCAATCCATCAATCAATCAATTAATCAATCAATCAAACAATCAATGCAAATCTGCGCTCGTCAGCTGTCGACTTACAGGAAAACTACTCTAATCATCTCAAACCCCATTTTTTGTAATCGCGGTCTTCCCAACTCGTGTCCCGAGGAGCGGCCTGGTTGCACTAAGACGGGTTATTTAAGAGCAACATAGGAAGGGCAAGGAAGAAAGAAAGCAAAACAAACCGCTGAGGAAACCTAAGTTGGCCAAATTATATTTCGGCTGCGTGGACATCGTTTTGCACATATGGACACCCAGAACCCCATCTGGTATGTAAGGCCCTGACAGAACAAAGCGGGCTGCACATGCCTGACCGTGTGCTCACATTCTAAGAAGCAATCTGTCCGATCCCTACAACATAGAAAATCATATTCCCCCTGAGGAATTTAGCTGCCAAAATCATCACCATGACGAAACTACGCAATTCCCCTTTTCCTGTACTCTTCTTGAGCCTATTGCCTTTTTATTTCATTTTATACGTTTGTTGATTGTAAAGGCACTATGTAGATTTATTAATAACTAATTTAGGCGACTTACAACACTTACTATGGAAAATTAACACCTCCTCAAAGCAGCAATGGCGGTCAAAGCAACTTGGGCCAAAGGGCCAAAGCAACTTGGCCCTTTTGTACCGGTAAAATCACACCACTAAAAACAACCTTATTCCTCCCAGAGCATTGCTTAAAAAAGACACAGAAAAGTTGTCTCAATACTTCAACCTTCCTCGCTCAATCACCAGGTTCAGTGGTTCTTATGTAAGACTGGCTGTCTTGTATAAGTACCAATAAACATGGGTGAAACGGGCAAAGACTGACAAAAGGGCACGATCAATGAGCGGAAACCCGATATCCGATGGTTCAATAGTTCTTGGGGGACTAGTAGGATTGGAAGGGAGGAGGGAGAGGAGGGGGGAGGGCACATGTTGTTTTGTTCGACTGAGCTATGCGATCGACCCGTGCCTTCCGCAAAGCCACAGATTTGGAATTCCTGTCGCGAATATGCCGGGCGTTCTGCAATCAGCTA
The DNA here is from genome assembly GCF_048455015.1 of Haemaphysalis longicornis. Lineage (NCBI taxonomy): Eukaryota > Metazoa > Arthropoda > Arachnida > Ixodida > Ixodidae > Haemaphysalis > Haemaphysalis longicornis. The sequence continues at coordinate 198,470,992 of NW_027526361.1, forward strand.
TGAAGACGCAAGTGCTTCTTATATAACCAGTTCAATTTGAAAAACAGGTTTTCGTTTCTTGTTTTGTCGTTCGGCACTTACACAAAATGAGACAGAAACGTGTTGACGACACTTCAGAGCACACAGAAACAGTATATCGCCTTTCATTTCGTGTATTTTTTTCGCGGCTGCGTTGCTGTTGTTTCTGCCATTAAGCTGACTATTTAAAATTCTCGTTGAAAGTAAACCTCAGCTTGAAGCGTGTGACATCAAATGCAGTTCGCTAGCGGCCACATGCTTTTTCGAGTATTTGGTCAAACAAAACGTTTCTCGCTATAGCTATATATTTTCTTCATCCTGTGAAATGCGACCGGTCATCAGAGAGCGTAAGGTGCTTGTTCCAAAATAGGATGCCAAGTGGCGCTTTAAATTTATGATGTTCCTCCAAATACTGCCAGCTTTACAAATTGTTTGAACCTGCTGAACCCGTCTCAAGACGTCTGTACATGCGTTAGTGATAAAACCACGTGAGAGGTTTATTTTGAACCGTCAAAAAATGACTATTATGATACAATGATCACAGTGTGACCCAATAGCTTTCTAACGAGGACTAACAAAAATTTAGTAGAGTAAATAGAGTTAGCTTAGTCCCAGAAAGTGCTTTCTCAATTGTTCAACTATCATAAATCAACCATCAGGTTAAGTTCACACAGTGAAAACAAATTGAATTGATAAGCAGCATATCAAGAGTAAACAGATGATATCTACAACTTTATAAATACTGCATTCATTTGAAGTATTTAGATAATGCAAAAGCCGACACCGAATGCGAAAAAGTACGCTTACGCGAATGGGGGATCGTGACGCTGTTAGAATAACGTGTTAGAACAACAGGAACTAACTAAACATTTAATATAATGGTGAGCAGAAGCATGTTCCAAGGGCCTCCACCCAGACAGAAGCATCCCTATTCCTAGCTGGCTTGAGGCTGGTTGGCTGTCCGGTCATGTTCTATCTTTCGGCACAGGTTATAGTGCTCGGAACCAGTCAGCTGCTCCACCCATTGTTCATAGGTAGGATTGGTGTTTCGGGTAATAGAAGGTGTTCGTCGGCACTCCCACACGTCGTTGGAGTGCCAACGGGGTAGAAGTTACAGTTGGCGGAATATTGAATGGGTACATGGTGGTTAGTAGGGTGTTATGGTGATATAAATTGGTTTGTAAGCGCAAGGAAGTGGTTCTTTCGTGGCGTGTTAGGTGCGAATGGGACTCAAAAAGCAAAAACGCCCGCGAGTCCGACATTTCGGCGCACGTTAAAGATACCCAGGTGGTCAAAATTAATCCGGAGCCCTCCACTACGGCGCGCCTCATCACCTGCGTTGAGTGGGCGCGTTAAACCCTAGAATCAATCAATCAGCGAATGGGGCTGTGAGAAGCGACGTGGTGTTTTTTTTTTTGTGGGCCAAGGTTTCCCTGTAATGGTGGAGTGGTGCTGGATTTGAGGTAGATCGGTCGCTGTTTTTGCCTTCAGGGTTAATGACCCGATATCTATTAGCACGCACAGCGCCTTGTGCCGCCTCGTTCCCTTCGAGGGATTGTTGGCATGGTGACCCGATGATATAAAGTTTGGGAAACGTTCTTGCTCGTCAAAGGAGGTTAAGTGCTGGCTGAGCGATGCGGCCAATTAGAAAGTTGCTGCAGGCGTTTTGAGAATCGATGGTGATAGTGAGGAATTCATCAACAATTGTGGCAGTCAGAGCGATGGCAACTTCTTCGACAGTGTCAATAGAAGTTGTGAGAAGGGCTGCTGCGTCAAGTTCTGTACTTTTTGGGTTAACGACACAGACTGCATGCGATTTCTGATGGAGGTAGGGCGATGCATGTGTGTCTCGAGTACATGGTAAGGGGTGATGGTTCTTGTGAATTAAACAAGCTCGTGCCGTGCGCCGTTCTTTGTTGAAAACCGAGTGCTTATCTTGGAGTAGGCGTGCTACGTGGATATGTTGTCGAGTGTCTGCTTGTATTCTAATCTTTTGATCTCGGCGCTGTGGAACGTTGTAGTGCTGACGAAGAATTGTTGCTCTTCCCGTCGGTGTGATTTCGAGTAATTGTATAGGATATGTGTAGTTGACCTGTTTCATTTTTTCACAGGTATTGTGGAACCCTACAGGGATCCACTCCGTTACCCTTAATGACAAACAGTTGTCTTGCCTTCGCATTACCTGCCCTGCCCACGCCAATTTCTTCTTCTTAATTTCTACTAATATGTCCTTAACACGCGCTTGTTTCCTAACCCACTCCGCTCTCTTCGTGTTCCTTAACGTTACAGCTATCATCTTCCGTTTAACTGCTCGCTGAGTCGTCCTCAATTTAAGATGAACCCTTTTAGGGAGTCTCCAAGTTTCTGCCCCGTAGGTGAGTACTGGTAATATGCAGCTGTCCTACTTTTCTTCTTCAGGGACAATGGTAGGCTGTCATTCATTATCTGAGAATGCCTGCCGAATGCACTCCACTCCATTTTTATCCTTTTAATTACCTCTACTTCAAGATTGGGATCCGGGTCACTACATGGCTTGAGTAGATATATTCGCTTACCAGTTCCACTGCCTCGCCACCTATCTCAAACTGCTGTGCTCTCTCGAGGTTAGTGAACATTACTTTAGTTTTCTGCATATGAATTTTCAGACCCACCATTCTAATCTGCTTGTCCGGTGTGGTAAGTATGCTTTTCAATTCGTCCCTAAGTTACTTAGCAAGGCAACGTCATAAGCAAATCTGAGGTTACTGAGGTTACTTCATTAACCCTTACGCCCAACTGTTCCCAAACCAATGTTCTGAATACCTCTTGTAAACATTCTGTGAATAACATCGGAGAGATTATGTCTCCTTGTCAGACGCCCTTCCTTATAGTATCTGCTCCCCTTATGGAGGACGATGGTAGCTGTGGACCCGTTGTAGATATCCTCTAGTATTAGGCAAGCATAGCAGGGGGTGGAAGAAGGTTAGATAGACAGATAAAATCAAGAAATGTGCGGGAAAAAGTTGTTCACAGTCAGCACAGGACCGGGATAATAGGAGATATATGGTAGAGGTCTTTGCGCTGCTGTGGGCGTAGATGGGCTGATAATGATGATTGTAGACCCCTAGTTACAAGAGGTTGCTGGTTACCGTGCTGATGGGGAGCCCCATAGCGGTCTAGTAGGCCTGGTGTATATTGGCGTCGTTTCCGTGTTTCTTGTGGTCAGAGGGCACGATAAGGCGTGCGATACACCTTCCTGCTTACGAGAGGGGCTTGGACGATGCGGAGAGGGTCGTGTTCGTGATCTGCGAAGCGACGATTGGAGACGCGGAGGATAGACTTGCAACGCACGTTCAGTGTGCGTTGCAAGTGGGCGAGGGCTTGTTAGCCAGATCCATCGTCAGGTATTTTGAGGCCCAATATCCCAAAGTGGGGTACATTATGTATAGTATTGGTTGTGGTATTCCGTGCGTGATCTTGCGGTAGTTCTCTCGGTGAGTGTAACTAAACCGAACTAGGGGGGGGGGGGTGCGCTCAAGTACTCTGGATTGGAGATATCTTCGGGTGGTTTCGATTGCCATTTTTAGTGCGTCTTCACGGTCTCCAGTTGAGATAGTGGGTATTCATAGCGTGAGTTCGTCCTCGTAGAAAGCATGTCGGAGATCTTGGAGCACTGGAACAATGATGGGAAGAGTCCTTCATGGCTAGGGTGACATAACAGAGCCTTCAAGCGTTCCTTTGGGACTTTCTGAGAAAATGTCAGATCGTATAGGGGCATATTGGCGCTTCGGCGATTTCTTTGCGAGCAGTCTCTTGGCAACGCAGGCTAGAAAAGATGTGGGATAGCCAGCGTTATATCAGTGTAGACACACTGGTGGTATGCAGGTGCGAGAATGATATTTCCCGGCAATCTTAACCTTCTCAATCATTAACCGTCCACATAAAGAAAATATACTTATTTAGTTGATTTCAATTTGATAGTCTTCATGCTAATTTAACGCCAACCTATTTGAGTGATCTCCTTCATCCACCATGCACATCAAAATAAACAGAAGCAGTCTGTCACGCTCTCCTATCCTGCCTTTTATGTCGCAATTCACTACTTTAGAGTGCTGTTTCCTCCACACATTCAAGTGAGGCATAGCTTGTTGCTACCAGTAGGGGGATGTGATGCATCGCGAGAAACACTTGGGTCTCATTTTTTTTCTTGTAAGAACATAAAAAACTCAAGTTGGCAAAGCCTATTTACAGCTTTGTAATGAAACTAATTTTTAGGCAGCAGAGTTTTTTGCTGGTGGTTTGTGTCCCCAGCCTACGCCGTCGAAACAAAATATAAACTAAAACTTCTCGGGGTAGTTAAGTCTGATACCTTGCTTTGAAGGTGAAAGCATGGTTTGCTGTCATTATGGGAACTTTTTATATAAACGCCCACCTCTTGACACCGCAGCCAACCAATTTTACCGTTCTTTTTTTTATATGAATCCAACATTACCCATCTAATTCATCCCACCCTATCCTACTCCTACCTTACTTGTGACTACTATAAATAACTGACAAATCAATTCCTGTATTAATTCATTAATATCAATCGTATTCAATACTAGTTCATCTGTATTTATCTTGATCCACCTTAATTTATCCTAACCCAGCTTTCCTTCCTTAAACTGACATTAATTATTATTACTATTATTCAATTGTCAATCATTGGCCTTAGGAAATATAATCTCCTCTTTGCACGGGCTTCCACAGTTTGGGTCTCTTGGCGCCCTCGTTGCGTTTTTGTACAATTTGTCTGCACGCCGGGTTCCCGCATAATTGTTTCTAAATGAGTGATAGCAGCCTTCGGCCTAATATTTTGTCCCACGCATGCAGGGGAAAATATTTGAACGTCGTCGCAGCCTCAGATTCCAAATAACCAGGTTCACATTACAAGGCAAATAATATATAAATGAACACACATTTATAGAAAGAAAAAAAAACGATAGGGAGAGATGTTCCTTTTACATGACCGGAGGCCTAGGTCAAGAGTCGGAAAAGGGATAGGAAGAAAGGAGTAGGAAGAACAAGGAAAGAAAGGCATCTAGAAGCAGCCCTCAATGCCGGAATCTCTGATGATAATCAGCATAATGTCCAGCAGGTGCTTCATGTGAGGTGGGGCTCCAAGTGCCGGAACCCAAAGTCAAAATACACGCCCATCATCGCCGTCCTCCATTCTTTGCTGCTATGTTCACATCAAAGCGAGCAAATAATAAAATCACCTATAACACCAGCTATGCAAGGTCTTATGCACTCTCCTTGTTTCTGAAGATAAGGTACCCGTTTTAATTTGACGAAAGGAGGGTTCAGATGAAAAAAAAAATTCAAACGGGTACAGAAAGTACAGCAATAAACAACGGCTACACACTGCAATATTGCGTAATACAGTTGAACCTGGATATAGCGAAGTTGAAAAATTTCTCAATTTTTTGTTACGTACAGGTTTCGATTTAAGGGTTGCATGAATGAAGCAGAAACGAGACCAGACTACGAGACATCAGTGACGGTGCACTCACCATTCAAGGATATATTTTCCAGTAAAACAATGCGTGATTTGCGCCTGCTGCTTTCCCACGACCTTAAAGGAGCACTGACACCAATTTTCGGCGTTAATATTATTGCACAGTTCGCTTCCTTCACTCAACAGAATACCATGGCTGAAATATGAGCGGCCTGCGACGCGAAAAACATAGTTCAATTGGGTCTCATTTATCGCGCCGACGCATCAGCGCGAGGAGCGGCCCTCAGTAAATGGACATCAGCGGAAACAACACTCCAGGAGAGGAAAAAGAAGTGACGCGACAGCGCTCGTCAAAAACTCGTGACGTCACTTCACGCGCGCGGCCCCACGAGCGGCGAGCGGGCGCAACACCCTCCCAAGCGGGCGCCGGTGACGTCCGCACAAAGCGATGAGGTCAGGCGATGAGTCTGTCATATACGCCGTTCGGGATGAAAGCGCGGTAATTTGAAACAAACGATTTTCAGGCCGTTCAATGTAATTAACGTTCGCGCGCTGAAGTATTTGAAGTGCTGTTTCAGGTAGGCCAGACGATTAGGCATCGATAAAAGCAATAAAAGTGTAACATAAAATTTTCGTGTAAGTGCTCCTTTAATCACTGCACAGCACTACAACAGAGCAAGGTCACTTACCACCGTATGCGCGAATGTAACTCAAGTAGCCCTGTTGTCTTTTGACACTTTTCGGTGGCGGTGCGTTAACACGTGTCAAAGACTTTTTGCAAACCTGATGCTTTTTGCAGCACTCAAAATAGTTGAGCAGTTGCCAGCTGCAATACTTTACCGGGCGGCGACGTTCTTCTTCCTTGGTTGCGGAGGCGGCACTGAAAATTTCTAGTTTGTCTTGACAAGACAAAACTTCTCGTTTTGTGGCAGCAGAACTTTATGAACTTTCGTTTTTTGGCAGCAGAACTACAGATAGCAGCGACGACGTGAAACTACACGCCGACAAGCAGGCCTACCTCCTAACGGGCACCGCCCTAACACATGGAAACACACAGTAGATTGCGCCACGGGGCGAAATTCGCCAAATTAGCTCCTTTCCCTTGCCTATTGTCTATTGTTTTGAAAAAGGACAAAAACAATTACTCACCAACGTAGCGAATCTGTTACACCAAGGTTAGCCATCGCCACCCCTTCGTTGCTTACAGGTCGCAAGCACATGGACATCAATGAGGGTGGCAAGGGGGAATTGAAAAACGTCGTCAAATTTATTATTTATTATTTATTTAAAACATACTGCAGTCCGAAGACCAAGCAGGTGGCCAGGGATTAATTACATAAAAAAAGCATCAATCCGCCTGGTAAATTGGTACATATTTCTGAAAACAGTCAAACAAGTGTGAAAAAACAGAAAGAAAAAAAAGAAACTGACAAAAAACAGGAATGATAGCAGTACACAAAGAAAAGTAGCGGCACAGTGAATGTTTAAAATATTGCAGAAAGTACACGCTTTTCAAAATCCGACACATCACGCACCGAAAACACATCAACAGGCAATCTATTCCACTGCTCGATTGTGCGAGGAAAGAAGGAGTGCTTAAAAAGATTATTGCGTGCAAAAATTGGAGTTAGATTGTGCTCATGGGTGCTTCGAGTTGAACGAGATAAGCGGGGCTGAATATAAAGCCCTGGATTAACATTAAATTGTTGGGAATTAAGCAAAAACAGAAACCTTAGTCGTGCAACCTGCCTCCTGTTTTCCAGGGTCATTATATTGTTGTTGGCCATGAGAAGCGATGGAGAAGCTCGGCTATGATAGCTGTTAAAAATGAACCGGACCGCCTTTCTTTGCACCATTTCTAATTTGTGAATGTCTTTTTTAGGGAATGAGTCCCATGCTGCGCTTGCGTACTCGAGTTGCGGCCTAACAATGGAATTATAAGCTAGCAATTTAACATGTGAAGGAGCGGCTTTTAGTTTGTGCCTGAGGAACCCGAGTTTTCTGGAGGCCGATGCGCAAATTTTGTTAATGTGACTGGACCAAGTTAGTCGGCTTGTTATAGTAACTCCTAGATATTTATATTCGTCTACTTGTTTCAGCGTGTGGTTATTGAGCCTGTAAGAAGACGTGAATGCATATTTTTGTTAGTTACTTGGAGCAATACAGATTTGTCACAGTTCAGTTCCATGAACCATTTCGCACACCATTCAGAGACAGCATCAAGGTTACATTGCAGGTTAGCTTGGTCACTTGAGGATGCAATTCGTTTGAAGAGTACACAGTCATCCGCAAACAACTTTAGACCAATCGACGATGCGCGGATAACGTCAAAAATATCATTGATATAAATTAAACAGAGTACAGGTCCCAGCACACTGCCCTGAGGAACACCGGAAGTTACAGGGAGAGTATTGGAAAAAGAGCTATTGATTTTAAAAAACTGCTTGCGGTTAGACAGATAGCACTGAATCCATTTTATGAGTGGTATTAGTAAGCCAATTTTTTGAAGCTTTAGGATCAGTTTACTCTGAGGAACACGGTCAAATGCTTTACTGAAATCTAAAAAAATGACGTCGATTTGTTCAGCCTTATCAAGTGAAGACGCAAGTTCATGAATAGTGGTTCCTAACTGGGTTAGCGTAGATAAGCGTTTTCTGAACTCGTGCTGAAAAGGCGTTAGAATATTGTTGGCTTCTAAGAACGAGACAATAAAATTTCACAGTACATGTTCGAAGAGTTTACAGATGCTAGAAGTCAGAGAGATAGGGCGGTAATTGTCTGCAAAGAGGCGGTCTCCTTTTTAAGTGCGAATGCACTTCTTAAGCGAGCCTGAATCGTCCGCCGCCGTAGTCCGCATAGCAACAGCTGCGGGTGCGCGCGCTCCTCGTGTTCCTTAGCAACGGGGGGAGATGGGCGCGCGCTGCCTGGCCGCTGACATGGCACATACCCACGTGGGGGATTGGCCAGGAATCGGGCGTGAGAAGGGCTAATGCACCCGCTTAAAGGAGTACTGACACGAAATTTCAAAGCTGAGATCCACTCTAGCAATCAAGTACAGCGACAACACAAATAGGTGTCTGTGAATAAATGCATCTTTCTTTCTTTGTAGTTGTGTGTGTGTGTGTGATCTCTTTTTCGCGAACATTACCGAACCGCGCAAATTCAACTCGTGCATTCGCACTTTCACATTCTTCCCCTCGGGGAAATGCGGGGAATTTTTTTAAGATTGGAATAACACATGCCATGCGCCAGTCGTCAGGAATTTCGGTACAGTCAAATGATAACCTAAAAAGGTGAGTAAGAATATGCCCTAGCGGCTTAGCGTATCGGTGCAAAAAGGCATTGGGTATGTTGTCGGGGCCAACGGAAGATCTAATTTTTAGGTGTAGTAACATGTTAATAACACCCTCAACGATTATAAATTCTGAGGACAGATTTGAAAGGGGCATGTTGTACGGTGTACTGTCTTGGATTGGACAGAATACATCATCATCCATCATTTCGTTATATATAGGTGTTACATCTAGGTTTCACTGTAGAGGAAACGGGAATGCGTGAGATATGTTGATGTGGTTTAACGATCATGCAATATTAAATACTCTAAGAACCTTGTTCGTTTTAAATGGAAATTCAAGAGGTTCCCCAAAAATGTCTTTAAAAACTCCTCGGAACATAGTACTAGCGTGTGCCAGTGCCGCGCGTGATGGTAGAGTGAGGCTTCACAAAGTGCGAGGCAGTGCACAGTGGTCGCAGGAAGACATATTCCACTGAAAACTTTGGATCCGAGAAATTGTGTAATAATTTGCCGTCAGCATTACTAACATCAGTTGGGAGTTTCAGGTTAATACTGCATTTTTTTGTGCACACCTTCTCACGAACGGTGTTTGAGCCATCAGATCAGATAAAACTTCATTGTTTCCATGAGTGGAGCAGATTTCAGGTCGACTTCTGTGTCCTGCTTAAGAAATCTATGTAGCAGTTGACGATTCCTAGTATAGATATGGTGAAAGCCTCCCATTTACGCACACGTTCGTTCGTACGCGTCGGCATATTTATTGGCATCGTCATCACCATAGCTCCGTCACGGGCAACAACCTGCTGACGTTTACCTCTCGAAACATTACACTCAACCGCGAGATAATATTAGCTATTGTCTCTAACAATGCTCACTAACAATTCCCGTCGCTATTTTGTAGTTTCACGCCTATGGAGGTTACTGAGATAGAGTAGCACTAGGAAAGTGTGAAAACCACAGAGTCGAGGACCATTTGACATAGGCTTCAATGAGGACCATACAACCTTGTTTAGTTCTTATTGTTTGATATATGTTCATTGTTATCAAAGTGGGGTCTAAAAGGAAAGTAACGGGAATAACGGCGGCAAAACTTGCCTAACTTTCAAAACTCGTCGTGCGGAACAACCGCCAGACCTTTCCTAGGAACGACTCGCCTCCACGGCGTATGTACACAGCATTTGCCCCTTTGGGAACGTTCCACCCACCGGCAGAACAAATGGACAGCCTGTGATATTCTGGGAATCCAACCTTCCGTATGTCAAATCACAGGGACACCTTTGGGACTGATTCCGAAGTGCATTGAAGTGAGACCAATGAAGTGAAATATAAGATGGAAATGGTTGTTTGCGACTAGGTCAGAGGTCCGTATAGAAGTGCGGATAAATAGTGGTCAACCAAAATACCAAGCGTTTCAAAGTGAAAAAGGAGGCACTAATATGGTACAGAATAGTCTGTAAAAAGGGCACATGTGTTCTATTTAAACGAAAAAAATACAATCGGAGTGCTAAGCGCCAGGCAAACGTACGCTAACCTTTATATCAGGTTTGAAGTTTACATTACAGAGGATCACAGATATACATGTTTATTGCACACGCGTATCTACAGAGCAGGTTAAACAAAAATATTTTTCCAGCATTGTCGCCAAGACTACGGCATTCAGCGCTCGTTACTAGACGACGTTACGTTAAATCAAAGATGGCATTCAGAAATTGCACTGTGCGACTGCAGTTGGGTTAAAAAGAGGTAGGAAGGACTGTGAAGTATTTAAATATTCTTCCAACTTGCCTTGCAGGTTCTCAACCAGCAGCAGTTAGTATCCTGAAGACCTATTTTTGATTCGGTCCACGGACAACCGTCATACGATCAGAAGAGGAGTTCATATTTAACAGGACATCTGTAAACAAAGGTTAAAAAAATTCAACCTCAATTCCGACATTGCGAAGTGATCATTCGGGTGCTCTCAAATTTACTTAATCCGATAGCCTTCGGTGTCTCCTCAGAGCGAAAGCTGCCGTAATGTGCGGGTTATTCTTTTTCTAATACATACAACACTCTTGCGTGTACGGAAGTTCTAAAATGCAACTAAAGCTTTCTTATCGTTGTACTCCCCCAATGCTTTGAGCAGCGGTTGAAAATCGTAAGTAGAAACACTGAATTGTACTTTATGTAGTGCAATTGTTTATTTGCGAAAAAGTACACGCACTGGGTACTAGGGTGTGTTGACATACGTAGTAGGAGACACAGGTTGACAATCGAAAAAAAGTAAGGTGAAAACCAACCTGAATTTAAAAATGCGCTAGCCACAAAGTATTTGTGTCTTGAGGCATGCGGGCTTCATAATATTTTCGCGAAGCGTGCATTGGGTTTGTTTATGTTTTGTTTTTGCAGACCGGCCGCGCCGGTCTGTGTTATATCTGTGTTATTCGGGGGACAAGTGAAGCTCGCGTTCCATTGTTTATGCCGCACGTGTTCGCACGCGTCGGCATATTAATTGGCATTGTCATCACCAATTCTCCATCACGGGCAACAACCTGTGGACGTTTAGGTCTCGAAACATTACACTCTCGAAACATTACACTTTGATAGGGAGAGTGTTTCCAACTATCGTCACCAGCCTAGAATAAGCTTATTTAATCCACAATATTTTGTAGGCCATTCGACGGTTCGACAAACACTCCCGTTGACAAATAAATGCCCGCAGTGCAGACGCCGGGGTATTCGATTATTCGCCACTGGCCTGCGCACGTTACTTTGTTGACTGATGCTTCGTCGCCTGTGTAATGTTTTAGTCATTAGCAGATCACAAGTTCGCTACAATAAACTTGTTTTTCTTGATGACAACTGCGTCATCTTTGGATTCGTGAAAATAATATCCATCGACTGCCAATGGTTGCGGTCGTGCCTTTATGTCTGGACGGGCGTGGCACGGAGCCTCGCTATTCAACTTCAAATGCTGCAACCAACGGTGCCGTTCACTTGTTTCACATGCGACTATGTACGCGTGTCCAACAATGCTCGCGGCTAGTCAGACGTGTTTTGTCAGCAGCAGCCCGTACGATGAATGAAGTGTGTCGTCAAACGGAGTGTGGCGACAGTGCTAAAGTGCAATCCCTCTCCCTCATACATAGATTAAACAAGTAAAAAACGGGACACACTGCAGAGGCATATTTCCCCTTGGTAAGGTTGAAGTTTCGGCTTGGCTATTTGCGACTATCACGACTGTAGCGCAGAAAATAGAGGCACACTGTGCCCTTTATTGTTCTTGTACCTCTTTTTGCGGAGGGGTCATTAGTCATGTTACCTGCTTGCGTGGGCCCCGTATGTAGCCTTGGATGTCCCCAATGCCTGCACACTACAGATGCTGCAATAGCAATGTGCGCCAAGCAAACAAACCCGAGACGTCGTCCTCTGTTGTTGGAAAAACGTGCCGGTGAATCACCGGGCTATTTTACAACGCGGCTCGCCTTGCTACGTGGCCGCACGTCAGCTGGGTTCCCCAAAGGGCCACCAGTGAAGTCTACTGCGAAGGCAACTCCTTGTGCGCGGGCTGCCGACATCAGGCCAACTGCCCTGGCGCGGGGGCGGCACAGAAGTATGGTGGCTAGAAGGGTGGCTAGCAGCGCCCCGTTCTAGCCACCATAACAGAAGTGCCTGCACGTTCCTTTGTTGACGCCGAACGCATCGCCGACGAAAAGGGAGGGCATAGCGTCTAGGGCTGGAACGGACGGAGGAAAGGGTCAACTGCTTCACCCGAGCCCACTGTGGGGCCACAAGGGCAGTCGTATTGCAGTATTTAAATTTTGCTGTGTTAAAGTGCGGAGCCGCGAGTTTAATTCGTTGTTCTTACAATTCCTGAACCTCAACTTGAATATCTTCGCTAGAATTATGAATGCAGCAATAGCGATATCCATGGTTCCTAAAGTTTCAATAAGGTTGAGGCATGCCTAGTACTTACCATAAAAACATCGTTTAATAGGTACAAGTATTTACCAGCGGTGCTGTTTAAGCTGGTCTTAGGCCGGCGAACGTGCGCCAGAAATCTTCGCCGATCGCTGACATCAGCGTACGTCCCGGCGCCGCTCGACCTTCGAGAACACTACACAGCGTTTGTGCCGTGGTTTCTCGCGTGCTCTTATCGTTGCCAGTTCCCGTGCGTTCGCGTCTCAAGTGGTAAGCACAGAAAAGCTCGCGCTGCAGACGTCGAGTTCGCGAAGCCGGTTGCCGCTGGTTCTAGCGCGTGCTTTCAGTGTCGACTCTGGAGATGAGAAAGGCTACGGACAAAACGATCCCTGTCTGCCAGTCATAAAGAACTTCCAGTGGAAAGTTTGGAAATCTATCTGAGGTGCAACAGGCGGGTCTCCACCGAAGGGACAGATAGCGTAACAGAGGAACAGCGTCACTCCCGAAAAGGAAGCGCGCCGCAAAACCCACCGCGCGCATCTCGGGAACGGATGCGACGATTTCGGTCCAATTCCGGATATCACGCCGGTGAAACGTCAACGAAACGTCAGCGAGGTTCAGAAGATCCGGCGTTACAATCTCGCGTACATTGCACGTACTTTAATGACAGAGTGTTCATTCCTCTTTGGTGGGTTAACGACGAAGCCATGCAAAAAAACTTGACCCGGTGTCGAACCCAACCACGCAAAAAACGTGGCCGTCTCCGAGCATAACTGCGTATATACTTAGGCGAACCAAGAATATGGCAGGTGGGGTTGCCAGCTTCGCTGTTTGCCCAGTCTTTGCGCCACTGTGCTAAGCTGCCCCAATTTCGTTGCTTGCTAATCTGCAAAAAAAAATGTTACATTTATTTTTTGTATGAAGCCTCAGCCTAGTGTTTAGAACATCAGAAAGGATGGAAGCTTTGCAATGAATTTTCATTTGTTTCACTCATTGTTTTGGTGCTTTGAAAGTTTGCTTTCGCACAGTAAGGCAAACACTGGAGGGTAATCGCATCCTTTGCACATTTTTGTTGAATATGGGCAAAAGAAATTACTTCGGCAGTGATCCCCCCCCCCCCCTTTAAGAGGCACGTCGTCGAAATGCCCTAGTGTGCTTTCGCTCTAATGATACGTAATATGCCACTGGTCATTGTCCTAATTGGACACCACGGAGCGCTCCTTGCGTAATTTTGCTGTGAGCGAATATGTATGTAGCACCGCTGAGTCGTCAGTGGCCCTCGTGCTACACATGGCATGTCGCTGCAGTCAAACACCGGCACACAACGGTGCAGCTGCAATGTTTACTCTCGCGTGGAACAATGCAGACCCCGGTGCTGTCCTGTAGCGCCATCGTGTACTTGTGTTTACAGCGAAGCTATATGTGTCTGGGATCCAGCAAACCGTCGAAGTTTATATAGGCAAAACATTTGTAGGTCTCACATCCTCACATTTTTCAACATTTTACGAATTCATTGCGCCAAAAACGAGGACAAGAATGAGGACGCACACCACAGCGCTAACATCCAACTAGTTTTCTTTCACATACACGCACATATAGGAATCCACACCCTACCCGCACTCACTTCCCACTCATACCGTCAAAGCTGACGTGTTGCAGCCATGCGCTGAAAAGTTGCATCCTAATCTGACAAACTTAGTGACGGCACGCTCACGCACGACAACCCCTCTTTACTAATCGAATCTGCCTCTGTTATTTCTCTTACATTTTGTTCCTTATGTTTCGAACGTACTACACATTGCTCAAACCATTTCACGCACCCGCAGTCGTTGCAGTGAACAGACAAATGGCCATCCCTGTAGCTGCTGACATTACATCTGTGCTCACCTAACCGGTCGTTAAGACATCGGCCGGTGTGGCATATATATTGCTTCCCAAACGATAGGGGAACATCCTACACCACACCAACTGCGAATTGTACACACGGCTTCCTATGTCCTTTTATACACTCAACCGGTGATTTACGGAAGGGCTAAGTAAACTTGCAAATTTTGTCCTCTTTCTTGTCCTCGTTTTTTGCGCTAGGAATTCGACAAAATTGCCACAACAACTTTCCCAAGAATCCGTAGTTGTCAACATTGTTGATAAAAAAGAGGATGCCCATTTGAGGCAAACCTCCAATTCTTAAGCAATATTAGCAGGGTTATAATAATCGAAATATTTTGTGCTTGTGTTCTTGATTGCAAAAAAAACACATCGAAAACAAGTTTATGTCGAAAATACAAAAAGAACTAGCGCCCTAGCATAGACCTTGTGGCTGGTTTTAATTACAACTGTAACGGAACGGTACAAGAGATGAGGCGGGAGCGGGGGAACGGCGAAAATTGAATTTCCTTGTAAAACCGTGTTTATTTTGGTAGGAGCGCGGCGGGAGTAGGGGAGAGTGAAAGGAGTGAGTGGGTGAAAGAGAGGTATTCACGTGGCATGCGCGCACGAAGAAGGCCATCTTTTGCCGCGAAAGGAGCAGAACGCTAAGCGAGGTCGAGCACAACACTAAACGTGTCGATCGCTCGAAGGAAGATGAGCGGGAATCGAAGGAGCTTCTGCGTGATGTTTCAAGAAGTACGCGGAGATACACCAGGCAATCGAAAACCCACCATAGCTACAGCTTCGCTTACTACCACCTTTACATAGTGATTTATTGTTTGATTATGAGGCTTAACGCGCCGACGCTACACAGGCTAGGAGGCGTACCGTAGTGGAGGGCTCCGGATTATTTTTGAGCACCGGGGGTCTTCAATGTGCACCAAAATCTCGAACACACGGGCGTTTTCGCTTTTCACCTCAATTAACAAAGCGGCCGCCTCGGCGGGAATTGAAACACTCGTCCTTTTCTTCACTAAGTGGATCTGTACAGTTCTCGTTATTGTTTAAAGTAGCGCCCTGGCCCCTCCGGCCAGGTTACTGCAGCTGCAGCGCCCCAAAAACCCGCATGAGAGGGAAACATACCTTCGCTTTATTGTAGGACTTGTGGCCTATCGTCAAGCTTTGAGATTTAAACTCGTCACCCAGTGCCCAAAGGAAAACTGCTCTTTCGGCTAAATCGTATATTAAAATGCGGTAAAATTTGGCTGCCGAGATATCGCATTGAAACGCTAGACCCAAGCTTCAGTGCACAGCCGAAAGGTGCTTCGGTTACAATAGCAGCGTGACAGACACAGAGAGATATGCAGGCACCCACAGCTGAGTTTTGGCCAAATCTTTATGACTGCAGTGTATTTTGCCGCAGCACGCGTTGATGCAGGCTATACTGGGGCATGCGCTGAGCAATCAACGTATAAATTATGTATTGTATCACAGCGAACGGATTAGTACTGTCAATATTAACAAAATGTAAGCCGTTCCACTCAATGTGAAAGCTATCGGAAGTGCAGAGCAGTGATTCGCCATAATGAGCTGTAGCGCCGTAATCCGCTTACTGCTACCACCCCATGCTATTCAAATTTCCCGCCGTCGCAGTGCTCGCGCGCCCCCTGACTGAAACTGCGCCAGCGGTAGTTCTGGTCTTTCTAAGCCCTTCTCTCCGCACGTGCCGGCGTTGCACTGCCACATTTTGCGTTTGCTAACGTAAAAACCAACCCAACGGGCAATATTAACTGAAAGAACGCGGGCGCTGCCGGTTATTTACGTATATTTTTAAATGCGGAGCATTTCTTTAACTCACGATGTCACCCGGCGTTGTCGGCGTGCCTCGGCGTCCGCAACAGACGTTTCAGGTGCTCCCTCTCCCCCACTCCTCCTCGCCTGCTCTCCGCTGCTCCTCGCGTGTTCTCTGCGTGCTCGGATCGCGTTCAGCAACAGGTGGGGCGCGCATGCGTCGTAGTTTGGCGCGGGAGCAACAACCGTTGTGGCGTGATCGTGACGTAGTCGTGACGTGGTTGTGGCGTGGTCGTGCCGTGATGGGGCGGTTCTCGGAGTTCGCTCTCGCTGTCAATTTCTTTCGAAGCAGATAAAATCGGGTATGTGCGGGGCTCCAATACAGTCATCACCTGCGCTCTCATCAGATGCTGTCGTCGGAGTCAGCGTTGTACGGGATGGAAAACAACAACCCTACCACCACCATTACAACACCCATCGCCACCGCCACGCGGGTAACGCCGCATATGCTCTGCATTTACTCGTGCCCCTCCCGCGGGGGCATGTCGGGGTCTTTTCTTGAAACGCACTTATAGTTTTCTTCGCGCTAAATAACGGGGACATGTATGACAAGCGCCAGCATTTCACGGGTTTCGAAAACTTATGAGTATATGAACCGCTTGGCTTTCGAAGCCTTCGGGGTACGCCGCGAACACCCGCGTTACCCCGGGACGCCGCCTTGGTGCTCTATACACTTGGGTCGAGCGAGCGAGCTGGACGACAAGGCGAGTGCGTAGAGCGCTCTGCACTTTAAAGAAGCGTTCCCGTACTATGAAGGAAGAAAAGTGTACGCAAACACACAGAGCACATACCGGCTATGGCGTATTGAATAACGCTTGATTGGAATGAATGCGCAATCACGAGACGCATGCCATATTTTAAAAACGACTTCTTGTAGAGAACCAAATATTTTCATTGCTACAAATTTTATGCTGTATTTAAAGCTTTGCATTTCAGACAGGTGGTACATTATCCGCGAACATAATTCATCGTGCACCCCACCGCAATCAAATCACAATGCTTCCTTTATGTAGAGAACTAATACTTAACCGACCAGATTTAGGGGAAATCCCCAACGTGGAGTAAGTTTCTGTGAAGGGACGTTTGACATCCACCTAAATGAGGCCATACGGCTACAAAGGAAAGCTATACAGCTTTCTCAGAAACTTCGCAGTTGAAGGGACGAATTTTTGTTCAACTGCGAAGTTTCTGAGAAAGCTGTATAGCTTTCCTTTGTAGCCGTATGGCCTCATTTAGGTGGATGTCAAACGTCCCTTCACAGAAACTTACTCCACGTTGGGGATTTCCCCTAAATCTGGTCGATTAACACCTGTCCTTCACTTCGAGTTGTTGATCAATTCGCTTTCGCAATACTAACGACTAGCCTCCTGGTTAGCTCAGGTGGTAGAGCGACTGCTCCGGTTAAGCAGTGGTCCCGGGTTCGAATCCTGGACCAGGAGGAATTTTTCTTCAACTGCGAAGTTTCTGAGAAAGCTGTGTAGCTTTCCTTTGTAGCCGTATGGCTGCATTTAGGTGGATGTCAAACTTTCCTTCACAGAACTAATACTTGGCGTTGAAAAAAAAACGATAGCCGCGAAAGCATTAAACTGCGTATCATATGCCAAATTTTAACTAAGCTGCCGCGAAGGCCCCCGATATTTTGTTTTTCGAACTGGCGTATCACGAGGAACAAGGTATTGACGTATGATATGTTTAACCGACTTTTCCGTGTCTCTGGCTCACAGCTCCATGAACGCCGCAGGCTTGAGTCTAATGCAATGCACTTTAATTATCTCATTTTGAATTCCCACACCAATTTTGAGTGCTTCCGCTTTTGTAAATTTGTAGTAAGGCAATCTTTGCCGTTTAATGTCACACAGCTGTCACAAAGCCTGTTTTTCAACCTGCAAAAATATGGGTGGTTGATTTTTTTCATCTCGTACAAAATACTGGACGTGCCTCCGACAGAAATTGTTTCGGTACTGAGTCGGTTACCATGTTATGGAGGTGATGAGTAAACACCTGTAGGGCTACTTAAAAATAATGGTTGTGTCTATTAGCGAGAGTTTTTTATGTTTTTTCAGTCGAGATGGTTCTGTCTAAAGGAAGTATGTAACCATAAAAGTGCACGCGGGAGCCCCACTGTTTTAAATGCCCCGGAAGTGTTGTGTGGAGGTGTTCTTATTTGTTTTTTCTTATCGTTGGCACTCAGTATACTTCCTTTTGATATATCAGATATATTGCCTACCATAATTTTGTTATACAACGCGATTCTTTAATATAAATCTTGTCTAACTGTCTAACTGGAACTAAACTGGAATATGCTTCCCCAATCTGGAGCCCGCAATAAGCCTATATGCAAGATGTCCTTCAGTGTCTTCAAACCCGTGCCGCTAGGTTTATCCATAGTTCGTACTTCCATGACGTCAGCGTGTCTTCACTGAAAGCAGAAATTGAACTACCCCTCCTTTCCTTTCGCCACCGTATCTCCAGTATTTCTTCATTTCACAAGTTTTTTCACAGCTCGGTGCGCATGCCACCTTAATTTGTTGCGCAAGCGCGATCTCTCAACGCACTGGTCATCCCCTTCAAGTGACACGGCCACGTACACACACAGTTACCTTTTATACACGATTTTTTCCTCGCACAGCAGCTGCCTGGAATGGGCTTTCAGACGTCCTTCCTGCCTGTACTTGTACTTCCACCTTCACAAGCAGTATCACTAATCACCTTTCACCCTAGGACAAGCGAATAGTTTTCTGCTCAGTTTTTATGTACCCACAGGAAACAAACTCAAGTAGATGATATCATAGTTGAAATGAAAAAAAAAGAAATGGACTGGGTTGGCCGTGCAGTGAGGCGAACCGACAATCGGTAAACAATTAGCGTGAGAGAGTAGATACCAAGAGATTCGTCTAGAAGAAGGGGAAGGCCACTAACGCGATGGAAGGATGAAATATGAAAATTCGGGGAAAGAAATAGAGCCGAGCAGCTCCGGTCAGGAGCGTTTGAAAGTGAATGGGAGAGGCTGTCGTCCTGAAGTGGACCCGAGTAGGCGATGATGATGATGTCTTCCAGCTCTTTTTAACTTTGTATTATGTGTAAATAAATGAGACTGCGGTAAACGTCCGTATTCATTCCATTCGTAGGCCTCTATCCCAATGAAGTATTTTCACTTGACAAAACGACGAAAAGGTTCAGTAGATGTAGGGCCATCATACTCCTAAAAGTGTGATACTGCAGACATGCAAACTGTTTTCGCTCAGCATGTTTGGTTCACCCCACACGATACAGATAAAGTGCGGTCACAGAGGCCCAGACTGTGTGCGTCATTTTTCCGGTGCAACCGCTTGTTTTTAGTGTGACCACAATATTTAGAGGAATAGTTTTGAATACTTTAGAGGGTACAAGATTGTCTTCGACTTAACAGGTAGGTACCATCGCACTTCACATGAAAGGCAGTGACACCTCGCAAATGTGTGGCAGTGGTATCACGTTCTCACTGGCATCAAACTAACCATTGGTGGACAATTCAAGATGGGAGAAACTGACCAAAAATATTCGAGATAATACGTAAAGACCACTGCTTAACGCTACTACTTTGTATCTTTTCAGAAAGGAGCCAGGGCAATGCCTATACAAGGGTGCGGATTTTGTCCACAGTATAACGTGTTTCTCAGACCGCGTGCGTGTTTTTATGTTCCTTCGCGCATGTAATGAAGGGTTAAAACTCAAAGACCTCCCAAATCAGGGCATCGTTTTTCTCTAGGCGTTCCCGCAGTTTGTGAAGCAGAACTTCGTTCTGCAGTCTCTGAAAGCAGGGGCTTAAAGCCTTAAGCTGGCGCGACCGCAGTTGACGAAAAGCCACAGCTCCCCTAAAGCCTTCCTAAACCGTTCGACGGACTCGGCGCGAAAACATGCCGCTAGATTAATTACATTGCGACGTGGGGTTGAGCGCCACGCAAGACAAATAGCGTTCCCCTTGCAACAAAAAAATCGCTCGCCATTAAAGCTACAATCTTCTTAGACCTTGACGATTTCCTGTTTTTTTCGAATTCTTGTGTGTATGGATGAATGACTTGGTTATAACATGACTCCCATCCCCCGGCCCCTTGACACAAAAATACACAAAGCCAAAGTCGTATCGATTCGGTCGGTCCTACCGATTCTGGGCACGTGAGCAATGTCACGACCTGCGTGGGGGCCTTACATACAAGGTTACTTATCCTGTTGCCAACGGGTCACGACCGGATTTTGGGTTTTGTTTCGCGCTTGTGTCATTGGACCTAATTATCTAGTCCCAATACCCGAGAGGGAACGATTCGAAGAAGAACGTTTGGCTCACATCAGTTAATCTGACGAAACGGTTGGGTGCGAAAATGTTAGACTCGTATTTTTTAAAATACTGTACCAAACAGTTTGTCCTTTCGCGATTTCTTTGCTCTTCCTTTCCTCAATTTCTGTCCCGTTTCATTTGCATTTTTGAAGTGAATGCCTGCGGTACAAAGAAAACAAAAAGTCCCAGCACACGCAATCACGTTGCATTAGTTCTAAATTACGCGGTTAAGTCTTCCAAGGGAAGCGCCTGCCTTTTGCCCTGTGGTGTTGTTGGCGTAAGAACGTAGTTTTGATCGCGCTTAGGCCACGCAGAAAGTGGCGTTGTAGTTGCCCGTTTTACCCGTTTGTCTTATCGTTTTACAGTATATATATATATATAAATATATATATATATATATATATATATATATATTGCAACGAGGAAGACTAGCCACCATCGAAGTAACGCTGCCAACGCAGCTACACAGCGGAAAAGTTGCAAGAACAGCCCCATGCGACCTGGATCATCATCATGGCAAGACTCAAGGTCATCATCACCAGTTTGTTGTTACGAGAGCTGAGCGCGCACAGCAGAACCCCTTCGGACGCAGCTGAGCCTCTCTGCGTTTCTACGGCTTGCTGCCGTCCTGCCAACAAACCTCGCCATAATTTTGGTAGTGGTGCGGGGTAGCGTTACGTCGATGGTGGCTAGTCTTCCTCATTACAATACATAAGTAGATATATATATATCTATATCTATATATATATATATATATATATATATATATATATATATATATAAATATATATTTATATATAAATATATATATATATATATATATATATATATATATATATATATATATATATATATATATATATATATATATATATATATATATATATATATATATATGGCAGCTGCACCCACGCCTCATAATCGTGACCGCCTTATAAAGTCAAATCTCGATTTAACGAATCGCGCGGGACCACCGAAAATATTTCGTTGTTTTGACATATCGTCGTAATGAAACACTGCCTGTTATAAGCCAGTGCTCACCATAGGAATGAAAGTGACGTGGGCTAGCAGTACACGCATGTGGAGGCAGGCAGACTCTAAAACAAATGTTGCGCTCACTACAACGCTGATCTATTTGAAGAAATAAGTCACTTCGTTCTGGTGCATGCAGCACGCATGACTTATTAGAAATGCCTCTACATATTCCACCTTGCACAATACCTCATTGGGGTGCGTTATTGCCCCGAGCAATGAAAGTGCGGACTTTGTTCATGTGAACTAAAAACATCAATGTTCGACACGATCTAATCTTCTTCTGCGTTCCGTCAACCACCAACCACCGCCGCCTTCCTTCGCGTCGTCCTCCTCACTAAAGGTGATTCTGGCTACTTGTTTGTTTTCCGCTAGCTGCATTCATATTTAAATCTCGCAAGAACTTCGTAGAAAAATCACTCAGAACGAAGAAATACCTTTCAATTACTTTTAAAATTCCGTGTCCCCCCCCTCCCCCCAAGAATAAAGAAAAATAAAGTGGGGAACAATACCCGCCCCAGCAAGGCTATGGCAGGTTTAAAGCCAATATAATATAAATGAACGATGCTAAAAGCCAAATTTCTTTTTGATTAAAGAAAAGCCAATTTGCAGGGTAAAAAAAACTACTTTCGACGTTCCATATGCTCGGGCAGCAGGTACATAGAACGTGAAAAGAGAGTCGGCAATAAAGTATGTGATTGAAAGTAAACAAAGAAAACAGGTAGCAAAATGTCCTAATTGTAAAGTGCAGTAGAAAAAATGTAGTTAGCAGCGTGGAAAAAAACCCGGATAGGCAGAAGAGGGGAAAAAACAAATACATATGGTGTATCACTTGTAAAGTTCGCCACAAATGTCCGTCTAGAAGTAGCTGTTTTAAAATTAAAGTCCAGTTGGGGTATCTCCGTTCACGAGAATATCTAACTGCGAGGCCCTGCTGAAACACCACCCACATTATGCACAGTATTCACAAAATACAAAACGAACCACCACATAGGCACTCTAAAGGTAATAAATAGAAAGTAACTGGATCCAGCGTAAACAATGCAGCTCTCCCTGCCACTCACTGTCACATGGTAGACGCGATAAAAAAAGCGACACCACGCTGAAGAAACGCACGAATTGTCCCAGGGAACAGGACTCCAGAGGGAACACGTGTTTCCTGTCATGTGTACACAAAACACAACTTGAGGACACAAAAAGAAAGAAAAAAAAACGCGCACTGGAGAGTCGCACAGATCACAAGTGACATGTTGGGCCGCAGGAATGCCCAGGCTTGTAAATGGTACAGCGCCGATGAAGGACCATTGGAGACACACCGGCATCACACCTCGGTTAAAGAACGGGAAATGAAGTCGGCGAGCTCGATTAGGATCTGGATGGCTTCAGAAGTATCCAATAGATGCCGAAGATTTGGCGGTTGAAGCGGTGGCCGCACAATGCGAAGCAGTCGTCGAATGTATCATGACGTTTTTGAACACTGCGTCAGATAGTGAGAGACAGAAGTTGCGGCCACACCGCAAAAACGCAGGCAGTCCGGCGTAAGTTCGAGACGGAAGAAATAGTGAGGGAATCGGCCATGTCCAGTTATAAGTTGGGTAAGTTTTTTAGACGGCGGAAAATAAGCAGGCAATTGAGAACACTCGGCGTCCAGCGGAATAATTCTGTGTAACTGTTGTTTGATCACCACGCCTCCTGCCAAAATATGTGACCTGCTTTCAACAGCGACGAGCGGACCATATGTTTGGATATTTTCCCGCACACATCCTGTCCTCTCGTAGCAGCACTTCGCGGGACTGTGTCGGCGATTTCGTTACCCCACACGATAGAGTGCGCTGGCACATGGTACAAGGCCAAGCAGAGCGAGCTCGAGAGCAAGAGAATGTCATGTTTCAATTGGTGGATTGTGGAGGACTGATTGAAAGGATTGTTGAATGCCAGAAGTACAGAAAGACTGTCAGAGTATATATTGACAGGAGAGGAAGGCCTATTGTCCAGGAGGAACTGGATGAGTTTTTGCAGGGCTATCACTTCAGCGTCAAAGGATGTAGTGGGAAAAACTAAACGGAACCTTCTTACGGCGTGCACGTGGTCGGGCCCGTTCAGAATGACAAAGGCTTGTGTGGGAACCATCTAAGGCGTGGAGAGCGGAGAGATAAGTCGCTGGTTCGCCTCCGCGAACGTCAGGCGCCCACATCGGACACGAAGACGTCGCGCAGGGTGAGTGGCGAGACCGAATGGGAAGGTCTACGTCGGCAGGTCCGAAGGAAACCGAGTGAAATACCGAGTGCGGGCAGGGCAAAGAAATACGTGCCCGCACCGTGATTAGCGTCAAGAACTACCGGCCGGCTACCGAAACCCAAACCAACGAGAGGGAAAACAGGCAAACCCGGCTAGGCCTGCTAGGCTACTGCACATTAAACCACAGGTATGTGGTGGCGCAAACTGTTGGCGCTCGACTTGGTGATGATGATAGCGACTGCACTGTGAAAATAGACAGAGAAACGGCGGTTTCTGATTCACGCGACAGTTTGGGGCGCTGTTACTTTTAGCCGAATTCGTAAAACTGGTGCTCCTCGATTGTAATTGGAAAAATAAATTACCTGCCATATTTTTTAATCTGCGCTCTATTAAAATTCGCTGTTCTGAAACGTTTTTGCGTGCCCGCACCGTGATTAGCGTCAAGAACGACCGGCCGGCTAACGAAGCCCAAACCAACGAGAGGGAAAACAGGCAAACCCGGCTAGGCCTGCTAGGCTACTGCACATTAAACCACAGGTATGTGGTGGCGCAAACTGTTGGCGCTCGACATGGTGATGATGATAGCGACTGCACTGTGAAAATAGACAGAGAAACGGCGGTTTCTGAATCACGCGACAGTTTGGGGCGCTGTTACTTTTAGCCGAATTCGTAAAACTGGTGCTCCTCGATTGTAATTGGAAAAATAAATTACCTGCCATATTTTTTAGTCTGCGCTCTATTAAAATTCGCTGTTCTGAAACGTTTTTGCGTGCCCGCACCGTGATTAGCGTCAAGAACGACCGGCCGGCTACCGAAACCCAAACCAACGAGAGGGAAAAGAGGCAAACCCGGCTAGGCCTGCTAGGCTACTGCACATTAAACCACAGGTATGTGGTGGCGCAAACTGTTGGCGCTCGACATGGTGATGATGATAGCGACTGCACTGTGAAAATAGACAGAGAAACGGCGGTTTCTGATTCACGCGACACTTTGGGGCGCTGTTACTTTTAGCCGAATTCGTAAAACTGGTGCTCCTCGATTGTAATTGGAAAAATAAATTACCTGCCATATTTTTTAATCTGCGCTCTATTAAAATTCGCTGTTCTGAAACGTTTTTGCGTGCCCGCACCGTGATTAGCGTCAAGAACTACCGGCCGGCTACCGAAACCCAAACCAACGAGAGGGAAAAGAGGCAAACCCGGCTAGGCCTGCTAGGCTACTGCACATTAAACCACAGATATGTGGTGGCGCAAACTGTTGGCGCTCGACATGGTGATGATGATAGCGACTGCACTGTGAAAATAGACAGAGAAACGGCGGTTTCTGATTCACGCGACAGTTTGGGGCGCTGTTACTTTTAGCCGAATTCGTAAAACTGGTGCTCCTCGATTGTAATTGGAAAAAAAAATTACCTCCCATATTTTTTAATCTGCGCTCTATTAAAATTCGCTGTTCTGAAACGTTTTTGCGTGCCCGCACCGTGATTAGCGTCAAGAACGACCGGCCGGCTACCGAAACCCAAACCAACGAGAGGGAAAAGAGGCAAACCCGGCTAGGCCTGCTAGGCTACTGCACATTAAACCACAGGTATGTGGTGGCGCAAACTGTTGGCGCTCGACATGGTGATGATGATAGCGACTGCACTGTGAAAATAGACAGAGAAACGGCGGTTTCTGATTCACGCGACAGTTTGGGGCGCTGTTACTTTTAGCCGAATTCGTAAAACTGGTGCTCCTCGATTGTAATTGGAAAAATAAATTACCTGCCATATTTTTTAATCTGCGCTCTATTAAAATTCGCTGTTCTGAAACGTTTTTGCGTGCCCGCACCGTGATTAGCGTCAAGAACGACCGGCCGGCTACCGAAACCCAAACCAACGAGAGGGAAAAGAGGCAAACCCGGCTAGGCCTGCTAGGCTACTGCACATTAAACCACAGGTATGTGGTGGCGCAAACTGTTGGCGCTCGACATGGTGATGATGATAGCGACTGCACTGTGAAAATAGACAGAGAAACGGCGGTTTCTGATTCACGCGACAGTTTGGGGCGCTGTTACTTTTAGCCGAATTCGTAAAACTGGTGCTCCTCGATTGTAATTGAAAAAATAAATTACCTGCCATATTTTTTAATCTGCGCTCTATTAAAATTCGCTGTTCTGAAACGTTTTTGCGTGCCCGCACCGTGATTAGCGTCAAGAACGACCGGCCGGCTACCGAAACCCAAACCAACGAGAGGGAAAAGAGGCAAACCCGGCTAGGCCTGCTAGGCTACTGCACATTAAACCACAGGTATGTGGTGGCGCAAACTGTTGGCGCTCGACATGGTGATGATGATAGCGACTGCACTGTGAAAATAGACAGAGAAACGGCGGTTTCTGATTCACGCGACAGTTTGGGGCGCTCTTACTTTTAGCCGAATTCGTAAAACTGGTGCTCCTCGATTGTAATTGGGAAAATAAATTACCTGCCATATTTTTTAATCTGCGCTCTATTAAAATTCGCTGTTCTGAAACGTTTTTGCGTGCCCGCACCGTGATTAGCGTCAAGAACGACCGGCCGGCTACCGAAACCCAAACCAACGAGAGGGAAAAGAGGCAAACCCGGCTAGGCCTGCTAGGCTACTGCACATTAAACCACTGGTATGTGGTGGCGCAAACTGTTGGCGCTCGACATGGTGATGATGATAGCGACTGCACTGTGAAAATAGACAGAGAAACGGCGGTTTCTGATTCACGCGACAGTTTGGGGCGCTCTTACTTTTAGCCGAATTCGTAAAACTGGTGCTCCTCGATTGTAATTGGGAAAATAAATTACCTGCCATATTTTTTAATCTGCGCTCTATTAAAATTCGCTGTTCTGAAACGTTTTTGCGTGCCCGCACCGTGATTAGCGTCAAGAACGACCGGCCGGCTACCGAAACCCAAACCAACGAGAGGGAAAAGAGGCAAACCCGGCTAGGCCTGCTAGGCTACTGCACATTAAACCACAGGTATGTGGTGGCGCAAACTGTTGGCGCTCGACATGGTGATGATGATAGCGACTGCACTGTGAAAATAGACAGAGAAACGGCGGTTTCTGATTCACGCGACAGTTTGGGGCGCTGTTACTTTTAGCCGAATTCGTAAAACTGGTGCTCCTCGATTGTAATTGGAAAAATAAATTACCTGCCATATTTTTTAATCTGCGCTCTATTAAAATTCGCTGTTCTGAAACGTTTTTGCGTGCCCGCACCGTGATTAGCGTCAAGAACTACCGGCCGGCTACCGAAACCCAAACCAACGAGAGGGAAAACAGGCAAACCCGGCTAGGCCTGCTAGGCTACTGCACATTAAACCACAGGTATGTGGTGGCGCAAACTGTTGGCGCTCGACATGGTGATGATGATAGCGACTGCACTGTGAAAATAGACAGAGAAACGGCGGTTTCTGATTCACGCGACAGTTTGGGGCGCTGTTACTTTTAGCCGAATTCGTAAAACTGGTGCTCCTCGATTGTAATTGGAAAAATAAATTACCTGCCATATTTTTTAATCTGCGCTCTATTAAAATTCGCTGTTCTGAAACGTTTTTGCGTGCCCGCACCGTGATTAGCGTCAAGAACGACCGGCCGGCTACCGAAACCCAAACCAACGAGAGGGAAAAGAGGCAAACCCGGCTAGGCCTGCTAGGCTACTGCACATTAAACCACAGGTATGTGGTGGCGCAAACTGTTGGCGCTCGACATGGTGATGATGATAGCGACTGCACTGTGAAAATAGACAGAGAAACGGCGGTTTCTGATTCACGCGACAGTTTGGGGCGCTGTTACTTTTAGCCGAATTCGTAAAACTGGTGCTCCTCGATTGTAATTGGAAAAATAAATTACCTGCCATATTTTTTAATCTGCGCTCTATTAAAATTCGCTGTTCTGAAACGTTTTTGCGTGCCCGCACCGTGATTAGCGTCAAGAACGACCGGCCGGC
This sequence comes from Haemaphysalis longicornis, assembly GCF_048455015.1. Classification (NCBI taxonomy): domain Eukaryota; kingdom Metazoa; phylum Arthropoda; class Arachnida; order Ixodida; family Ixodidae; genus Haemaphysalis; species Haemaphysalis longicornis. The sequence continues at coordinate 198,498,942 of NW_027526361.1, forward strand.
TACCGAAACCCAAACCAACGAGAGGGAAAAGAGGCAAACCCGGCTAGGCCTGCTAGGCTACTGCACATTAAACCACAGGTATGTGGTGGCGCAAACTGTTGGCGCTCGACATGGTGATGATGATAGCGACTGCACTGTGAAAATAGACAGAGAAACGGCGGTTTCTGATTCACGCGACAGTTTGGGGCGCTGTTACTTTTAGCCGAATTCGTAAAACTGGTGCTCCTCGATTGTAATTGGAAAAATAAATTACCTGCCATATTTTTTAATCTGCGCTCTATTAAAATTCGCTGTTCTGAAACGTTTTTGCGTGCCCGCACCGTGATTAGCGTCAAGAACTACCGGCCGGCTACCGAAACCCAAACCAACGAGAGGGAAAACAGGCAAACCCGGCTAGGCCTGCTAGGCTACTGCACATTAAACCACAGGTATGTGGTGGCGCAAACTGTTGGCGCTCGACATGGTGATGATGATAGCGACTGCACTGTGAAAATAGACAGAGAAACGGCGGTTTCTGATTCACGCGACAGTTTGGGGCGCTGTTACTTTTAGCCGAATTCGTAAAACTGGTGCTCCTCGATTGTAATTGGAAAAATAAATTACCTGCCATATTTTTTAATCTGCGCTCTATTAAAATTCGCTGTTCTGAAACGTTTTTGCGTGCCCGCACCGTGATTAGCGTCAAGAACGACCGGCCGGCTACCGAAACCCAAACCAACGAGAGGGAAAAGAGGCAAACCCGGCTAGGCCTGCTAGGCTACTGCACATTAAACCACAGGTATGTGGTGGCGCAAACTGTTGGCGCTCGACATGGTGATGATGATAGCGACTGCACTGTGAAAATAGACAGAGAAACGGCGGTTTCTGAATCACGCGACAGTTTGGGGCGCTGTTACTTTTACCCGAATTCGTAAAACTGGTGCTCCTCGATTGTAATTGGGAAAATAAATTACCTGCCATATTTTTTAATCTGCGCTCTATTAAAATTCGCTGTTCTGAAACGTTTTTGCGTGCCCGCACCGTGATTAGCGTCAAGAACGACCGGCCGGCTACCGAAACCCAAACCAACGAGAGGGAAAAGAGGCAAACCCGGCTAGGCCTGCTAGGCTACTGCACATTAAACCACAGGTATGTGGTGGCGCAAACTGTTGGCGCTCGACATGGTGATGATGATAGCGACTGCACTGTGAAAATAGACAGAGAAACGGCGGTTTCTGATTCACGCGACAGTTTGGGGCGCTGTTACTTTTAGCCGAATTCGTAAAACTGGTGCTCCTCGATTGTAATTAGAAAAATAAATTACCTGCCATATTTTTTAATCTGCGCTCTATTAAAATTCGCTGTTCTGAAACGTTTTTGCGTGCCCGCACCGTGATTAGCGTTAAGAACGACCGGCCGGCTACCGAAACCCAAACCAACGAGAGGGAAAAGAGGCAAACCCGGCTAGGCCTGCTAGGCTACTGCACATTAAACCACAGGTATGTGGCGGCGCAAACTGTTGGCGCTCGACATGGTGATGATGATAGCGACTGCACTGTGAAAATAGACAGAGAAACGGCGGTTTCTGATTCACGCGACAGTTTGGGGCGCTCTTACTTTTAGCCGAATTCGTAAAACTGGTGCTCCTCGATTGTAATTGGAAAAATAAATTACCTGCCATATTTTTTAATCTGCGCTCTATTAAAATTCGCTGTTCTGAAACGTTTTTGCGTGCCCGCACCGTGATTAGCGTCAAGAACGACCGGCCGGCTACCGAAACCCAAACCAACGAGAGGGAAAAGAGGCAAACCCGGCTAGGCCTGCTAGGCTACTGCACATTAAACCACAGGTATGTGGTGGCGCAAACTGTTGGCGCTCGACATGGTGATGATGATAGCGACTGCACTGTGAAAATAGACAGAGAAACGGCGGTTTCTGATTCACGCGACAGTTTGGGGCGCTGTTACTTTTAGACGAATTCGTAAAACTGGTGCTCCTCGATTGTAATTGGAAAAATAAATTACCTGCCATATTTTTTAATCTGCGCTCTATTAAAATTCGCTGTTCTGAAACGTTTTTGCGTGCCCGCACCGTGATTAGCGTCAAGAACTACCGGCCGGCTACCGAAACCCAAACCAACGAGAGGGAAAACAGGCAAACCCGGCTAGGCCTGCTAGGCTACTGCACATTAAACCACAGGTATGTGGTGGCGCAAACTGTTGGCGCTCGACATGGTGATGATGATAGCGACTGCACTGTGAAAATAGACAGAGAAACGGCGGTTTCTGATTCACGCGACAGTTTGGGGCGCTGTTACTTTTAGCCGAATTCGTAAAACTGGTGCTCCTCGATTGTAATTGGAAAAATAAATTACCTGCCATATTTTTTAATCTGCGCTCTATTAAAATTCGCTGTTCTGAAACGTTTTTGCGTGCCCGCACCGTGATTAGCGTCAAGAACGACCGGCCGGCTACCGAAACCCAAACCAACGAGAGGGAAAAGAGGCAAACCCGGCTAGGCCTGCTAGGCTACTGCACATTAAACCACAGGTATGTGGTGGCGCAAACTGTTGGCGCTCGACATGGTGATGATGATAGCGACTGCACTGTGAAAATAGACAGAGAAACGGCGGTTTCTGATTCACGCGACAGTTTGGGGCGCTCTTACTTTTAGCCGAATTCGTAAAACTGGTGCTCCTCGATTGTAATTGGGAAAATAAATTACCTGCCATATTTTTTAATCTGCGCTCTATTAAAATTCGCTGTTCTGAAACGTTTTTGTGTGCCCGCACCGTGATTAGCGTCAAGAACGACCGGCCGGCTACCGAAACCCAAACCAACGAGAGGGAAAACAGGCAAACCCGGCTAGGCCTGCTAGGCTACTGCACATTAAACCACAGGTATATGGTGGCGCAAACTGTTGGCGCTCGACATGGTGATGATGATAGCGACTGCACTGTGAAAATAGACAGAGAAACGGCGGTTTCTGATTCACGCGACAGTTTGGGGCGCTCTTACTTTTAGCCGAATTCGTAAAACTGGTGCTCCTCGATTGTAATTGGGAAAATAAATTACCTGCCATATTTTTTAATCTGCGCTCTATTAAAATTCGCTGTTCTGAAACGTTTTTGCATTGAAGATATATGCAATCTTGCGGGGATCCGTAAAATATTCGTAATTTTCAGAAATTCGTTAAGGTGGGGTTTCTAGTAACGAGGTTTGGCTGTAATCAAATCAAATAAATGTGGTTTTATCTGGCGGTGCCAGTGTGTGCAGGTTAACGGGGCGCTCTAAGCGCGAACACGGGTCTATCGCTTGATAAAATGTTTCGTAACCGCGTTCAACCTCGGTAAAATATTGAAGCGAGATTATTACTCCAGATCAATGTCAGATAATCGCACGTTCCTCGAAAAGCCAATCTGTCCTTCAACATCAGCCAAAGTCATGCCAGTGGCTTATGCTGTTGCGCTCTGAAAGCGTCTAATGGCTGCTTCCTTCCAAAAGAAGCTGTACGGAGAAATAGTGGGAAACAAGAAATGGCTCGTGCCAACAGAAAATGATGCATCCATTCCCACTGCGCGTTCCTGCCTGGTGGCTGTACCTAAAAGCGTCTGTGTGTTGCCTTGTGGGGTAACTGTGTGCGCATACGCATACGCTCACGGCGTGAAAATCGCGATATCGCTCGACAAACTTGCTTTGACCGCCAAACGCATAACTACATTTTGTGTCACCTCTCTGTCGTGTGGGAAAAGGATTTGCACGGTAATACACGTTCGTTGAGTGATTGATTTATTTATTAGATTCAAGATTCGAGATTCAAGATTGTTTATTGTCTCTTTTTCATTTTCACCAAATATATGCATGAATGTCTGGATCCTTAGCCTATTGGCTAGTAATGGATCCATTAAAAACATAATACAAAGGAATCAGGGGCTATGCTATGTACAACCACATGTTTGAGGGAAATGTAGTATGTACAGGTGTTCAAGAAATTGTCAATAAAAAGCATGTGTATGAATAGGAAAGTCACATTCAATATAAATTACAGTGCTAAAAACAAACACTCGGTTCTATACAAACAAATTAAACTATGAATAAGACAGCTGTGTATAGTTCTCATTGCAATAACACACATACAGAAGACCACACGTCAGGAATGAAGTACATCGTCAGTGGTAGAGGCTGCAAATATTATCGTCGTCCCCAAGACAGCAGCAGTAAGAAAAACATGTACAAGGCATTGTAAGTTGATGTTATTTTCAATTTGTTTTTTTTATTGTGTTTTTCTTACTTTTTGTTCTTCGATATGCTGGATGTTGTGTGATGCAAAAAAAAAGTCTTTTAAAGCTTAATCTACCCTGGTTGATTGTAAAACGGATGACGGGAGATCATTCCAAACTTTAACCCTGGCGTACTTGAGACGGCGTTGTCCGTATGTGTTATGAGAGAGAGGGATTAAAAATTTGCCCTCGGAGGCAGAGCGGCTACTTTTACCGGGTGTTTGGAAAATAGTTCGGGGAAAGGGAAAGTTGTTACAAATTATTTTAATTACCAAGAGAGTTATACGATAATCTCGTAGCGTAAGCACGGGCATTATTGCGGTTTTGGAAAATAGAGGCAGAGAGGGTGTACGAGGGGGAACATGGTTTATTATTCTCAAGGCTCTCTTTTGTAGGCATATTATGTGCTTGATGTATGTGGGATAGGTGAATCCCCAACATTCCATGCAATATGTTATCTGAGATTGGAACAGAGAGAAGTAGATGGTGCGCAAGATATCAGTTTCAAAATGCTCTCTAGCTTTGGTCAGGGTAAAACAGACAGAGGAAAGTTTCTTCCCCAGTGTGTCCAAATGGGGCTTCCAGTTTCACGCATCGTCCAGCATTACACCTAAATATGAGATCCTACCGACTTTTTCTATTTCTTTATCATTGACCTTCAGCTTGCCCATAGTGAAGTCTGGAGGCTTGCAGGGTGATTTAAAAACTATATATTTGGTTTTATCGGTGTTTAAAGTAAGCCTATTTGTTGTGAACCATTCGCTGATTTTTAAAAGTTCGTCGTTTAAAATACGTGCCGCAGTATGAAGTGACGGGGTGGTGAAAACTAGCGCTGTGTCATCCGCGTACATTACAGCACTTACCCTAGAAAGACAATTGGTTAAATCGTTAATATATAGCGTAAAAAGATTGGGTCCGAGAACGGAGCCCTGTGGTACTCCCGCATCAACTGGTCTTAAACTAGAAACATGCTCGTCAATAACTACCCTTTGGTATCGCCCATTCAGAGAACTTTAAAAAAACTGGAGGGACTGGCCTCTGAATCCATATCGCTCAAGCTTTTGGCTTAATATTTCAAGATGAACTGTATCAAACGCCTTTCTAATGTCTAGAAACACACCTATTGCAAACTGGTTGTTGTTGAGGGCCTCATTAATTACATCTGTCACGGAAACTACTGCAGATAGAGTTGATTTCGTTTTCTGAAAGCCATGTTGGTCCGGCGATAGAATACCGTTTTTATGCAGAAAATTCTTTACTCGCATCGCTAATAACTTCTCGAACAATGTATTAATGCAGCCTAAGACGGATATAGGTCTGTAATTGTTGAGTTCATGTTGGTTTCCAGTTTTATAAATTGGGGTTACTTTAGCTATTTTTAGAATTTCAGGATATATACATGCATGGAACGCTTTATTAAGAAGTAATACTAAGGTTGGAGCTAGGATTTCTATATTCTTTGTATGGACCGAAATAGGTATGCCATCAATGCCTTTAGCCTTCCCTGAATTCAAATTTTTTGCAGTTGATATAAGCTCTGTTTCAGTTATGTCGATGTAACCAAATGACGGGCCATGCCAAGGAGGTAAACAAGGTTCTTTTGGTGGGCTTAGGCCAATATGCAGGTTTGAACCGACAGAACAGAAGTGCTCGTTGAACTGATTTGCAAGATTCTGCATTTGCGGCATTTCAGGGAGGACTCTCTTTGATGGAGTTGGCTGTATAATAGAGTTAATAACTTTCCAAAGTTTGCCGCAGTCATTGGCAGTTGAAGTTACTTGTTTCTTGCAGTGGAGTCTCTTCTGCTTACGCATAGCTGCAACTGCTTTGTTTCTATATATTCTAAACTGGTTACTGTAATAAGAGTTCCCTCTGTTCTGTTTCATTTTGGTGTACCAGAAATCTCGTGTTTTTATAGCATTTAGTACGTTAGCTGTCATCCATGGACATATTGGATGCGTATGGTACGTTTTCTTTATTGTTTTACTGCTGTCCTTGATAACCGACTTTATCCGTTCGACTAAGGTCCGACAATGTTCGCTAACATCCATACCGTTAAGGTCATCAAAATTGGCTGCAGAGAGTAGCTGCGAAACCCTGTCGTAATCGAGCTGTGTATTATAGCCGTGAAAGTTATTGCTGGTTATGTGGTTGCTGCCGAGGCGATATAGGAATTCTATTGGCAAGTGGTCTGCTACAGGAATGTAGTACGATCCTGAAAGGGAACTAACAGGTTTGAAGTTGCATAGGACATGATCCAAGCATGTGCAGGTGTCTGTAGTGATGCGAGTGGAATATGAAATGAGATTTTGGAACCCATAAGAATTTAGCAAGTTTTGATAGTCATCACAGCTGTCACCTAAGACATTGATGTACACATCACCCACAACTACAGTATTCTTATGATTGTCGTTTAGGTAAGAGAAAATACTTCCAAGGTCCTTCAGAAACAGCTTGCGATGCGACTGCGGGGGTATATATACAGCACCGTAAATGACATCATCAATTTCTACAAATAAGGATTCACAACTAGTACACTCAAAACTTTTTTTCCTCCCATATACTCCCTAGAGGTTCTTTTTCGCCTGTCCTCTAGTGGTCCTCCTTGTAGGAGTTTTTTTACTACATGGAACAGGGAGGTTTTGTTTACCCCCTCAAAATAGGGCGTTTCTAGGTTATAGAAAGGAGGTATTTAGGGAGTGTTAAGGAATGTTCGGGAGAATTTAAGGAGGTCAAAATGGAGTATTCTTTACTTCCTGCAGGGCGTTTTTAATTGATGTTTATGGAATTTTTAGGCGGTTGAACAGGAGCCTATTATGGCTCCCTTTGGAAGTGCTTATGTTAGATTAGGGGCGTTTTTAGGTGGTTTAAGGGAAGCATTTACTTCTTTTGAATGGAGTTTGACGAAAGCTTGGGGAGTTTTGTAGGCCTTCCGAAAGGAGGTTTTCAAGGCCACAAGGGAGAATTTCTAGTTCCCTGCGGGAGTACTGATTTCACACGGTTTTTCTCGATTTCAGGTTTATTTCAAACGAACTATCGCAGACAAGTTTACATGGTACATGGTGTAAACAAGGAGGTTCAGAAATAAATACTTATGGCGACATCATATTGGAAATCACGAATGGTACATTGCTAAATAACACGCCAGTTAGGAATTGAAGACAGCAATACGATGCTAGTTGAACAAACCGTAGAAACAATATTACTACAAGAACTGGAAATACGCGAAAAACAGATAGGCACAAACACAACCGCATGGTAAGTGAAATCATTATAGAATACTAGCGGATCGAGAACGCGTCAGTACTTATCAGAACTTACCAGTACGCATCAGCGCTCAGTACACAGTGAAAAAAATGGTTGCAGTGGTTTACAAAAAAATAAAAAAATTCAGTAGGTGGTGAAATGAGCGAGAGCAGTGTGCTAGTTGAACAAATTGTAGAAACAATAATAATACAAGAACTGGAAATACTTGAAAAACAGATAGGCACAAACACAACCGCATGGTAAGTGAAATCATTATATAATACTAGAGGATCGAGAACGCGTAAGTATTTATCAGAACTTATCAGTACGCATCAGTACTAAGTACAAAAAGTGAAGAAAAAATGGTTGCAGTGGTTTACAACAACAAAACAATTCTTCAATTTGTGGTGATATGAGCGAGAGCTGTGCAACGATTTGATATTGAAAGGTAACAAGCATTTTGTAGGTGGTAAAGGCACAAGAGACAAATGATGTAGGAGACAGACTGCAGTGAGATGGCTATGGATAAATGAGTAATATAAAGAACGAAAAATATGCTGCGGAAAATACCAGTAAATTTTGATAAACAGACAAATGCGCCAAGAAAAGTGACCGAGTCTGACGGGTTAATTGCAATGATATAGAACAGAATGGGTGGTATCGCGACAGCTTCTTTAGAGTGAGAACAAAAAGCCATGAAATTCGTGTTTTTCGGACAATTTTTAGTTGATTCATTTCGCACCAGTTGCCAATATTATTTAGATAATTGTTTCAAGTTAAATTAGTTTGTTAATAATATTGCTTCACTGAAAGATAGCTGTATTATCAGCATACAGAACGGCCCATCAAATATCCCCTTTTCAGTAAAAAAGAAAAAAGAAAAAGTCAGAAATATATTACGGAATTCTTTTTGACTACTATCCAATGATTACAGGATTGAAAACAAATATTTGTAAGCGATATTGATGCGATAAAAGTTAATTAGTTCTAAATCCTTCACACGTGGTTTGGTGCTGGCAAGGTCCAAAAAGGCATGTTCCACAAACGTTAGATCTCTGTGTGCCTTCTTGGGATATTGAATATTGAAAACCCAGAACGATGCAAATAGACTACACAGTCCTCCCAGTAAACATGATGAAGTCAAGACAAGCTGGCCATCGATGTGGAGGCTAACTTCCCCGTTCACGGAATGCAGGCAGGGAGTCAGAGGAACATCTGCCTGAAAAAGCAAAAAAGAAAAAAATGCCCCACACGTAAAATTCAAAACAGACACTATGGTTAAATGAACTTAATAATTCGGCACAGTAATAAAATTGTAAGGCCAGGTTCCCTGCGAATTCCAGTACCTAAATTAGGAATGCAAAGGCTTCATAAAACCAAGTGCCAGTACATTAACCGTCGTGGCTTTTGCAGCAATAAAAAAGATATTACTTCCGCACAATATACTCGAGCACAACTTTAAATGACAGTGAAGATAAAATGCAAGTCTCTGTAGGTTGATAGATTCGTTTTTGTGTTTGACTGAAAAACACTTTGGTATTGCATGATTTTATTAACTGCTGTTTCTTGCTTTAAGATGCCAGCTTGCATCTATTCAAGTGAGTGGGCACACAGTTAAAGATGCAAACCCTTACGCTGCCTCTCCCCTACCATAGTGGCTCACTTTCATAGAAAAAGTGCAGCTTTTGCGAGCTGGACGGCTGTTGCAAACCATGGTAATACTCACTTCTGCTGGAGGGGCCAACTTGGTTTCCGAATGCAGCCTTGCCTTGTACAGCACATCCTATCCTGCCTTAAGATCTATGAAGTCATTCAACTCGATCATGTATCAGGATCTGCAGAGGAAAATCGTGTCAGCAAATAATGAATTCATGCCGGACAGGCACCCACTGTTTCAGTTATACTTGCAGATACCTCCACCTATTTCCCTCCTGGTGTTACATCCAAAGCTAAGTTGTTACGGCTTGTCTCATCAAGTATGGTCATCTGTCATAACACAGCTAGTGATACAGGAAAGTCCTTCACTGGGCCAGAAAACACTTTCTTTTTTTACAGTAGTGATAAACTAGGCGACTCAGTCATCTGTATTCTGACACCTTAATATTCTGTGTCACCGACCTGACAAGCATGATTAGTGCATGAGGTCATTTGTAGCCGCAACCGTTACTACAGCCTTGTTAGCTAACGTAAACCTCGTTCATGGCACCAAATTACTTGTGATTGCATGGCAACAACAACAACAAAAAAAAAACAGCTGAAATGGAAACGCTATTCTCGCAAACTTACCAACGCTGCATGCCACACACACCTGCCTTAGTTAATTTACCGTGATTGTAGAAGTTTCCGTCACGCAAAACCACAGTGAACTTTTTGGAGCTGCAAGCTCCGTGTCAAAATCGAGTGTCAGATGAACCGAGTAATTTTTGTGTATGGTCTTACTATTGATTATGACAAAGTTATTACCAACAAAAGAGTGTGTGCATTGTCCTTCTAAAAAATGATATCCTTTTTTATGCCCGGCAGACTTGTGTCATGCTACGGCAAACTCGGTTCTCTTCCATAAGGGCGTGAATTTGTGTTTTTAATTACGTGGCCTTAGCTGGTCACTGACGGGCCCCGATTGTATACAGACCCCTCATTATCATCCGAAAGGGAATAAAAAAATTTCGGTTTGGAACCACGTCGCCGTCGTGGCCCACACTATATGCATTTAATCGTCCGATAGGCTCATAGAATATTTTACGCATGTCACCGTTTCCTTAATAGGGCGCGCTGTTAGATGTGAAGAGTCGACTCAAGCGAGCAAACAACTCCACCGAATCCACAGGGCACAGTTTTCGAAGGGGGTGGCCGTCTGATCTGCGGCTTTCGCCGACCAGAGCGCTAAGAATGAGTCATAGCCTTGAACGAAAACAACGCAGAGACTTATATTTCCACAGACAAGCCATCAGGAGCGTTAACAAATAGATATTACAAAGTAGAGCAGTTAACTAAAAAGAACACGAGCAGTTCGATGCATATGAGAGACAGAGTCCCACAATATTCACCGACCGGGCCCGACGATGCACCGCTGTCGGAGGCGATTCGGCTACCTGAGTAACCGTCACGTTGCTTTGAAACGACGCCGCGCGCGACAAACGATTTCATCTCGAATGCCCTGTTACAAACCGGCCTACAAAAGAATTGGAATGCATACCCCGAAAGCCACAAACAAGTACAATAAAACGAGTGTGCGCTTTTTTCTTTGCCCGTGCGTGTACGTGCTGTGTGCGGCACGGGTACTTCGCAGTTAACCCTATCCAAACGTTTGACAAACGCATCGACTGATGACAGACCACTTACCAGCGAGCTTTGCACAGCGGTTGCCGTATCCAAATGCTGTTAGCGGCCGCTCCTCGTGTGACAGGGGCACATAAAAGTCTTTCCACCAAATAGCACTACTAGTCCTTCTCAAATAAGAAAAAAACGATGGCCCAAGGCGAGGCTTGAAGCTCCGGCCGCACCGAGTCACCGGCCGCGCTGCGTTGATATGATAGCACGGAGGTTGTTTACATCCGGGCAGCAAGTCGTGCCGCCAGGGCAAGTTGAGTCGCTGCAGTCGGGCGCGTTGGCGCGCTGGCATGAGAATTTCAATCGTCTATATATGCGCAAGCAAGCGAAGCAGATGAGCATTGCAATTGTTTGCAACGGCGAGAACTGTCTCTTTGTTATCAGCAGAGTTTGACAACACCTATCGCCAAAATAAATAAATTGAAACAACACGGCCGCGCTGTCTGCCTGTGATCGCGCTGGCTGAAGCATCTATACGGGTATACGTACGGTATCGGGTTTGTAGCTGCATGCAACCGTCACATCCTGCTTACTCGTTCTAATTAGCATTAGGCCACGGTTGAAGTGCTGATACACGGAAACAACAGAAGACTAACATGGCGACCGCCCGCTTGAGATGATTATCCCAGATTGGGAGTTTATTTTGGACGTGGTTGTATACAAGGAACCGAACGCCATCTCACAAATGGTGTTAAGACGTTCTAAATCCTCCATTTTGCTACACGGATGGGCAACGGTACTACCATGGAGGTTCGTCCACTGTTTTTGACCATGCCTAGGGAGTACATTTTTTGCTATAAGTACTTTTCAGGGCACATTACTTGATTAAAACTCCATTTCCGGCTAGTTTGCGTTTACAGTGTAGCAGCAGGTAAGTATGAACATTTTTTATATGCGAGAGGCTTCCTAATATATATTCCTACTCCTCCTCTCCTACTATTTGCTTCTCGAGGGTGGGATATAAACAAGTAATTAGGAATGTTATAGCTTTCGCCAGGCCTCAACCAGATTTCTGTAAGCGCAATAACATCATACATACATGAATGCTGGGTTAGAAGGGAGCAAAGAGCATCGCTGTTTTTTGAAACGCTTCTAATATTACAGTGAAGTATGGAGCGTGTGCCTTTTGTTTTATGGAAGTTGTCAACTACAGAAGGAGTCAGCATAACAGAAGGGGCTTATGCTATCTGCGCAAGATCGGCTTCGTTGCGGATGCGGATAGCGTCCGAGTTGTCGGCTTTTTTCATCAATATGCGCCCGTTTGCAACCCAAGCGTGTCGCCAATTGTGACGTTTTTTTGCGGCAATGGCTTTTCCCAGTAGGGCTTTATACGAAGGACAGAGATGCTCGTTAAGATACACAGGCGTCGATCCGGCAATTCCAAGGTCTGATGTATTCAGTCGCATTTTTTTGTAGCACAAAGCAGCTTATCGCGGGCTGCGCAGGATATGAATTTTATGACAATGTTTGACACATTTCTGTCCTTAGTCGGTACCCAGTGGGCTACATCAATATCAGCTGGTGATAGCGTTACTCCAACTGTTGTGCTTAGCGCGGTAACAATCTCGGTCACTGTCTTTTAGGTTGATTTAGGAATGCCTTTTAATTCTAGGGTAGCTCTGCGGCTGCACTGTTGAAGCTCAGCTAGGTCGTCTTTGGTTTCCGTGATTTGCTTAGTTAACTCACAGTTTTCTTTTACCAGTCTGGCATTTTCTGCTTTCAGGCCACGCAGCTCTTTGTGCATGTCATCCAAGGTTTTCTTAAAAAGGTCAAAGCCCTTGCTCATAAAGTCAACTGATTTTTGAAGACTACCAAGTTCCTCATGAATGTGGGAATCAATTTCTTCAATCTTAGTATTGAGTTTCACAACCAGGCAAGCTAGCTCTTTTACTGTATTTGGAATCTTGTCAAAACGTTTTTCCCCGGCTTCCTTCTTCCCGTCAGGCTGCTCATCCCCCATTGCCTCAGGGCGACTCTGGCACAAGCGAATAATGTATTGATTTCACACTGTAGAATTGCTACACACCTGTAAGTGACACGAGGGATGAGCGCACTGTCGATCTGTGCGTGCCTGGGTCGCCCTGAGTTGTGATGCCTGGCCTGCAGACACGGCTGGTTTATATGCTGTGAACCTTCATCCCGGAGAACCTTCCTTATGAAGTTTAACGCACCCGCGCTTCACGGGCGATTGGGCGCGCAGCCGTGGAGGGCTCCAGATTAGTTTTGACCATCGGGGGATGTATACCGTGCACCGAAAGCGCGAACTCACGGCAGTTTTTGCTTTTCGACTCCATCAGAAAAGCGGCCGGCCCGGCCCAGAATAGAAGCCGCGTCCTTGTATCAGAAGCACAACGCCAGAGCCACTCAACCACCGCCGTGGGTCTTTCTTTGAGTGAGATGGCTCATATGTTGTTATGTTAAACACAAGTACGGGAGTAGTGCTAATCCTCTTCTTTCTTTAGGAATGAACATTGTATTCTTTGTTGAAAAAATAAGAACACGGTCAAGGCGTCTGAATGGGAAAGGCTGCGTTCAAAAAACGCATGAAAACTCCATGAAACAAAAATATTGAGCGACGCTAAACTTCATTTTTAAGTTTGAAACGCGATAGCGTTCTTGCTGTTGTCAATTTGTCAGTTTGTGTGCGGTGGTTGTTAATTTTTGTGTGCAGTTGTCCTCAGTCTCATCTTTCAGTTACCTTGAGGATAAGCGAAATCGCATTTCAGAATTTTATTTATTGTTAGTGCAAACTCGTGCGTATAAAGGGGACGCTGGAATTACATTCAGTCAGTTCGGACATAGTAGTCATCATTCCCCAGTCCAACGAAACTAACACGCATTTGATTATTTTCTTCCCTATACCAGGGAAAAATCAAAGAAAACCGTACTGCAAGTTGTTCAGTAAATCGCGCGCCAAGAAGAGAATAAAAATGACCGCACGAAAGGTAAAGGGAACAACGAACATTTCTCCCGCAGAAAAAGTTCACCTTCCGTTCTGTGTCTCTTGTTATCTGCTATAGTGTGACGGGCCCTTTGTCGGTGTCTTCCTGGTCAGTGGGCGTCCGGACGGCCTCCCAATTTTTCTCCGTCGTTCCCAAGCGAAAAGCCGTCGTGCACCGAAGGAGTTACTCCAGATGCCACCACTTCCGATTTCAGAATGCGAAGAGCCAATCCGGAGGAAGAGTGAAGGTTTTTTGCCGCTTTTTTTCCCTCTTGCGAAACAATCTGATTGTCCAGCTTTTCTTTCACTTTTTATACCTGGCAAGTTGTATAGAAGCTGGACTTGGCGCTGCGACAAAGGCTCCCACCTGAAATTCCAGCAGGGAGTTCCGGCGTTCGCTGCGCGTCCGGATTCTATGGCCGCTTACAAAGCAGTGCTCCTGGTACTAGCTTCAAGGCGCCGATGTCACTCTTCTGCCAAGCAAGCGCTAGTAGTACGAATGCAGGAACGTTAGGACGTTCATCAGAGCTTGCTTTTCCTGGAGCATTGAGCACAAGTTGCCCCGAATCACCACACAATTTTAAGAATACATAAATGGATATTATAAATTACCAATAAAATTTTTAACATACACTGTCTTTCTTTTCCTCACTCATAAAACCGCTTTGTTGCGTTTTTTTGCAGCGTTAAACTGATTGGTGTGCCGCCGCCTTTAAACGTAGGTTTGGATGATGAACTTATTATTTCAATGTTTTGCACCTGCGCACAAACAGGAATTACATTGCCACGCAGAAAGTAGACTCCTCATAGGCAGAATTACAAGAACCTTTGCGTATTTGCCGATAAGCTTCAGTGCGTCAGTGGGTTCAAAAACAGATTGTCCGGCGACAAAGGTAACGTTTATGACTTTCGGCGTGTGTTGAGACGTGCGCCCTCAGCAATTGTGAATCCTAAAGGAGGGATGGAATACGGGTTTGCAGAAAAATTAAAGCGGCACCAAGTGGTTGGCTCTAAACCGTTCATTTATTCAAACATGGCTAACAAAAGAATATCTCTGTTGAAACTCCCAAAGAAGGTATACGGAGAAAACATGTTGGAGAAACCTTGGAGAAGCACTTCTTAAAGCATACTTGTGTGGAGATGGTTGCCCGATGTCATTTTTCTGGCAATGTTATGAACCTGCAACAATTTTACAATCCCTGTTGGGGAAAGTCCGTTGTCGTCCTCCTTAAGGAGTGTTTGCTCAACGCCGCATAAGGATATGCAGAGGGAAACATTCTGCTGGAGCGGAAAGTAGTTGCTTTGCTTGTCAGGTAGGATGTTCTACACCTGTAACAATGTAGCAGTGTACAAGCAATTACGAGAGCTATGGGGGGAAAGTAACCTATAAGATTTCTTGTACATGAAGCTTATTATTGGCCCTGAAGCACTTCATCCAAAGCACCAACAAGACGACCGATTTGGACAAGAAAGTCTTTAAGGAACGCAGTATATTTTTCGTGCAAATGCTGGGAAGAACTCATCGGGTTTGTTCTCCTGCAAAAAAAAGGAGTGCTAGAGGAGCCAAATATATAGCGCAGTTGAAGGGAGGAGTAAACTCAGGAGGCGATAGTGTAGTTTTGGTTCCATCACAACGAGCCACATACACCGAAGCGGGAGAATGCGATATAGAGTTGTATCCTAACCTCTTAAAAGCATTTTAAAATGTCTTACTGTCCCGCCACTCCTCAGCGTCATCACCGCGGAGGCTGCAGAAAAGCGACACTGTGATGGAGGCTTTTACAGGCGCAGAGTGTAGGGTGGGGTACAACAGCAGAATGGGGTGGTTTAAAGCCTTGAACATAGCTCTATGCCACAGCCAGTTACTTGTTCACCCGCCGCGGTTTACTAGCAAGTTTGGGCGTTTTCATTACACTGTACAAATCGTTAGTAGGTTACCAACATCCTATATACAGGGTGTCCCAGCTATCATGCACCAAGATTTAAAAAAAGAGTAAAGGCGTAACTCGAAAGAAACCAGGTGCATAATGTTTGCAGTACTGTGAAGAAGCGGACAGTATTTTTTTCTTTAGTGAGACCTAATTAACTAATTGTAATTAATTATCTAACTCGAGAAATACTGTCCTAATCACTAAAGTGTCAATGAGGCACTTGTAGGTAACCACGAGGGGCATCTAACTACGGTATTTTCAGCGATGAACTAATTGCGTACACATTTATTCTGACTGATAAAGGAAACCCGCGAAATATGAAAAACACCACGTGACGGCGCCTCCGCGCGCACCGTAAAGCAACGCCCTCAAACAGGCTGCCTCTGAGTTAGCCAGAATGACATAGACAAAAGAAAGAAAGAAGAAATCGCGACCGAGTTTGTTCCTTATCTGCACACGCGTCCCGCGAATCTTGCTGCTACTGCTCCTTCCATGCATGCTATTATCAAGGTGATGCGCTCTCTCTTCGGGCGGGTAACACGCGAAGCAGTTGCTTTCAATCAGCTTTGTTTGGGGACGCTGCTTTACAATGCGCGCGTAAGCGTCGTCACGTGGTATTTTTCATATTTCGCGGGTTTCTTTTATCAGTCAGAATAAATGAGTATGCAATTAGTTCGTCGTTGAAAATAGCGCAGTTAGATGCCCCTCGTGGTTACCTACAAGTGCCTCATTGACACTTTAGTGATTAGGGCAGTATTTCTCGAGTTAGATAATTATTTACAATTAATTAATTAAGTCTCATTAACGAAAAAATTACTCTCCCCTTCTTCACAGTACTGCAAACATTATGCACTAGGTTTTCTTCGAGTTACGCAATTTCTCTTTTTTTAAATCTTGGTGCATGATAGCTGGGACACCCTGTATATACAAAGAGTTCACTGAAACAATGTCATACTTAAAAAAAGGTTTTTAGAGGCATGAATGAAGTGAACGCTAGCTATGCAGCGAACAGCTATTTTTTGTAATAGATGTAGCTTTTGTCAAATAAAATACGCCCGTCTCGCACCACACAAGGCTCCATTAAGAAAACAAGGAGAATACTAAGGAGTTCTACAATAGAATCGTCACTTTCACAGGACAGATATGCCTCATTCGAGCAATAATGCCAACAGAAGACGACGCTTTTCATTGCACATACTGATTGTGCTCGTTCCCCGTTAAATGCTTTGAAAAAATCACTCCGAGGATTTTTACAGAACTTCACGTCGGGAAATCACCTGGTCCAGATAGATTAAACGCAGGTGTCTCAAGAATGTTCAAGACCAAAATTTCGCTGCTGCTGCAAGTAGTTTTTGAAGGAAGTTTACAGAGAAGCATTCTGCCACCGTCTTTCTACTGAGCCCACATGGTACTCATACCAAAAAGCAAAGATGTGGAACAACTGCCAAAGGTGACCGGATATCACCCTGTAACAATATTGAATATCAATTGTAAGGCGCTCACCAAAGTCCTGGCAAAACGTGTACAGTCCGTCATCCAACACTTGGTCGAGCCACATCAAATAAAACATGTGGCCTAACACGAACATTCAAACGGTCAGGAGCATTCTCGAGTGTTGCGATGCTGGTGACCGGAATGTGGAAAAAGCATCTGATAAAGTTAGCCACAATATTTTTTTCCGGTTTTAGAGTACGGACAATTTGAATCGGTAATAATAGGAGGAATTTGTGTACCGTGTATGCAGTGCACGACGAGTCTTACAATTATTAAGCAGTTCGCAGAAAAAAAACACTTCAAGTAGTCAGTCAGGCAGGGTTGTGCCACTTTACGCCTGTTGTTCACGCTGAAACTAGAGCCACGCTCTGCAATAATTATTCAGAGCGAGCAAATACCTGGATTTCGACCAGGCACATGTGAACGTTAAGTTTTGTCTTATACGGATGATGTTGCCGTATATTGGGCTGATCAAGCGAGTGTGAGTAATGTACTAACGGTCACAGGAGAATATGGCGAAACCAAACTCAGTACTGTAAATTTTAATAAATCTATAGGGACGTGGCACGGCAGAAGGCGCGACACGACTGCCGTGAACGACGAGGTCGAGTGGACAACCAGGCTCACAAAGTATATATGACACTACCGCTTGATAGGTATCGTGAGAACACTATTTTGGGCACGGGAGAGCACAAGAAATGTAAGCGCAAACGGAAGTGTGAGCCAGTCAGCATGCATCTCTCCTCGCCCGAGCGACGATTTGTGGTACGTTTTGGATAGCCAAGCTATGGCATATCATGCAGGCGCATTATTGTTGTCGTCCTAACCTCCAAAAGTTTGATAGGATGCTTGCGGTGTCCGTGGGGCAATCTTGCTTTGAGCGAACGAAGCGCAGTAACTTGTTTCGCACGTTAAAAGGGGGTGGGCTATAGTTCTGTAACCTAATTGTTACAAACCTGGTGTCGAGAGTTTTGTATCTGTGCGACCAGATAGATCATTTCTTCGGTCGTACATAAAGATTTGGTTGAGCTCTGCTATATTGTCACGAAGCCAAGGACGACGCAGTTGTCTTGAAGGAGAAACAAGTTTATTGGAGCGAACTTGTGCTCCCCTAACAACTCAAAAGAATACAGATGCGGTGAAGCAGCGGTCAACAAAGTGACTTGCGTTGGCGAGCGTCGGCGAATCGAATACCCCGGCGTCTGCTCTGCCGGCTTTTTATCTTTCGGTGCGCGTGGTACTCGAACCGTCGATTCGCATCCAGAACATTGTAGATCCAAGAAGAATATTCCGGGCTGTTCACGTTAGATCGGAATACTCTCCCTATCAGAACAGGTAACACATGCAGCACAGAAAGAAAGAATGGAACATGCGCTTCCCTTGGCACAGTGATAACACAGACCGGCGCAGCCGGGCGGTAAAAGCAAAACACAAACAAACCCAATGCATTGTTCTTGGCATTACCCCCCTCTAAGAGTGCATCGGCCCGATGGTAACATAAGCGACAGTCCGAAGAAATAACAATAAAAGTTCGTAATCGTCTGTAGAAAGGTTTTAAGCGAACCACGTGGACGACTTCGGGCCGCTTGTGTCGTCGTGATGTGCCGGATTCACCATCGGGGATCACTTCGTAGGTAAGTTGGCCAACACGTCGTAGAATCTTGTAGGGTCCGAAATATCGTCGCAGAAGTTTCTCACTCAGTCCGCGTCGTCGGATGGGAGTCCAAACTCACACACGATCCCCTGGGTGGTACTCGGCGGCTCGGCGTCGGAGGTTGTAGCGGCCGGCATCCACCAGCTGCTGGTCCGTTATACGAACTCGAGTGAGCTGGCGCGCCTCCTCCGCACGTTGAAGGCATCCTTGGACGTCGGCGTTCAGGTCGTAGTTTTCTACGTGAGGCAGCATGGCGTCAAGCATTGTAGTCGGCAGTCTTCCGTAGACGAGCTCGAAAGGTGTCATCTGCGTGGTTTCTTGGATAGCCGTGTTGTACGCAAACGTGACATACGGGAGCACTTCGTCCCAAGTCTTATGTTCAACGTCGACGTACATGGACAGCATATCCGCAATCGTCTTGTTCAAACGTTCCGTTAGTCCGTTCGTTTGGGGGTGGTACGCCGTCGTTCTTCGGTGTTCCGTGTTGCTGTAGCGTAAGATTCCTTGCATGAGCTCCGCAGTAAAGGCCGTTCCGCGGTCCGTGATGAGGACTTCAGGGGCTCCATGTCGCAGCACAACTTGTCTTATGAAAAACTTGGCGACTTCTTATGCAGTCCCCCTCGGAAGAGCGGCGGTCTCCGCGTAGCGCGTCATGTAGTCTATTGCTACGACAATCCACTTGTTCTCGGATCGTGACGTAGGGAATGGGCCAAGAAGGTCCATTCCAATCTGTTGGAAGCATAGCTCGGCAAAGTTGGCGCGGCTTACTCAAACTCAATCACCATTTTTTTTTCGAATCACCACTCACTTAAACTCAGACACAATGCTGAGCAGAACATCTGCGCTCACTCAAACTCAAACTCACATTGAGCGCAAAACTGAGAACTCACTCGGACTCAAAACTCAAAATGTACTCAGAACTCAAAATGTACTCAAACTCAAAATGTACTCAAACTCAATATGAACTCAAAACTCAAAATGCACTCAAAACTCAAAATGTACTCAAACTCACAGTGTACTCAAACACAAAATGGACTCAAAACTCAAAGTGTACTCAAACTCAAAATGGACTCAAACTCAAAATGTGCTCATACTCAAAATGGGCTGAGAACTCGAATGAATTCAGAACTCAAATGTTCTCGCAACTCTCTCATGCAAGGAATTTACTCGGGGTCACATGGACTCTGATTTCATTAGCAGTCAGTGTTTTCAAATTCTCGTGTGGTTAAAATAATACGGGTGCAAATTCGTGAGCTCAAACTCTTGCATTCGCCACGACATGACACCGTAGCTCCTCTGAGGTCGGAAACAATTTTCGTTGCACATTTAATACAGCCCTACCTGCTGCCCATGAAGAGTAGCGCTGGTTGGAAGCAATTGTACGTATATATTGGATACAAAACTCTTGATGAAGGCTCCGTGTTCGTGTTCATGACAGAGGCGGTCCAGGCTTGATGGTGTGCTGGGTCCCCAGGTCGAAACAAGCAAGATTGGGTGAGGGGACGTGCGCTCACTGCTCCGTTCATTTATGTCGAAGCTGTTTAGGGTTACGGTTCCGTGCATTCTTGCTCTACAGCCTGAAAAAACGCCTTGTGTCAAAGCGAGGTGCCCCCGCGAATCTCCGAAGCCCGAGGCGTTCATGGATGTACCTTTGCTGTTTTATTGCGTAGCATTCTTTGCCGAGTACACCCCTCCCGCTATCCCCGCCATGATCTTGTAACGCCCTGCACATACACAAAAATGAAGATATCACGGAAGTTCAACCTGTAATCATTATAAAAGCGTAAATGTAGAGAATTGATAAATCTAAATGTTAAAAATCTAAAAAAGAAATAAGAAAAATATCGAAAATGGCGAACCGTGTAACACGGGAGTCGTAGATCGTCTCAGATTGGGTGAAAATGCAGAGAGGTGTGGCGCTAAAGAATGTGGGGTATCAAATTGATGGTCTCGAGGAGGGAAATCACGTGGGACAAACAAAAAAGAGGCCTCGTTGTTTGCTGAGGCACTTGTATTAGATTTTATTAGCATTTGCTAGGTTGGATGAGCTCCCGTAGCTCGGAAAAACGCCACGCTGTCGTTGTAAGCAATGACTGCCACCGTACCCAGCGGTTAGCTCCCAGCATGCACGCGCGTGTGAGTGTTTGTTGAGAGAGTGTGTGAGTGAGAGAGTGAGAGAGCGTGAGAGAGAGAGAGCGAGAGTGAGCAAGAGAGAGTGAGAGGGAGTGAGTGAGAGAGAGTGAGAGTTAGAGAGAGTAAGAGAGTGAGAGAGTGTGAGAGCGAGAGAGTGTGAGAGTGTGAGAGTGTGTGAGAGTTAGAGAGAGTGTGAGGGATAGTGTGAGAGTGAGAGAGTGATAGAGTGTGAGAGTGAGAGTGTGAGAGTGAGAGAGAGAGAGTGAGAGAGAGTGTGAGAGAGAGAGTGAGAGAGTGAGTGAGAGACTGAGAGTGAGTGTGAGAGAGAGAGTGTGAGAGTGAGACTGAGAGTGTGAGTGCGAGTGAAAGTGTGAGTGTGAGAGTGTGAGAGTGAGAGTTTAAGACAGTGAGAGTTTGAGAGAGTAAGAGAGTGTGAGAGTGTGAGATTGAGTGAGTGAGAGAGTGAGAGTGAGAGACTGAGAGTGAGTGTGAGAGAGAGAGTGTGAGAGTGAGACTGAGAGTGTGAGTGCGAGTGAAAGTGTGAGTGTGAGAGTGTGAGAGTGAGAGTTTAAGACAGTGAGAGTTTGAGAGAGTAAGAGAGTGTGAGAGTGTGAGATTGAGTGAGTGAGAGAGTGAGAGTGAGAGATAGAGACCATGAGAGAGTGAGAGTGTGAGAGTGAGAGTGTGAGAGTGAGTGTTAGTGTGAGAGTTTGAGTGTGAGTGAGAGTGTGAGTTTGAGTGAGAGTGCCAGTGAGAGTGAGAGTGAGAGTGAGAGCTAAAG
Source organism: Haemaphysalis longicornis (assembly GCF_048455015.1). Taxonomy (NCBI): domain Eukaryota; kingdom Metazoa; phylum Arthropoda; class Arachnida; order Ixodida; family Ixodidae; genus Haemaphysalis; species Haemaphysalis longicornis. The sequence continues at coordinate 198,520,710 of NW_027526361.1, forward strand.
TGAGAGTGTGAGTGTGAGTAAGAGTGAGAGTGAGAGTGAGAGTGATAGTGAGAGTGTGAGTGTGAGTGTTTGTGAGTGTAAGTGAGAGTGAGTGAGAGTGAGAGTGAGTGTGAGTGAGAGTGAGAGTGACAGTGACAGTGAGAGTGTGAGTGTGAGTGTGAGAGAGAGTGTGAGTGAGAGTGAGAGTGACAGTGACAGTGAGAGTGTGAGTGTGAGTCTGAGAGAGAGTGTGAGTGAGAGTGAGAGTGAGAGTGTGAGTGAGAGTGAGAGTGTGAGTGAGAGTGTGAGTGAGAGTGTGAGTGTGAGTGTGTGAGAGATTGTGAGAGAGAGTGGGAGATAGAGTGAGAGTGAGGGTGTGAGCGAGAGTGAGAGTGTGAGTGAGAGTGTGAGTGTGAGTGTGAGTGTGCGAGTGAGAGTGAGAGTGTGAGTGAGAGTGAGAGTGTGAGTGAGAGTGAGACTGAGTGTGAGAGTGTGAGTGTGAGTGAGTGTGAGTGTGTGAGTGTGAGTGTGAGAGTGCGAGAGTGAGTGTGAGAGTGAGAGTGAATGTGAATGTGAGTGTGAGTGAGAGTGTGAGTGTGAGAGTGAGAGTGAGTGTGAGAGTGTGAGTGTGAGTGTGAGTGAGTGTAAGTGTGTGAGTGTGAGTGTGAGAGTGCGAGAGTGAGTGTGAGAGTGAGAGTGAGTGTGAATGTGAGTGTGAGTGAGAGTGTGAGGGTGTGAGGGTGTGAGTGTGTGATTGTGAGAGTGTGAGCGTGTGAGTGTGTGAGTGTGTGAGAGTGAGTGTGAGTGAGTGAGTGGGCATGTGAGTGAGTGTGAGTGTGTACCTTTTGCAATATACCTTTTACTGTATCCTCATAATTATAACCAGAAAGCATTTCTATATTTCTCCCGCGTGATCCTCCTCCACGAGACCTTTAATTTGATACTCCACACACCCTAGCAGGGTCATATGGAATTCATACCAGTCAAACTAACCATGACTCTCATTACTGTAACCAGGACGCATTATTTAGGTTTCCGACGTGATTCCCCTAACTGGAACCTTTAATTTGATGCCCCACATGCTTCAGCGGCCTCACCTTGAATTTAACCCAATCTATGACTCATGATGACTGTCTCATGATTCGAACTATGAAGCCTTTTTTATTTGTACCACGTGATTCCCCTTATCAAGACCGTAAATTTGATACCCTACACGCCCTAGCGGGGTCACTTTGAATTTTACCCCAAAACAATCTCATGGTTATAACCAGGAAGCATTTTTGTATTTCTCCCCTGTGATTCCGCTCATCAAGACCAATAATTTGATACCCATCACATCGTAGCGAAATCAATTTGAACATGAAACCAATCAATCACTAACTATGACTATCTCATGATATAGCCCTACCACATTTTGTTCCACGTGATTTCCCATATCGGAACCTTCAATTTGATGCCCCGGACACCCAGTGGCATCATTGTGAATTTTAACCTAATTTATGACCCATTTTGACTATGTCATGATAATAATCAGGAAGCACGTGATTACCCTCATCGAGACCTTTAATTTGATACGCCACACGCCCTAGCGTCATGAACTTGAATTTTAACCGAATCTATGACTTACCATCACTACGTCATGATATATCCATAACGCATTTTCGTCCCAAATGATTCCCCACATCGAGACCTTGAATTTGATTCCCCACATGCCCTCGCAGCGTCATTTTGAATTTTAACCCAAGCTATGACTCATTATAACTGCCTGGTGACTACAATCAGGAAGCATTTTTTTATTTACCCCGCGTGATTCTGTTCATCCGGACGTTTCATTTAATACCTTAGACGCCTTAGCCTCATCAGTTTAACTTTTCACCCGATCTAATGGGGTGATTATTCTGTCTTAAGGAGCGCTGCCCAGTCAATTCAGCTAATTCATTTGAAACAGCAGAAAGGACAGCCCCCGCCCACATTTCCCCCCGGCTTTCACGTCTTCCTTTGTGACCCCTGGTATATCAAGCCGTTAACAGAAGCAGGCAAAAAACCAGCACGCCAGCGCCACCGTGTGCTTTCCCACCACCCTTTCCCACGTTCTTAGTGGAACAGTCAGGAGGAAAAGTTAAGACAACCCTTTTTTATGACCTCACCAGTCAATTATCACTCACGCGCCCAGCGGCGAAAATTAGTTATACAGCAAATGCTTATGGCCATGAAAATTCAAAGAGAAACTTAAAAAAATCAGACACACCCTCCTTCCCAACCGATTATGCAGATCGCGATTGGTGCCGTACCCGCAGGTAACCTGAATTCCGAGCCCACAGTGACGCATGAAACTTAACAGCCAACCATAGCTGCCTGCTAGGCGACTCATATGTACTCAAACTCAAAATGACTCAAAACTCATATGTACTCAGAACTCAAAATGTACTCAAAACTCAATATGTACTCAAACTCAAAATGTACTCAAACTCAAAATGTACTCAGAACTGAAAATGGACTGAAACTCAAAATGTACTCAGAACCGAAAATGGACTCAATCTCAAAATGTACTCAGAACTCAAAATGTACTCAAACTCAAAATGCACTCAGAACTCAAAATGAACTCAAACTCAAAATTACACAGAACTGAAAATGAACTCAGAATTCACTGGGTCTCAGGCGTACTCAAACTCAATCGGACTCAAACTCAGTCGGGATCACTGGGCTCAAACTCACTCAAGCTCAAACTCACCATGCCACACTAGCCTTGCGCTCACTCAAACTCAAACTAACGCGTGAGTTTGAGTCCAAATGAGTCTGAGTGAGTGGACTCATGAGTTAGTTCGCCGACCTGTGGTTGGAAGTGCCTATGATGGGACGGCGATCGGCTGCAGAAGTCCAGCGGCTCTCGTCATTGGCGTTTTTTGTCGCTGACAGTCACGGCAGCTCCGGACGTAGTGGGTGATGTCGGATGTAGGGCGGGGCCAGTAGTACTTCGCCTTCATTTTTCCAATTGGGCGGGCTGTGCCGAGATGTCCGGAAGACGGGTCGTCGTGGCACGTTGCCAAAATTTCGTCACGAAGGTCTGCGGGGATGACAAGAAGGTAATTCGTTCTCGTTCTGGGGCTGAAATTCTTCTTCACGAGTACGGAGTTTCTCAGGCTGAATGCTGGTAAGCTGCGTTTGAATGTTCTAGTAACGGTGACGTTGCATCCCTCGAGGTGGTTGATTATAACGCGCAAGTCAGGGTCGGCGCGCTGCTGGGCGGGTAGATCGCTCTCCGTCACGATTCCGAAGAACGCGCTGTCTTCATCAGAGTCTTGTGCTGGTGGGTCGACGGGGGCGCGGGACAGGCAGTCGGCGTCGGAGTGTTTCCTGCCGGATTTATAAACAACTGTAACGTCGAACTCCTGCAGGCGCAAGCTCCACCGCCCAAGATGGCCAGAGGGGTCCTTCAAATTGGCGAGCCAACACAGCGCGTGGTGGTCTGTCACAGTCTTGAATGGTCTTCCATACACGTATGGGCGAAATTTTGAAATCGCCCATATAATTGCCAGGCACTCTTTCTCAGAGGCAGGGTAGTTTTTCTCCTCCTTCGACAGACCACGGCTGGCATAGGCGATTAACTTTTCGCACCCGCTTTGTTTTTCGACGAGGACGGTACCGAAGCCTATATCAGTGGCATCCGTTTGTATTTCCGTTTCGGCATTTTCGTCGAAATGAGCGAGCACGGGCGGGGTTTGCAGGCGTTTTTTCAGCTCGCCGAATGCTTTTTCTTGGTCGTTGTCCCAGCTGAAAGGGGTGCTATCTTTCGACAAGCGCGCGAGCGGCTCTGCAATGCCTGCGAAGTTTGCGACGAAGCACCGGTAGTATGCGCACAGTCCGAGAAATCTTCGCACGCCCTTCTTGTCTTTCGGCCTTGGGAAGTTCGCAACGGCTGAAGTTTTTGCTGGGTCAGGTAAAACTCCCGCGGCGTTGATGACGTGGCCTAAGAACTTGAGTTCCTCGTACGCGAAACGACACTTTTCAGGCTTCAGCGTTAGCCCCGACGTACGAATGGCCTCGAGTACTGACTCCAATCTTGCGAAGTGTTCGTCGAAAGTCCGGTCGAATACGACAACGTTGTCGAGGTATACGAGGCAGGTGTGCCACTTCAGGCCAGCTAGCACCGTGTCCATGACTCGTTGAAATGTTACTGGCGCCGTGCACAGCCCAAAAGGCATCACCTTGAACTCGTATAGGCCATCTGGAGTTATAGATGCAGTCTTCTCTCGGTCTCTCTCATCCACTTCAATTTGCCAGTAGCCGGTCTTCAGATCCATCGATGAGTATTTCACATGACAGAGGTGGTCGAGGGCGTCGTCGATTCGTGGCAGGGGGTACACGTCTTTTTTGGTGATTTTGTTCAGTCGCCGGTAGTCAACGCAGAACCTTAATGTGCCGTCTTTTTTGTTCACGAGTACGACCGGCGCAGCCCACGGACTTTTCGATGCCTGTATTATGTCGTCGCTGAGCATGTCTTCGACTTGAGTCCGGATGGCTTCCCGCTCGTGTGAAGAGACGCGGTACGGTGACTGTCGGGTTGGTCGGGCTCCATCTTCAGTCATAATTGGGTGCTTCGCTAGGGTTGTCTGACGTAATTTTGAGTTTGCCGAAAAACAGTCGCTGTAGCGACGGAGCAAATCCAGTAATCTGTCCCGATTTTCTTGCGGCAGCGCCGGGTTCACGTCGAAAGGTTGCGGAGGCTTGGAAGCATCTGCGCGTGCGCATTCAAAGTTATCGACCGCGATCACTTGACTTGCTTCTTGCGTTTCTTCGAGGAACGCAATTGCAGCGCCCTTGTTTAGATGCTGGTACTCCGCGGTGAAATTGGTGACCAAAACATGGGATTAGCATTGCTTAAAGCGCCCAATGCCTCCTGCGACGGAGACACCGCAGTTGAGAAGTAACCTTTGGTCACCCTCTACGGTAGCGTCGATGTTAAGGACAGCATCCTCACAGTAGACGGCGATCATCAAGCTTGCGCGGGGTGGCAGGGTGACGTGATCGTAGGCGATCGTTACAGCAGCACGGTGATCGGGGTTCAGTGGCGGCGTCGTAGAGTGATCAGAGGAAAAAGTTATCGACTTGGTCTGGAGATCAATTATTGCGCCGTTGTCCGTCGAAAAGTCCATTCCGAGTATTACGTCGCGGGAGCAGTTAGGTAAAATTACGAACGCAGCAGGGTCCGTGATGCCATCTATGGTGACGCGGGATGTGCACGTTCCACTTGGCGTTACGAGAAGGCCTCCTGCTGTGCGTATATGCGGAGCGTCCCATCTTGTCGTAACTTTCTTCAGCTTAGACGCAAATGACCCGCTCATCAGCGAGTGGTCGGCTCCCGTGTCGATGAGGGCAATTACGTCAAAGCTTGATTGTAGGGTTTAACGCGCCGACGCAACGCAGGCGATGAGGCGCGCCGTAGTGGAGGGCTCCGGATTAATTTCGACCACCTGGGGATCTTTAACGTGCGCCGAAATCTCGCACACACGGGCGTTTTTGCTTTTCGCCTCCATCAGAAAAGCGGCCGCCGCGGCCGGGAATCGAACGCGCGACCTCGTGCTCAGCAGCGCAACGCCTTAGCCACTGAGCCACCGCGGCGGGTAATTACGTCAAAGCCGTCGATGGACAACTGGACGTCGGACGCTGCCTTCCTCGAGTTCCGGGTGCGTCGGGGCGTCGCATCTCGGCTTGTGCGTGTTGATGGTCGGGTACTGTGCGTCATCGTTGTCGTCGTCTCAGCGGCAGGTTTGGTCATGTCAAGTACGCGTCGCGCCGTGTGGTTGTCGTCGTGTTCAGGAGTCACGTCACGGTTAGGTCGGGTCGTCGGGATGAGGGCATGTCGTAAGTCACACTCTTCGGCGACTCGTAACGTCGTTGGAGGGTTTTCGGTTTTCCGCCGTTGTGCAACTTCACCTCCAGAAGTTTCCGCCTTTAGTTTCCCCCACGTGGGCTGGGGGAGCTTCCACGTGCGAAGTCAGCACTGCTACGGCGGTCCGGCGACTGGTACGGGTAGCGGGACGGCGAACGGTTGAAATGGGCTGGTCCACGGCTGGTATTGGACAGGTGTTCTTCAATATCAGATGGGCGCTGGCCGGGTTGGGGGCGCGGTGGGTCGACGAAGAAACCACGAAGTCCGAGTCTCTTGTATGGGCAGCGACGATAGACGTGGTCGGCCTCTCTGCAGTGGTAGCACATTATCTGGTGTTCGCCTTATGTCAGTCTTCCTCGGCGTCTGCTTTCGTACTACAGGGGGTCGGGCGGGCGACAGTGGGCGGCTGTAGGGCGGGGCCTCTTGACGACGTGTTGGAACACGGCGGTGTTGACGAACAGCCGCGGAGTAGGTCATAGCCTCTGGCTCGCGGGGTGCTTCGGACGGCATAGAAGTTCCCAAAGCCTGTTGTACTTCTTCCCGGATCACGTCAGTCAGGGAAGCGACTTGAGGGTGTGGCGTCGTCGTCTGGAAAAGTTTCCGGAGCTTCTCCCTTACCACTGCACGGATGGTGTCGCGTAGTGATTCGGAGTTAATAGCGCCGGCACCAATCGTCTCCGAAACCAGCGAATTGATTGGGCGGTCGTAATGCCTCGTTCGGATTTCGGGCGGCCTCAGACGCGAATTCGGACACGGTCAGGAGGGGGGGTTGCGAACAAAGCACGCGAAGGTCTCTTGCTTCACACCTCGCATCAGAAACCGTAGTTTCTTTTCGTCCGTCATTTCTGGGTCCGCACGGCGAAAAAGTTGCTTCCTCTCCTCGACGAAGATCATGACCCCTTCGTTGGGGTGCGGCGTTGGAGTTTCCAGCAAAAGCGCCGCGCGTTCTTTTCTGACCATGGTAGTATAGGTATTCAGGAACTCGCTTTTGAACTGAGCCCAGTTTGTCAAGGAGCTCTCGTGGTTCTCGAACAAAGTGTGAGCAGAATCTTCCAATTAAAAGAAAACATGCCGAAACGTTTCTGCGTCATCCCACCTGGTGAATTTCTCGATGCGCTCCAGTTTCTCCAACCATTCTTCTGGGTCTTCTGCGGGGGCTCTTCGGAATGATGGCGGGTCCTGTGGCTGCTGCCCCGGTCGAATATCGAATCGAATCGAATCGAATCGAATACCCCGGTGTCTGCTCTGCCGGCTTTTTATCTTTCGGTGCGCGTAGTTCTCGAACCGTCGATTCGCATCGAGAACATTGCAGAGCCAAGAAGATTATTCCGGGCTGTTCACGTTAGATAGGAATGCTCTCCCTATCAGAACAGATAACACATGCAGCACAGAAAGAAAGAATGGAACAGGCGATTCCCTTGGCACAGAGATAACACAGACTGGCGCAGCCGGGCGGTAAAAGCAAAACACAAACAAACCTAATACATGGTTCGCGGCAACATCAAACTTCATTGTAACTACGGATATATGAAGAGATATGCAGTGAGTGGGCTCTTAGGCGCAGAAGTTATGTCTAACCGGTTTTTAAGTGAGCGAGTTTCTACGAAGTGCTTGTCGAACGCGACGCGTACGTGGTTGTCCTCTCATGTAGTAGAACGTTTGTGTCTCCAAGCAGTGTATAAAATGAAATACCTCAAACTACATAAATATGACGTGCTCAAGCGCGTTGAGATAATGATTACACCTGCAGAATTTACAACATATTTTATTTAAATTCCACAATCAGAGCTTACTACTTGAAATGTGTCGTGATGAAAGGGGGTTGTTTTTGCTATGGGGTAAGGATTGTAGAACATGTAATGATACTGAAGGTGTACAACGTGGCTTCGCCGATTGTTTGGATGCCTATCTTTTTCGAATGTCCTACACCGGAATCTCAAAAAAGGCCTGCCTCTGACACTTAAAATCATACGTTTTCTTGAAATTGAGCGAGATGACGTTGCTTATGGTGTCTTCTTTCTCCTTGGTCTCCGTTCTATATGGCGTAGCAAACTGGCTGTCAGAAATCGACCCAAATGCTAGGCCAGTCGCTTCCTGCTTTCTAGAAAATATCAGCAAATTGAAGGAAGGTACGCCGAAAAAGAGTACGGTGATGACATTGTGCCACTTGTAAGTTTATGAGGCGTCATTAAAGCCCACAAATAACTGCCAATCAAACGTTAGGCAGCGTAGTATTATTATGCCAACCTGAATGATTGGCTTTTGTGTTTTATGATGACAAGATAGAGGAAAAAAGAAAAAGATAAAGTAAATAGCGCGTACGACCATTCACTTGAAGTGACGGATGGCCGCCTAAAGTTTTCTTTTCATATGTACCATGTGAAGTCAGTGGTACTCATTGTCGCCTCTTCGTTGTCTTAGTTTACGTCAAGGAGCATCAATTAAAAAATTGTAAATCGGTGGAGCGCTATGCTTTTAACATAACGGTCCTGGGTTCAAGTCCTTGTTGGGGCGATGACATCTTTTTTTTCGCGCGTTTTTTTTTGTTTGTAACGTTAGAGAGACATCTATGGTACGCGTCTAGTACGTGCTCCATGTAACTCAATCTGCCGTCGGTGTACACATTATGTATCGCGCCATGGTCCTTTGTTTTGCGCAGTAGTGCAACCTGAGAATACGGAAGGATATTTTTGTTGAATTTTAATGGCCCCGGAAAGCTCAGCCGGTATAGGGATAGGCTTTTAACATAGCGGTCTCGGGTTCAAGTCTTTGCTCGGGCAGCATTGTTTTTGCTACACGCAGCATCTTTTTGTCTCCGCGCGTTTGTTTTTGGTTTATAAGGTTTGAGAGACACCTCTGGTATTCATCGCTAGTGCGTGCTCCCTGTACCTCATTTTGCCGTCGATAGACTGATTAGAAATGGAAGGATGGTCCTCTCTATTGCGTAGTAGCCCAACCTCAGGATACGGAAGGACATTGTACGGGCTCTCCAACGGGCCCGGATAGCTCAGCCGCTTCCGGCCGGGCTAGTATGCGGACGCGGGATGATTGGGTCCTCAGGAGCGGTGGATGCGGCCATGTCTGGCCGCGGAAACAGGTTTTTTGGACAGGAATCGGAAGATTACCCCGTAAGTTTGCCAATGCTGCCAACAGGTCGGTGTGTTTTAAACACCATTTTTCTACATGCGGACGTTCGTGCGAGGCCTTATCGCGTCGGAGATTTCAGGGACACTTTGGCTCGTTTGGAACTGCTCCCCGAGGTGCTTGTCTTGGGGGCGTATCAAATGAACCAGGTATGGGCCCTGACATTCAGGGACGAAGGCGGCGTAAAGCGCATGCTCGCGGCCACCGACGTGAAGGTGAAGGAGCGCCGGTGCCTCGTCATGGATCCGGCGAACCAAGATGTGCGGATGAAATTGCACTGGATTCTTTACAACGTGCCGGACGAGGAGGTGCGAGCGGCGCTGCTACCGTACGGGCGTGTCGTCGACATCGGACGCGAGAAGTGGCGGGTAAAGGGCATGAACGAGAAAGGTTCGACGACGCAGTCGGTTACCCTCAGGCTCAACGCCGGCGTGAGGATCGACGACCTGCCGCACGAGCTCCGGGTTGCGGGCGGCCAGGCGCTCGTGGTCGTGCCAGGCAGGGCCCCGCAGTGTCTCCGCTGCTCGGGGACGGGCCATATGAGGCGCGACTGCAAGGTGCCTCGCTGCATGGTCTGCCGCCGCTTCGGTCACGAAGCGACACAGTGCGTGCGGACGTATGCACATGTCACCGGACCTGTCGCAGACGCGGACGCGGCCAAAAACCGTATGGACAATGAGGAGGCGGAGGCGGCCGCGGCCGGTGGAGGTGGTGCGTCCGCACCCAGGGACCCTTTGGCGGAACCAGGCGTGGAAGACGTCATTGTAGCGCCCGCGGAGCAGCAATCGACCTCCCAGAACGACCCAGTGGCACCTGTGCTGGACGCGAAAAGTGAGGAGTGTGTTGGGGCGGGTTCGACGAACACCGCCTTAACTCGTGAAGTGCGTGACGCCGGCGACGGTGACGGAGATGACCCGGAAGCCACCGTCAAGCGGCCGCGTAAGGAGGACGACAAGCGTGAGGACTCTGGTGACTCCGGCAACGTCACGGCAATTGTGGGAGAGGTTATGCTGAGGCGTCTAAGCTTCAAGCCAAAGCCCAACACCACGCCTTATGACAGAGGACATGCAACGGGGAAGCCACCGTAAGCGAAACGTTTGCTGTGTTTTGGGGAGAGGTCTTCGAGTGAGCGTTACGGCACGGACAACACGTTTTATTTTTTTTGAGGGGTAGAAAAGGGGGCGGGGCAGTGTTTCGGTAACGCGTGTGTAACAATGTGCGACGTGCCTTCATCTTCCATTCATGCGGTGTTCATATCATCTGCGTTGTGCCATCCTTAATGTACGCGGTCTTTCTGAGCGCAAACGTCAAAGTCAACTGTACAGACTCATCAGCGAAAGGCAGTTAGACGTCGTGGCCTTTCAGGAGACTAAAGTAGAGACCGAGCAAAGCACGGAAAGGATGGTGGGGGTGTTCAATTCCAGTTATGAAGTCTGTGTCAGCCATGCCGTTGGTTTATCGGCTGGGTGTCTCATTTTAATACGTCGGAGCAGCGGCGCAGTAGTGCAAAACGTGATGTCCAGTTTGTCTGGGCGCTTTGTTTGTGATTTTATTTTTGCCTCAAAAGAATGGCGCATTGTTTGCGTGTAAGCGCCGACAAAATATGATGAAAGGAAAGTGTTTTTCGAAGAATTACGGGCGTGGCTTGGCACAGAACGGGTTGTCGTGTAAATGGGAGATTTTTAATGTGTGTGCTCGGCTCGCGATAAATCTACTTGGACTCCTTATCACGACAGAAGCACGATTGCATTGAATGGTATCGCGGCAGATTTTGGTTTGGAAGACGTGGGGGATGCGTTGGAATGTAAGACGCAGATCCAATTCACCCACTTTCAAGGCACGAGCCAGGCAAGATTAGACCGAGCATATATTTCGTTAGAACTTCTGGCGCAGTGCTCGGAGTATAGTGTTACACCCGTGTCGTTCAGCGACCATTGCCTAGTGTCGTTCTTGATTGGAAAGCGCAAAGATAAAAAGTCGTTCAACTGGGACTTGTGGAAAATGAACAGCTTATTGTTGAAGGATGAAGAATTTGTAAAAGAAGTGACGAAAAAGATTAGGAACCTTGAACAGGATACATGTGACTGTGCCTCTAAGTGGGAGAACTTCAAAGCAGAAATTAAGACGTCAGCATTGGAAAGGTCAGCTGCCTTAAATTATGAGAAAAGAAAAAAGGAAGCCCTGCTTAGAGCAAACCTGGAGACGCTTTCTACACTAGAGTGCAAGTCACCTGAACTGTTCAAGGAAGACATTAAAACTTTGAAACATCAGATAGAGGCTATAGAACAAGAAAAATATCATGGCGCGATAGTGCGAGCTCGTGCGGAAAAGTTCATGTTAGGGAAAGCCCCTACAAAGAGAGCACTTAGCTCTGAAAAGAGATACGCTACCCGCAACTCTATCGCGGAAATAGAGTATAAAGGGCAGGTTCTCGGTGAACAAAAAGCAATTAGCAATGCTTTTTGTGAGTTTTATGCTGGTTTCTTTTCGTGTCAACCTGTAGACGTAGAACGATTTAAAAACAATTTTTTAAATTTGTTGTCGACGATAGATGAAGAGGTAAAAGAAAATTTAATATTAGCAATTACAGTAGAAGAAGTTAGGAAGGCTATCGATGAATCAAGTCCTGGAAAGTATCCAGGCCCTGACGGGTTGTGCACTGCGTTCTACAAAGCTTTCCCCAATCACCTAAGTCCAGTGTTATGTGACCTGTACACAGAAGCGTACACACTAGGAAGACTTCCACCCTCGTTCTCACAATCGCGCACTGTTCGCATACCCCAAAACAAATGTAAAAGAAGAGCTCAGAAAAGTTTCTGCGTATAGGCCGATATCTTTACCGAATGTAGATTATAAAATACTAATGAAAGTCTTAGCAAGGAGGTTACAGAGTGTGATATTGACATAGTAGGCGAACACCAAACATGTGGAATAAAAGGAAGGTCTATAACTAGTAATATACACATAGCACGGGGCATTCTCGAGTGTTGTGACGGAATGGATAAGGTTGTAGCCATGCTACAAATAGACCTTGAGAAGGCCTTTGATAAGGTCTCACATGAGCTACTCTATACTATTTTGGAAAACATAAACCTAGGAAAAGTAATAACGGAGGGCGTAAGAATGGCGTATAAGGAGTGTTCAACAAGGCTGGTAATAAATAAGTCAGTGAGCCGTCAAATAACTGTCACGCGTTCAGTGCGGCAAGGTTGCCCGCTGTCCCCTTTGCTCTTTTGTTTGTACATCGAGTCGTTTTGTGCTAGCATAATAATCAGCAATAATATTCATGGTTTCCAGTTGCAGGCGTGCGGGGTACGTTTATTGGCATACGCGGACGATATCGCTTTATTTTGTTGAGACAGAAAAAGCATTAGTACTGCAGTTGCGTTGCTTAAGACGTTTTGTGAATATACTGGGAGCTCGGTAAATTGGAGCAAGTGCTTGGGATTCTGGCATGGCAATTGGGACGTAACCGCTACTGTCTTTGAAGGTATGAACTGGCAGGTTGTGCCGGTCAAATACTTAGGCATTCCACTTGAAAACTACAGAGATAGCGACCCGTACTGGCGAAGCCAGACGACTGCGTTGCGTGATAAAGCGGAAAAGTGGGAAGGGAAGGGAAGGGGCGTGCGCTGTCGATGTTTGCGCGCGCAACGGTGTGCAACATATTTTTGTTCGCGAAACTTTGGTACGTTTTGCACGGAAGTGCATTGTACGGGCTCTCGAATTGGCCCGGATAGCTCAGTCGGTAGAGCGTTAGGCTTTTCACCTAACGGTCCAGGGTTCGAGTCCCTGTTCGGGCGAGCACATCCTTTTTTCTCGGCGGGTTTGTTTTTGGTTTATAAGGTTCGAGAGCCATCACCAGTACTCATGTCTAGAACGGGCTCCCTGTACCTCATTCTGCCGTCGATAGACTGATTATAAATGAAACGATGGTCCTCTTTATTGCGTTGTAGTCCAACCTGTGGATAAGCAAGGGCATTGTACGGGCTCTCGAATGGGCCTCGATAGCTCAGTCGGTAGAGCGCTAGGCTTTTAACCTAAGGGTCCAGGGTTCAAATTTCTGTTCAGGTGAGAACACCTTTTTTCTCGGCGCGTTTGTTTTTGGTTTATAAGGTTCGAGAGGCATCTCTGGTACTCATGTCTAGAACGGGCTCCCTGTACCTCATTCTGCCGTCGATAGACTGATTAGAAATGGAACGATGGTCCTCTCTATTGCGTAATAGTCCAACCTGAGGATACGGAAGGGCATGGTACGGGCTCTCGAATGGGCCCGGATAGCCAGTCGGTAGAGTGTTAGGCGTTTAACCTAACGGTCAAGGGTTCGAGTCCCTGTTCGGGCGAGCACATCTTTTTTACTCGGCGGGTTTGTTTTTGGTTTATAAGGTGCGAGAGGCATGTCTGGTAGTCATGTCTAGAACGTGCTGCCTGTACCTCATTCTGCCATCTATAGACTGATTAGAAATGGAACGATGGTCCTCTCTATTGCGTAGTAGTCCAACCTCAGGATGCGGAAAGACATTGTACGGGCTCTGGAATGTGCCCGGATAGCTCACTAATTAGAGCGTTAGGCTTTTAACCTAAGGGTCCAGGGTTCAAATTCCTGTTCGGGCGAGCACATCTTTTGTTCTAGGGGGTTCGTTTTTGGTTTATAAGGTTCGAGAGCCATCTCCGGTACTCATGTCTAGAACGTGCTCCCTGTACCTCATTCTGCCGTCGATAGACTGTATAAAAATGGAACGATGGTCCTCTCTATTGCGTAATAGTCCAGCCGGAGGATACGGAAGGGCATTGTACGGGCTCTCGAATGGGCCCGGATTGCTCAGTCGGTAGAGCGTTAGGCTTGTAACCTAACGGTCCTGGGTTCCAGTCCCGTTCGGGCGAGCACATCCTTTTTTCTCGGCGGGTTTGTTTTTGGTTTATATGTTTCGAGAGCCATTTCCGGTACTCATGTCTAGAACGGGCTCCCTGTACCTCATTCGGCCGTCGATAGACTGATTAGAAATGGAACGATGGTCCTCTATCTTGCGTAATAGTCCAACCTGAGGATACGGAAGGGCATTGTACGGGCTCTCGAATGGGCTCGGATAGCCAGTCGGTAGAGCGCTAGGCTTTTAACCTAACGGTCAAGGGTTCGAGTCCCGGTTCGGGCGAGCACATCTTTTTTTTTCGGTGGGTTTGTTTTTGGTTTATAAGGTACGAGAGGCATCTCTGGTAGTCATGTCTTGAACGTGCTGCCTGTACCTCATTCTGCCATCGATAGAGTGATTAAAAATGGAACGATGGTCCTCTCTATTGCGTAATAGTCCAACCTCAGGATGCGGAAAGACATTGTACGGGCTCTGGAATGTGCCCGAATAGCTCAGTAGTTAGAGCGCTAGGCTTTTAACCTAAGGGTCCAGGGTTCAAATTTCTGTTCAGGTGAGAACACCTTTTTTCTCGGCGCGTTTGTTTTTGGTTTATAAGGTTCGAGAGGCATCTCTGGTACTCATGTCTAGAACGTGCTCCCTGTACCTCATTCTGCCGTCGATAGACCGATTAGAAATGGTACGATGGTCCTCTCTATTGCGTAATAGTCCAACTTCAGAATACGGAAGGACATTGTACGGGCTCTTCAATGGGCCTGGATAGCCCAGGCGGTAGAGCGTTAGGCTCTTAACCTTACGGTCAAGGGTTCGAGTCCCTGTTTGGGGCGAGCGCATCTTTTTTTCTCGGCGGGTTTGTTTTTGGTTTATAAAGTTCGAGAGCCATCTCCAGTACTCATGTCTAGAACGTGCTCCCTGTACGTCATTCTGCCGTCGATAGACTGAATAGAAATGGAACAATGGTCCTCTTTATTGCGTAGTAGTCCAACCTGAGGATGCGGAAGGGCATTGTATGGGCTCTCGAATGGGCCCGGATAGCTCGATTCCACTTCCGGCCACCGCGGTGTGCGGACGTGTTTTTCATGAGCTCTTCGAGAGCGGATTTTCCGGCCCACCCGGGTCGCGGAAACAGGACCATGGAAAGTATTTCTCAGGAATACCATGTTCTTCTGCCGACTCTGCCAACAGGTCGTACTGTTTCGAATACTTTATTTTTTCACGCTGATATTAAAGCAATGCCATACCGGGTGGAAGATTTTCGTGATATGCTGATAAGATTGGGAGCGCTCGCCCACGTTGCCTTGTTGGGGGCGTTTCAAATTAATCATGTTTGGGCTGTCACGTTCAAGAATGCCGAAGCATTGAAGAAAACGCTTGGTGCGAAGGAGGTGACGGTGAAGGAAAGGCGGTGTATCATCGTCGACCCCAGCAACCAAGACATTCGGCTCAAGCTGCACTGGGTTTTGCATAACGTGACCGACGACGATGTGCGGGTGGCTCTTGCGCCCTACGGAAAAGTGACCGAAGTAGCGAGGGAGCGGTGGCGAGTTCGCGGCTGTTCCGAGCAAGCATCAACGACGCGGTCCGTGTCGCTCAAACTGAAGGCCGGGCTGAAAGTGGAGGACCTGCCTCATCAGCTACGTGTCGCATGGGACAATGCGCTGGTCGCTGTCCCGGGTAGGACCCCCATGTGCCTACGCTGCCGCGGCACAGGTCACGTCCGCAGGGAATGTCGAGTGCCCCGCTGTGAAACGTGTAGACACTTCGGTCATGACGCCGACGCTTGCGTCAAGACTTACGCAAGTGTCACTGGTCCAGCGGTCGTCGACGAAGCGTCGGAACACCTCATGGATGAAGCCGATACGGAAGAAGCAGCCAGGGCACGAGAGGAAGAACCCGGTGCAGCGGCAATAGACGTCAAGGACGACGCCAAGGGTGAAAAGGGCAGCGACAAGGGGGAGGACGAGGCAGAGTAGGACGGCGGCCGAACCACCACCCCCGAGCTTCAACTACCCGGACTAGAAGAAGCCAAAGAGCAGCAAGAAGGCAAGCAGTGCGGTGAACCAGAGATTGTGGAAGTGCTGTCCGCTACTGCAACCCAGCGAGCCGGCCCTACCAGCGACGGAAGCCAACCTCCTGTAAGCGACGACTTGCAAGGAACAACACAACAGGACGAGGCAGACGCTGAAATGGCCGACGCCAATTGCGCGAGTGGCAAACGGGTCCCGGACGACGACGACGATGACGACGACGAAGGCTCCGGGAATACTAGTGCGTGTGAAGTGTCTACGGAAACCGGTGTTCGGCGTCGACCGAAACTGAAGGTGAGACTGAACATTCCAACGGAGAGACATAAGAGTGCATCGAAGCCCCCCAAGAAATGAGGGTGGACACGTGTCGAAAGCAGACTTGTAATGGCAGACTCAAAGCTCTCAACGATCTTGCAAAGTGCCCTCGAGGTATGCCACCATCACAAGGTTTTTTGGGTTTGGGTGTGTGTGTGTGTGTGTGTGCTTGCGTGTGTGTGTGTATGCGTGGGTGGGTTGGGTGTAGTGAGTTGCCAACAGTGTATTGAGAGATGCAGCGAAATTTCTGCTCCTAGTCTGTGTCATTATTCGAGACATCAATGGATAAAACAGCATTGCGAATAGGTACGATAAACGTCCGGGGTTTGGCGGCCAGAAGGAGGCAGTGCCAGCTGAGTAGGCTCTTTATTAAATATGACCTTGACCTAATCGCCATTCATGAGGCTAAAGTAGAAACTGAGGAGCAGACGGAGCATATTATTTCGCAGTTTCGAGGAAACTACAACGTGTGTGTTTGCCATGCTGTGGGTACGTCAGGGGGCTGTTTACTTTTACTGCGGAATAGCCTAGGTATTTTGGAAGAAAGTGTAACGGCAGGCGATGATGGCAGGCTGGTTGTGTGTGATTTCTTTTTGTCGGAAATGTACTGTGTCGGAAATGTACTGGCGTGTTGTATGTGTATATGCACCAAACAAAGAGAATGATAGAAAAGTGTTTTTTGAGCGAGTGAAGAGCTTTTTACGCACCGACAGGAATGTTGTACTCCTTGGAGATTTTAACTGCGTATGTAACGCTGAAGATGGAGTAAAGGGGCGGCCTGTCAGGGACAAAAGCGCCATTTTCTTGAATGAACTGGTACACGAGTATGAGTTAGAGGATGTTGGCTCCGCTCTGGCCAGTGGCCAGCCTCCAGAATACACACACTTCCAAAACCAGAGTCATGCAAGGCTGGACAGGCTGTACGTATCGCTGAAGCTTATACCATGTTGCACAAGTTACAATGTCAATCAAGTATCCTTTAGTGACCACGCGTTGGTGACGCTTACGATAGGTATAAAGCAAAAAAAGGCGACATTTAATTGGAATCTCTGGAAGCCCAACCCAAAGCTACTCGAAGACGAAAAGTTTGTCAACATAGTAAAATGAGCGGGTGCACGAGTTTATCGGAAAAGGTGATCATGTTTTTGTTCGGTGGGAGCAGTTTAAGAATGACGTGAAAATGAAAGCAATAGAGCGTGCGAGTTTACTACGGTACAATGAAAGGAAAAAAGAGGAAGAGCTGCCGACGCAATTGAAGTTTTTGCTAAGCCAGGAATGCGCAGCGCCTAGAATATTTAGTAAAGAAATGAAAGAAGTGAAAAATGCCCTCGAGGTTATCGACATCGAAAGATACAGGGGGGCAATGATACGCGCACGCGCGGAACGGTTATGGTCAAATGAAACACCTACGAAGTGAGCGTTAGGGGAAGAAAAAAGGTATGCGAAACGCAACGTAATCGCTAGGATACGATGCTGAAATGAAGTTACTGAAGACAGCGACCTAATAGAACGCGAATTTGTTCAGCACTATCGAGGTCTTTTAAGTCATCAAAGTTGATTTAAAGAAGACTATGAAAGTAAATTTTTGTCTCTTATGCCAAAGTTAGATGAAGAGGTCAAGGCGAGACTGGAGGAACCGATAAGTGTAAGCGAAATAGAAAAGGCAATTGATGAACTGGGAAAGGGCAAGTCACCAGGGCCGGACGGCATCAGCGCTGCTTTTTACAAAATGTTCAAGAAAGATTAAGCGGTGAAATTGCACGCGGTGTTTACGAGAGCGTACCAGTGTAAAAAAATGCCGTCGTCCTTTCAAAGAAGTCACATCGTCTTAATTCCCAAAAGCGACGATCCAGAGAAGCTGCTGCAAGTCGAGTGTTACCGACCAATTAGCCTTACCAATGTCGATTACAAGATCTTAATGACAATTCTGGCAAGCCGGTTACAATTAGTCATTAAAGAAATAGTGGGGCCACACCAAACATGTGGGATTAAAGGAAGGACAATTTACACAAACATTCATGTGGCGCGAAGTATATTACAGATGATTGATGCACTAGGTGGTAAAGTGGCAATGTTACAATTGACCTCGAAAAGTCTTTCGATAGGGTGGTGCACGAAGTGTTGTTCAGCATTTTGCGCCATGTGTACCTATTGTCGGTCATTTTAGAAGGCGTGACGATGGCATACAAGCAGTGCACAGCAAACCTAGTGATAAACAAAAACGTGAGTCAGAGCTTCCCCGTACTGTCATCGGTACTGCAAGGGTGCCCTTTGAGTCCGTTGCTATTTGCTATCTATCTCGAACCCTTTTGTTTGAAAATACTTGAAAATAGTGCTGTACACGGGATCAAGCTTCAGTCAAGTGAAGTGAAAGCACTGTCGTACGCGGATGACATTGCCGTGTTTTGCGAGGACACAGATAGCGTGAAGGAGACTGTAAAAGAAGCCTGCTTGTTTTGCGAAGTGACTGGGAGCAAAATCAATTGGAAAAAATGTTCAGGTTTCTGTCACGGGGATTGAGAAACCACGCCGTCCACATTTGCAAACGTCCAGTGGAATGTGTGTCCAGTTAAGTATTTAGGCGTGCCACTTGAGTGCTACAGAGACCCAGACGAGTACTGGAAGGAGCAAATAGAGGCTACACGAGAGAAAACGCTCAAGTGGGGTGGACGGGACTTGTCTATGTTTGCACGCTCGACCGTATGTAACGTGTTTCTTGTTGCGAAGGTAATGTATGTTCTACAAGCCCTGTGCATGTCAAGAACTATAGTTCAGAAGTTACACCGAGTGTTCGCGGTGTTTTTGTGGCGGTCAACTTGGGAAAGAACGAGTCGCACGAACCTTTTTCGTTCAGCGAAGGCAGGGGGTTTGGGCCTTGCACATCTGTTTGGTCGCACGGTTCATGTTCTTTCGTGATGAAAGCGATCCTTTTTTGTGCCATGTTATTCAGACAAGGCTATCGCACACTCTCCCTGAGTTAGTTGTGTCAACTAGTGATGCAAGACCAGTGTCTGTGAGAGGGTTTTTGAGTGAAGTTGTGCGTGCCGTCAAACTCCTCAAAGTGCGATTTTCGACAGAATACCTGAGTGTTGTCACGTGGAAACGTCTGTACAAAGATCTAGTTGATGTATGCTTGCCCGTGCCAATATATCGGTTGCTGTACCCAACTGGAAAAGGCAAAGATGTCCTTCAAAGGATTAAGAAAATGCCAGTTAAATCATTCTGCAAAACGTTCTTTTTCCAGTTGCATAGTGGCACTCTTCCTGTGAATCCTTGGTTGGAAGAAAAGGGGTTATTTGTCTACGGGTCCGAAAACTGTCGTTTGTGCAAAAAAATAGAAACAGTTGAACACATCTTCCTGGAGTGCTGGGACGCAGTATTTCATTGGGACATTCTGCAGAGGACTTCGAAAAAGGACCTGCCACTTTCTCCTTACGGCATTAGGTACCTTCCAACGGAAAATGAACGGGGAGTGCCCTACGACATGACCATGCTCCTATCTCTACATAGTTTGTGGAGAGTTCGTATGGCGGTCAGGCATGCTGATGCCAATGCTAGACCCGCCAGGGAATACTTTATTGAATGTATAGCGTAAATCAGGGAAGTTTAGCGAGCGCAAGTAGACCCACCTGAGTGGATCACAACATTAGATAGCCTCGCATCATTGAAAAAATTTTAGTTCTTGACGCAGCATAAGATAGGCTGCTGTTTCACATCCATCCACCAAGCGTGGTGTCTGTCGATTGTATCATGTCACAAGCAGGCAATAAAGAAAAAAAAGCCCCGGATAGCTCAGTTGGTAGAGCGTTAGGCTTTTAACCTAGCGGTCCAGGGTTCGAGTCCCTGTTCGGGCGAGCACATCTTTTTTTCTCGGCGGGTTTGTTTTTGGTTTTTAAGGTTCGAGAGCCATCTCCGGTACTCATGTCTAGAACGTGCTCCCTGTACCTCATTCTGCCGTCGATAGACTGATTAGAAATGGAACGATGGTCCTCTCTATTGCGTAATAGTCCAACCTGAGGATACGGAAGGGCATTGTACGGGCTCTCGAATTGGCCCGGATAGCCAGTCGGTAGAGCGCTAGGCTTTTAACCTAACGGTCCAGGGTTCGAGTCCCTGTTCGGGCGAGCACATCTTTTTTTCTCGGCGGGTTTGTTTTTGGTTTTTAAGGTTCGAGAGCCATCTCCGGTACTCATGTCTAGAACGTGCTCCCTGTACCTCATTCTGCCGTCGATAGACTGATTAGAAATGGAACGATGGTCCTCTCTATTGCGTAATAGTCCAACCTGAGGATACGGAAGGGCATTGTACGGGCTCTCGAATTGGCCCGGATAGCTCAGTCGGTAGAGCGTTAGGCATTTAACCTAACGGTCCAGGGTTCGAGTCCCTGTTCGGGCGAGCACATCTGTTTTTCTCGGCGAGTTTGTTTTTGGTTTATAAAGTTCGAGAGCCATCTCCGGTACTTATGTCTATAACGTGCTCCCTGTGCCTCATTCTGCCGTCGATTGACTGAAAAGAAATGGAACGATGGCCCTCTTTATTGCGTAGTAATCCAACCTGAGGATACGGAAGGGCATTGTACGGGCTCTCGAATGGGCCCGGATAGCTCAGTCGGTAGAGCGTTGGGCTTTTAACCTAACGGTCCAGGTTTCGAGTCCCTGTTCGGGCGAGCACATCTTTCTTTCTCGGCGGATTTTTTTTGGTTAGTAAGGTTCGAGAGCCATCTCCGGTACTCATGTCTAGAACGTGCTCCCTGTACCTTATTCTGCCGTCAATACACTGATTAGAAATGGAATGATAGTCCTCTGTATTGCGTAGTAGTCCAACCTCAGGATGCGGAAGGGCATTGTACGGGCTCTCGAATGCCTCCGGATAGTTCAGTCGGTAGAGACGATTCTGCTTCCCGCCGGGCAAGTGTGCGGACGCGGGAAGATTGGGTCCTCAGAAGTGCTGAATGCGGCCATGTCTGCCCGCGGAAACAGGTTTTTTGGCCAGGAATCCGGAGATTATCCCGTCAGTTTGCCGATGCTGCCAACAGGTCGGTGTGTTTTAAACACCATTTTTCTTCATGCGGACGTTCGTGCGAGGCCTTATCGCGTCGAAGATTTCAGGGACACTTTGGCTCGTTTGGAACTGCTCCCCGAGGTGCTTGCCTTGGGGATGTATCAAATGAATCACGTATGGGCCCTGACATTCAGGGACGAAAGCGGCGTAAAGCGCATGCTCGCGGCCACCGACGTGAAAGTGAAGGAGCGCCGGTGCCTCGTCATCGATCCGGCGAACCAAGATGTGCGGATGAAACTGCACTAGATTCTGTACAACGTGCCGGACGACGAGGTGCGAGCGGCGCTGCTTCCTTACGGCCGTGTCGTCGACATCGGACGCGAGAGGTGGCTTGCCAAGGGCATGAATGAGAAAGGTTCGACGACGCGGTCGGTGACCCTCAGGCTCAACGCCGGCGTGAGGCTCAAAGACCTGCCGCACGAGCTCCGGGTTTCGGGCGGCCAGGCGCTCGTGGTCGTTCCAGGCCGGGCCCCGCAGTGCCTCCGCTGCTCGGGGACGGGCCATATGAGGCGCGACTGCAAGGTGCCGCGCTGCACTGTCTGCCGCCGCTTCGGTCACGAAGCGACGCAATGCGTGCGGACGTATGCACATGTCACCAGACCTGTCGGAGACACGGACGCGGCTGAAAACCGTATGGACGAGGCGGAGGCGGAGGCTGCGGCAGGCGGCGGAGGTGGTGCGTCCGCACCCGGGGACCCTTTGGCGGAACCAGACGTGGAGGACGTAAATGCTGCTCCCGTGGAGCAGCAGTCGACCTCCCA
This sequence comes from Haemaphysalis longicornis, assembly GCF_048455015.1. Classification (NCBI taxonomy): domain Eukaryota; kingdom Metazoa; phylum Arthropoda; class Arachnida; order Ixodida; family Ixodidae; genus Haemaphysalis; species Haemaphysalis longicornis. The sequence continues at coordinate 198,542,755 of NW_027526361.1, forward strand.
GAACGACCCAGCGCCGGTGGCTCCTGTGCTGGACGCGAAAAGTGAGGAGTGTGTTGGGGCGGGTTCGACGAACACCATCTTAACTCGTGAAGTGCGTGACGCCGGCGATGGCGACGGAGACGACCCGGAAGCCACCGTCAAGCGGCCGTGTAAGGAGGACGATAAGCCTGAGGACTCAGGTGACTCCGGCAACGTCAAGGCAAGTGTGGGCGGGGTTATGCTGAGGCGCCCAAGCTTCAAGCCAAAGCCCAACACCACGCCTTAGGACAGAGGACCAGCGGCGGGGAAGCCTCCGTAAGCGAAACGTTTGCTCTTTTTTGCTCGGGAGGTCTTCGAATGAGCATTACGGCACGCACAACACTTTTTCTTTTTTTGAGGGTTAGAAAAGGGGGCGGGGCTAGTGTTCCTGAAACGTGTGTGCAACAGTGTGTTACTTGCCTTCATCTTCCATTCATGCGGTGTTCATTTCATCATCTGCGTTGTGCCACCCTTAATGTACGGGGCCTTTCCGAGCGTAAACGTCAGAGTCAGTTGTACAGAATCATCAAGGAGAGGTAGTGAGATGTTGTAGCCTTTCAGGAGACGAAAGTAGAGACCGAGAAAAGCACGGAAAAGATGGTGGGTGTGTTTAGTCCTAGTTATGAAGTCTGTGTCAGCCATGCGGTGGGATTGTCGGCAGGTTGTCTGATTTTAATACGTCGGAGCAGCGGCGTAGTAGTGCAAAACGTTACGTCCAGTTTAAATGGGCGCTTTGTTATTTGTGATTGTATTTTAGCGTCAAAAGAATGGCGGATTGTTTGTGTGTACGCGCCTACAAAGGTCGACGAAAGAAAAGTGTTTTTTGAAGAGTTGAGGCCCTGGCTTGACACAGAACGGGCTCTTGTGTTACTGGGAGATTTTAATTGTGTGTGCTCGGCTCGCGATAAATCAAGTGGCACTCCTTATCGCGACGGAAGCACGATTGCATTGAATGGTGTCACGGCAGATTTTGGTTTGGAAGATGTGGGGAATATGTTGAAATGCAAGACGCAGATCCAATTCACCCACTTTCAAGGCACGAGCCACGCAAGATTAGACCGAGCATATGTGTCGTTAGAACTTGCGCCGGAGTGCTCTGAGTATAGTGTTACACCTGTGCCGTTCAGCGACCATTGCCTAGTGTCGTTCTTAATTGGAAAGCGCAATAATAAAAAGACGTTCAACTGGGATTTATAGAAAATGAACAGCTTATTATTGAAGGATGAAGAATTTGTAAAAGAAGTAACGAAAAAGATCAGGAACCTTGAACAGGATACATGTGACTATGCCTCTAAGTGGGAGAACTTTAAAGCAGATATTAAGATGACAGCATTTGAAAGGTCAACTGCCTTAAATTATGGTAAACGAAGAAAGGTTCTGCTTAGAGGAAACCTGGAGACTCTTTCTGCACTAGAGTTGCAGTCACCTGGACTGTTCAAGGAAGACATTAAAACTTTGAAACATCAGTTAGAAGCTATAGAACAAGAGAAATATCATGGTGCGATAGTGCGAGCCCGTGCAGAAAAGTTCATGTTAGGGGAAGCCCCTACAAAGAGAGCACTTAGCTCTGAAAAGAGATACGCGACCCGCAACTCTATTGCGGAAATAGAGTATAAAGGGCAGGTTCTTGATGAACAAGCATTTAGCTATGCCTTTTGTGATTTTTATGATGGTTTGTTTTCTTGCCAACCTGCAAACTTAGAAGGGTTTAAGGACAATTTTTTAAGATTCTTGTCGACGATAGATGAAGAGGTGAAAGAAAATTTAGAAGTACCAATTACAGTTGATTAGGTTAAGAAGGGTATCGATGAATTAAGTCCGGGAAAGTCTCCAGGCCCTGACGGGTTGTGCATGGCGTTCTACAAAGCTTTCCGCAATAACCTAAGTCCAGTTTTATGTGACCTTTACTCAGAAGCCTACACACTGGAAAGACTGCCCCCTTCGTTCTCACAATCGCACACTGTACTCATACCCAAAACAGATGTAAAAGAAGAGCTCAGAAAAGTAACTGCGTATAGGCCGATATCTTTGACGAATGTAGATTATAAAATATTATTGAAAGTCTTAGCAAGGAGGTTACACAGTGTGATAATAGACATAGTAGGCGAACACCAAACATATGGAATAAAGGGAAAGTCTATAACTAGTAATATACACATAGCACGGAGCATTCTCGAGTGTTGTGGCGGTATGAATGAGATTGTAGCCATGCTGCAAATAGACCTTGAGAAGGCATTTCATAAGGTCTCTCATTAGCTACTCTATACTATTTTGGAAGAAGTAAACCTAGGGAAAGTAATAACGCAGGGCGTAAGACTCGCGTATAAGGAGCGTATAAGACACCGAAGGCCGCGCAGAAAATGCTGACGGAGACCGAAATGGAAGTGAAAGGACGGAAATGCGTTGTTGTCAACCCGGGCAACCGAGACGTCCGTGTGAAGCTTCACTGGATGCTTCACCATGTACGAGACGACGGCATCAGGGCAGCTTTCACTCCGTACGGCAATATTATCGAGGTGAGCCGGGAAAAGTGGCGCGTGGAAGGCTGCGGAAGCCAGTGCAGCATGACGCGTATAGCCGTGCTCAGGCTCAATGCTGGTGTGATGCCCGAGGACATCCCGCATCAACTAAGGATTGCCGGTGCCAAGGTGCTCGTCGTGGTGCCGAGCAGAGCTCCTCTTTCCCTACGGTGCCAACGTACAGGCCACATCAGGCGAGAGTGTCCCGTGCCGCGGTGCACCTCGTGCCGTCGCTTTGGACACGAAGCGGCTGAATGCGTAAAAACTTAGGCGACTGCTGCCACGCGCACCGTCAATGAAGACAAGCCAGAGCTGTTTATGGACGAGGCTGACGCCGAGGGAATGGCCCTCGCAGTGAAGGAGGATACGCCCACTGAGCCACCGCCCACCAAGCAACCCCACGACGACCGCGCTGCCTCCAGAAAAGCTGGAAGCAACGAAAACCATCAGCTTGAAACTGCACATCCACCGCTGTCTGACGAGGACGGAAAAGCGGAAAACGACACCTCCACCGCTTGCGCTGTTCCACCCGCGGTGGACCCCGATCCCATGGACAACCAGGACGCCGGCGCAAGCAACACCTCGGCCAAGCGGCACCGTGAAGGAAACACCAGTGACGGCCTGAGCACGGTGGCCGCGACTGCGGACGAGCCTCCGCCAAAATCAACCCCGGGACGGCGCCCATCTTTCAAGCCAAAGCCAACGGTACCTCCAGACCGAAGAACCGCCGCGACACCCTGGGCGTCACAGCCACCATAGCTGCGAACGCCATGCATGCCCGGACAGCCGGCCAAGTCGTTTGCGGGATACGGCGAACTGAACTTATGGTGCCGAGGTATGTGCAGCAGCCGGCGCCAAAAAACGAACAATACCCACGAGAGGACAGTTTCGAACGCCCAGCGTGGTGTTACCTGCCTCGACTGAAAGGTAAGCACAGTGAGGTCCGCTTGCTCTAGCTTTTATATGGCACTAAATCTGAAGAATAAAGAAAGCCTAGGCACGTTGAACGTGCGTGGATTGTCAGCGAAAAGGCGGCAGCATCAACTCAAACGCCTTCTCGTAGATAACAGCCTTGACGTGCCTGCGGTGGAAGAAACGAAAATCGAAAGCGAAGAGCAAACGGATCGCATGGTGCAGCTTTATGGTGCTTTGTACAATGTATGCGTATCTCACGCGGTTGGCACTTCCGGTGGATGCGCATTATTTCTGGGTAAGTCTTCCGGCATTGATGTTGAGCACGTTGTGCCGGCCAGCGATGGCCGCCTGATTGTGTGAGATTTTCAATTTACCGGTTTGAAATGAAGAGTTGTATGCGTGTATGCCCCCACCCGATCTAAAGACAGAAAGCAGTTTTTTGAAAGTGTTTAACCCTATCTTAAATCCGAAAGAAATGTCGTCCTGTTAGGTGATTTCAACTGCGTCTGTAAACCACCCGACAGAGTGTCGAATTCGCCCATCCGTGATACAAGTGCTTTGTTTCTTAATGGGATGTTACATGATCTACATTTCGAAGACGTGGGCTGTCTACTCTCGGGTGGGAAACCCATCGAGTACACCCACTTTCAAAGAGATAGCCATGCCAGGCTAGACCGGATATACGTAACCGCGGGCCTGGTCCCTTTCTGTTGTTGTTATGAAGTCAAACACATCAGCTTCAGCGATCACAGTTTAGTGATGCTAGATTTGGGGTACGGGAAAACAAAACACAAATTCGACTGGGCCCTATGGAAATTCAATGCAAAGCTTCTCAAATACGATGCGTTCGTCGGCAAAGTAAGAGAAAAACTTAAGGCTGTGTTAAACGTACAGCAGAAAGACATTATACCAAATTGGGAAAACTTTAAGCAGGAAGTTAAAATGGGCGCCATTGAAAGGGCTTGTGCACAAAGACATGACGAAAGGAAAAAAGAAAAGGAACTGCAGCTGCAGCTTGAACTTCTTTAAGCATCGAAACAGCCCAGCCGGGGAAGTTCACCGATGCTATCAGAGAGGTGAAGGCGCAACTTGAACTGATAGATAACGAAAGATACAGAGGGGCTGTAATACGGGCACGAGCTGAAAAATTATGGTTAGGGGAAGCGCCAACGAAGCGTTCACTGGGCGAAGAAAAAAAATGCGCAAGGCAGAACGAAATCACAGCTATAGACTATCACGGCCAAGTTACCCATGACAGCGATACGATCGGTCAAGCGTTCCTAAAGCACTATCGTGAACTGCTAGGGAAGGGGCGGGCCGTTGAAGACGGATTTACAAAGTGTTTTTTAAGTGCGAATGCACTTTATAAGCGACCCCAAACCATCCACCGCCGGCGTCGGCGGCGGCGGCGTCCGCAGTGCTCTTTAAAGAAGAAACAGCATCCGGCGCCAGGTTTCGATCCGAGGACTTTGCGGGCCGCAGCCCGACGCTCTACCGAATAAGCCACGGACGCGACGCTGATATTGTCAGTAACGCGCCTTATATCTTTAACGCATTCAAACTACGTCGTCAGCGGCGTGCGTTGGCGACTCAGCGGCGTTATAGCGGCTTGATAACTGCGTGGTGTACACGTGATACTACAAACCCGATGGAAGAGATGGAAGAGAAGGCGGCGAGGCGGTGGGCTGCGGGGGCCGAGCGCAAGCGCCGCAAGCGGGCCGACAACCGTGCATTCGCACTTTCACATTCTCCCCCTCGGGGAAATGCGGGGGAATTTTTCATCTGCGATGCCTAAGTTGGATGACGAGCTAAGAGAGCGTCTGGAAGGACCATAAGCATATCAGAAATATAGAACGCCATCGATGAATTGAATATGGGCAAGTCCCCTGGACCAGATGGTTTAGGGGCTTGTTTTTACAAAGCATTCAAAGGTGAACTAGCGATGATCCTTTACTACTTGTTAAAGGAAGCATATGAGAACAAACGGCTGCCAAAATCGTTCAGACACTCGCACATTGTTCTTATTCCAAAGAGCGACGATCCCGCTAAATTATTGTCGGTGAAGGGCTTCCGCCCAATCAGTCTCATGAACGTTGATTACAAAATTTTTATGAAGGTTTTAGAAAGCAGGTTGCAAGCGGCTATAACATATATTGTTGGGCCGCACCAAACGTGCGGAATAAAAGGACGCTCTGTTCAGACCAATATTCATGTGGCCAGGAGCATCCTAGAGTGCGTAGACGCTCTGGCTGGTCAAGTCGCCGTACTACAACTCGACTTAGAAAAGGCGTTTGATCGCGTAACCACAAAATCCTGTTTGATATCCTGGAGCATGTTAATGTAGGTACTGTCATTTCAGAAGGCGTCAAAATGAGCTACTCCGATTGCTCAGCGAGTCTCATCATAAATAAGAAAATAAACCAGTAGCTTCCAGATCCTGTCATCCGTGAAACAAGGGTGCCCCCTGGCACCTCTACTGTTCGCTCTCTACCTCGAGCCATTTTGTTTGAAGTTGCTCTACAATGACAGCGTGCGCGGTTTCAGGCTTCATGAAAGTGAAGTCAAAATCCTTGCGTACGCCGACGACATTGCCCTTATCTGTACTGACAAAGAGAGTGTTTGTGAAGCCGTGAATGATGCCGTAATGTTTTGTAAACAGACAGGAAGTGAAATTAACTGGGACAAAACTGCGGGGTTCTGGCACGGAGCGTGGGATAACTCTCCAGCCTCACTCGCAAGGGCACAGTGGGCCACCATAACCTCAAAATATCTCCGCATACCACTTGACCAGTACCGCGACACGAAAGAATACTGGGAAGCGGAGATAGAATGGGTGAGGGAAAAAACGGCGAAGTGGGGCGGTCGCGACTTATCGATTTTCGGACGTGCAACTGAGTGCAATTTGTTTTTGGTTGCTAAGATCTGGTATGTTCTTCAAGTGCTATACATGACAAGGGTTCATGTGCAAAAATTGCATAGGGTCTTTGCCGTATTTATATGGGGCTCCACGTGGGAGCGCACTAGCCGCACCAACCTTTTTCGTTCTGTCAGATGTGGCGGCTTGGGGTTGGGTCATTTATTTGTGAGACAAGTTGTGTCGAGATTTGTTTTTCTACGGGACCTAAGCAATGACTTTTTACGTACTATAATCCAAATCAGGCTGTGTGATTCCTTGCCTGACTTTGTTGTGTCTTCTTATGTTACCAGGGGAACGACTGCAAGGGGATATTTACGAGAAGTGGTTCTGGCATACCAGTTCTTCAAAGCGCGATTTTCAATCGAATATCTCAGTGCTGTTACCCGCAAACGACTTTACAAAGACTTGATCGATGTGACAATGCCGGTGCCTCTGTACCGATCCTTACACTGTGCAGGCCCAGGACAAGATGTCTTAAAAAGAGGTAAAAAAATGCCAGTCCTGTCATCAACGAAATCCTTTTTTTCCAACATCACAGCGGCACCTTGCCAGTCAAACCTTGGCTACAAGAAAAAGGGTTGTTTGTCCCCTGGGGCATTGACTGCATTATCTGCCGTAAACCAGATGCTATTGAACACATATTTCTTGACTGCAGTGACGCATTGTTCCACTGGGACATCATCCAGCGAACTTGAAAGAAAGATCTACCGATAACTCCTTACGGCATACGGTTTCTGCCGACAGAAAATGACGAAGGCGTGCCCCACGACATGTTTATTCTCTTCACCCTGCACAGTCTGTGGAAAACGCGTATGGCAGTTCGTCACGCCGACGCCAACGCACGTCCGGCGAGGGAATACTTTAAAGAAAGCATCGCATTTATAAGAGATGTTTACAACTCCCAGAATGAGCCACCCTTGTGGATGAATGTACTGAATGAACTGATAGCCCTTAAGCAGTTTTAACCCACACGCACTTGCTTGAGCTCGGCCAGTGCTTTTAAGCTTGTGTTGTGCAAAGGTTGTATTGCATGTTCTGTACTAAGCCGGTAATAAATAAAAAAAAAGATAGCTGAGTCGGTAGAGCGTGAGGCTTTTAACCTAATGGTCCAGGGTTCGAGTCCCTGTTCGGGCGAGCACTTCTTTTTTTCTCGGAGGGTTCGTTTTTGGTTTATAAGGTTCGAGAGCCATCTCCGGTACTCATGTCTAGAACATGCTCCCTGTACCTCATTCTGCCGTCGATCGACTGAATAGAAATGGAACGATGGTCCTCTTTATTGCGTAGTAGTCCAACCTGAGGATACGGAAGGGCATTGTACGGGCTCTAGAATTGGCCCGGATAGCTCAGTCGGTAGAGCGTTAGGCTTTTAACCAAACGGTCCAGGGTTCAAGTCCCTGTTCGGGTGATCACATATTTTTTTCTCGGCGCGTTTTTTTTTGGTTTATAAAGTTCGAGAAGCATCTCTGGTACTCATGTCTAGAACGTGCTCTCTGTACCTCATTCTGCCGTCGATAGACTGATTTAAACGGAGTGATGGTCCTCTTTATTGCGTAGACATCCAACATTGGTACATAGATGGACATTGTACGGGCTCTCGAATGGGCCCGGATAGCTCAGTCGATTCCACTTCCCGCTGCCAAGCTGTGAAGGTGCGGAAAGGATGAGCTCCGACAGCTCGTTATCGCCGCCGCCGGCCGCGGTTTATCTGTTTCTTCGGACGAATACCGTATTTTACTGCCTCCGCTGCCAACTGAAAATTCTGCGCTTAACACTGTGTTTTTGCACTGTGATGTGTCCGGGCGGCAATACCGCATCAACGACTTCGAAGATGAGATGGAACGACTGGGAGTGATCCAGGATGTGGCGTCGATTGGCGCCTATCAAATGAACTATGTTTGGGCTGTGTCGACGCACTCCGCGGCAGCCAAGCACCGCCTAGTTGCTGCGAAAGAACTTCGTATCAAGGGCAAGAAATGTCTCGTGCTCGACACCAACGATGGCGAAATTCGCATCAAGATCCACTGGCTGCTGTACCAGCATAGCGACGACGTCGTGCGGAAGGCCCTCGAGCCTTTCGGAAAAGTTGACCGCATCAAAAGAGAGACTTGACCAACAAGCAAGTTAAAGGGAGCCCAAACGTTGATAAGGTCAGTAACCATAACCTTGACGGATGGGTACACGAATGAAACATTGCCGCATTAGCCGCGTATCCAGGGGGGCAATGCCCTTGTGATAGACCCCGACGGTCGCCTTTGTGCCTGATGTGCAAGAGGAATGGGCATATCAGAAAGAACTGCAACATACCACGGTGCTCTGAGTGCCGGAGGTTTGGGCACGAGGCTCCGGATTGCCGAAGGACCTACGCTATGGTCACGGGAGGCAAGAGTGAAGAGGATGACATGGAAGCCGTTATGGATGAGGAAGAAGCTGGGGAGGCAGTGGCCTTCCCACCACTGCACGAAGACCAGCCGACGTCGGAGACAACGCAAAGCCCGCTTGTAGCTTCGCCACCTCCTGAGGTGTCAATGGAGGCGCCTCGGAAACCCGGAGAATACGGTGAGCCCAAAAAACCCCCGCAAAACGAACTTTCTGTCAGCAAGCCGAGTTCGTCGACCACAAAAGACAGCGACATGGGCGTAGAGCCTCAATATGAAGTCTTGCGAGAACAGGCAAAGGAAACTGCGCTGTCAGGAAGAGAAGCAGAGGGAGTGACTGGCTTTCCAGCTTTGTCGCCGATTGAACCAAAACAGAAGATGAACTAAATGAGGCGTCAGGAAGGGAAACAGCTCATGTAAACAATAAGTGGAACGCGCCCACTAAAAGAAGGGCTCGCTTTAACCCCGCGCCACGCGTACTCATAGAAATACGACGTCGGAAGCGTACCGTTTAACCCGCCAACGTAGCTAGTGGCCCCATTCGCAAATAGAAAGAAAAGAACAAGAATCTTTATTTTTTCCAGATGCTCTTCCTAAAACTTGCAATCTTCAACTGCCTAAGCCTTGCAGGCCGTAAGCGCAAGCAGTGGCTCTTAAACCACTTGCAGGAAAGAATCGACATAGCATTCCTTCAAGAAACAAAATTAGCCTCAAACGAGCAGCTAGATAGCGCGGCTCGATTCTTTCGCAATCGCTTTCACTGTCACTTCTCGCCCGCGTGCGGGCGCAGTGCAGGCAGTGCAATCATGATAAGGAAAAGGCCGGGTTTAACCGTGTATACGGAATATGAAAGGGATGACAGCGGGCGTGTTTGCAGTGTCAATTTAATACTTCGTGGCGAGCAATACAGGCTTATCTCAATCCTTGCACCAGATAACCCGCCGCAACGGACAGAATATTTCACGAAGCTCAAGCAGTATCTTGACACCCCATGCCGCGCCGTTCTCGCGGGTGACTTCAACTGCATACTGCAGGCGCGTGACTGCACAAAAAGAAGGCCAGCTGACCCCAGTTTGAAGGAGTTGCAAAAGCTCTTACGATATTTTGACTTGCAAGACGGAGCAGATGGCACACCAGCCCTCGCCCCTGCATTCACGCACTGGCAGGGGGACTGCCATGTGCGGCTAGATCGCGTGTACGTATCGAGTGAGCTAATTTGCATGACCGCCTCTTCCCGAGTAACGCCAGTGGCGTTCTCTGACCACAGCTTTGTCACTATCACGTTTGAGAACGGCGACGCCCGAAGCAACAAGGAAATTGCCACACCTTCTTGGCAACTATGGAAACTTAACGAAAGCCTTTGAGACGAGGAGAATGTGGTCTCAGAATGTGGACGAGAATATGATCTCAGGGATCAAAGCTATATACACGCAGGTACGAGAGCGGGGCGATGTAAACGCCATAGCGTGGGAAGAATTGAAAGAAGAGTGCAAAATTTTTCTTGTGGCGAAAGGACAGGAAAAAGCGGCTTTACAAAGGTAAAGAAAAACATTTTAATGCGCACGTTTCGACGTCTCCTTGAAGGGGAAAATTCCGAACCGGGAAAGTTGATGACAGATATTAGAGAATGAAAAGGACAGCTGCTATCAGTTTTGGAAGCCGACTATAAAGGCGCTATGATTCGTTGTCAACTCGAAGCACAACAAAAGGACGAGGAACCGATCAAGATTTTTCGAACGAAAGAAGGGCAACATGCTGCACGAAAGAGAATAGAGGCACAGAAAGATGGCGGCGACATTCTTACCAGCCAAGACGACTTTGTAAGGGCGTTCAGAGGGATGTACAAAAGTCGGTTCGAAGAGAAAGATGGCCTACAGAGTCGGGGGTGCACGTTGAATTATGCTGATCTGTTGCCAAAGGTCAGCGATGATATTAGAGAGGAAACAAATGAAAGCATTTGTGAGTCTGAAATTGAATGGGCAATTAAAAAGCTGAAACCTAGGAAAACGTCCGGTATCCACGGCCTAGGAAGTGCATTCTACAAGACGTTTGCATCAGATTTGGTGCCAATTCTTTGGTCCATGTACGAAGACATACTGAAGCGGGATCTGATGCCTACCTCCATGAGGCAAGGCCTGACGGTACTAATACGAAAAAAGCACTCCAACCGTGTCCCGACCCCGGGCGACTTTCGCCCCATCAGCCTTGTGACGACTGTTTACAAATTGCTGGCAAAAATTGTGGCAAAGCGACTCGACGTAGCGCTCAGTGAGGTCATAGGGGGCCACCAAGCGTATGGTATTGAAGAGCGGCGCATCTCGAATAATCTGCACACAATGCGCGTACTCTGTGAAACAACATCGGTACACGGAGACAAGGCCGCGGTGCTAAAGGTGGATTTAAGTTAGACCTGCGACCGTGCTGATCACAAATTTCTTTTTGGGCGGCTTAAAGGTTGCAACATCGTGGAACGTCTTCTGAAGTACATCGCCGTTAGCTATAGGGAGGTGTCAACGTGCCTTGTCATCAATGGACAAACAACAAACAAGATACTCGTCAACAGGTCGGTGCAACAAGGATGTCCGCTGTCCCCGATACTTTTCGCACTTTACCATGAACCTCCCTGTAGTTCCATTCTGAACGACAATACAGTCGGTGGCATCAGCCTGGCAGACGAGACTGTGAAAGTGCTCGCCAATGCTGATAATCTGACTCTCGTGTGTGCATACAAGGAGGAGATGCGCAAAGCGGTGCAACATGTGTCGGATTTCTGCAATGTGTCTGGTGCAAAAGTGCATTGCGACAAGTGTTCAGGTGCATGGTTGGGTGATTGGGACGCCAAGCGAACGAGCTTCTTGGACATGCAGTGGTCTGACCAAGTCGGAATGTATCTGGGCGTTTGTTTTTGATACCACCAATCTGCAGAACGGTCAACACACCATCAGTCTAAACGGACTGGCAGCAAAAGTGAGTGCGTGGCATGAGAGAACTATACCACTTGGAAATCGTGCGTTTGTGTGCAACACAATTTTCTTTCCTGCTGTTTGGTATGCTGCTCAAGTGATGCCATGCCTACCAGCCGATGGGAATCGAGAGCATAGATTCTTTGCTATGTTTATTTGGGAGTCTCGCTTTGAACGAATGAGCAGGAGTAACCTGTTTCTAAGTTTAGCCAAAGGTGGTCTGAGATTGGTCAATGTTGAGGTACAGCTCATTGTTCAGAGGTACCTTTTTTTGCAGGCAGAATAGGCCTGTAAGGTTGAACTCATTTGATAAGCTGGGCTGCGGGTTTTTGAGAGACTGGCTTGAAGATGCGGGTGTGGGACCAAGGTCACGAGTGCTAAAGTTTTACGGGGAGCTGGAACCGGCGGTGCGGTTTTTCGAAAAGAGGTTCTCACGGGACTACTTAATGGAAGTGAAAAGAAAATCACTGTACTGGGACACTATTGATATGCTTTTTCCAGCACCGTTCTACTGGTCACGAATGGATAGTACATTAGGGTCAGGCGTCTTGAAACGATTACCATGGCTTCCTGTTAAGGTAGCCGTCAAGGATTTTTTTATCAGATTTCACATGGAAGCTCTGCCGGTGAAGCCATGGCTGGCAAAGGTTTCTTTGTTCCGTGGTCAACCAACTGAGATCTCTGCCCTTACACAGAGTCCCTTCAGCACGTGTTCCTCTTTTCCACGAACGCAGCGCATTTCTGGCATGAGGTCAGATCAGCATTTGAAATTTCTCTGTATCCAACTTGGAAGGATGTGAAGTTTCTCACAAGTGAGGAATTCCTAGATGACAAATGTGTGGAAATTGTCCTGCTGTTAGGATTGTATGCAATTTGGCAGTCTCGCACGGACCACGTCCTTTGTTGGGAGGAAGCAAAGTCCGCTTGGGCGCATTTTTGTGACGCGGTTGCCTACACCAGCTCTCTGTAAAAAAGTGCCAACAACGAGCTATCCAGCAAGTGGAATGTAATGGAGGCGCAATTGCACAGACGCGTCCATCCGTGATTTCAAGATGAACCAGTGTACCTGTGCGTTGCACTTCGCTGAGTGTACTCTGTTATGTCAATGGTCTCTGATGTATAAAGGCAAAGACTGCCTCTTTACCATGTACATAGCACCCGATTTTAAAGAAAGGGTTAAAAAAGATCTCAGTCGGTAGAGCGTTAGACGTTTAACCTAACGGTTCATGGTTCAAGTCCCTGTTCGGGCGAGCACATCTTATTTTCTCGGCGCGTTTGTTTTTGATTTATAAGTTTCGAGAGGCATCTCTGGTTCTCTTGTCTAGAACATGCTTTCGGTACCTCATTCTGCCGTCGATAGACGGATTATAAATGGTACGATGTTCCTCTCTATTGCGTCCAACCTCAGGACGAAGGACATTGTACGGGCTCTTGAACAGGCCCGGATAGCAGAATGAGGTACAGACTGATTAGAAATGAAACTATGGTTCTCTCTATTGCGTAGTAGCCCAACATCGGTATATGGAAAGACATTGTACGGGCTCCTGAACGGCACGGATGGCTCAGTCGGTAGAGCGTTAGGCTTTTAACCTAACGGTCCGGGCTCAATTCCCTGTTCAGGCGATCACGCCTTTTTTTTCTCCGCGCGTTTGTTTTTGTTTCTTAATGTTCGAGTGGCATCTCTGGTACTCATGTGTAGAGCGTGCTCTCTGTACCTCATTCTGCCTTCAATAGACGGATTATAAATGGTACGATGGTCCTCTCTATTGCGTAGTAGTCCAACCTCAGGATACGGAAGGACATTGTACGGGCTCCTGAACGTGGCGTTAGCTAATGCATACAACAGGTTTTTTTATTACGCAATCTGGCATTGGTAATGTCCCAGCAGTTTTAAATTCGAAAAATATTTGGCTGGATTCAATACCCCTCATTCCCTGTTTTTCGCCCCGACTGCTCATGTATAAGTAGTTTCCTGTAGCAATAGTTTAAAGAACACGCACTCAATAGGCACTCAGGTATTTGAGATCAGACATATAAAAAGTGTTTTAGATTTAGTTTGCCCAGTTATGACGCACATATATGATTTGATATTACTGACTGTCGAGTTGCCTAAGACGACGCAAGGAGCCCTATTAGCACCAGTGTTCAAGACTGGAGAAAGAAACTTTATTAATAATTATGACCCTATTTCAATATTGCGAATCTTGTTAAAACATATAGAGAAATTATTACATATTAGGGTTACGTCTTATTTTAGCAAGCATGAGTTGTTCTGTGATTTTCATTATGGATTTAGATTGATTGATTGATAAATCTTTATTTGCGAGCCTGAGGCGCAGATGTTAGGGCGCCCGCCTGGTGGAGGGCATCCTTAGTCCAGGATACCCTGGCTGCGGCTGGCTGTCCGGGCCCTCGTCACCAAGTCTTGCTGGATCCTGAGGTCCGGGCTAGTCAGGCAGGCCATCCACTGCTCATAGGATGGGGTGGGGTTGGGAGGGAGGTGCGGGGTTCTTTGACACTCCCATACCTGATGATATAGGGTGCCAGGAGAAGGACAGAAATTACAGAAATCACGAGCTGTCGCATGCTCTCGTGGCTGCGCCGGCTCGCGCCGTTCTTCTTCTAGATTCCAATAAAAGCCTCATCGTATCACGACGGGTCGCTCCGCTTTCTGAGCATCGCGCCGTAGCTGGAGGACCCAGATGTCCAACACATGGTGCCGAAAGCACCGTTCTACTGAAACTGCACTTTTAAAGCAAAAAGAAACCATTATTGATGCTTTAATTCGTAAACAATTAGCAATAGGCATTTACGTAGACTTTTCAACCGCATTCGACCTCATAAATCACTCAATCCTTCTGTCCAAAATACATATGTATGGGGTGAGGGGAATAGCCTACAATTTGTTTAAAACCTATCTTTTGCAGGGAACACAATATGTTGATGTCAACAGGTTTAAATCTTCTATACAAGCTATTAAAGCTGCTGTACTTGAAGACTTTCCATAGTCTTGTAGCTCAGTTAAAGTAAAAAAAGAAACCTGTTTGGAATCAACCTTTAGGGGGCTTTCTTTGCCCAAACGGTTTGGTGTAGTGTTCAGTGAAAGGATTCATATGTCCCTTTGTTCTTTCTTTATCGCACCAGTTTTATATTGACTGATCCCCTGCTTGTGTGTGTAATTGTTATTCGGCACTGCGCGTTTACGGGGCTACTCCCCCGCAAGAAACTTCTTCCTCTTGCTCTACTGTATTTGTCGGCATCCTGAGCTTCAATCCTGATTTTCAAGCTTCTCATGTCCGAAGCGAACCTGTCGGGGAGTTTATTTTATTTCTTTGTAAGTTCGGCTAAAAGGATTCGGAGCTCATTTCCCTCCTATCTCTCGTCGCAGTAAGTCTTACTGGAGCGTTCAATTGCTACCATCTTCAGGTTTTTTTTAAATCACCCCAGGCTTCGAAGCAATTTTTGTTGCCCTTGTCCTAATTATCGAGAGAGAGAAAGAGAGACAGCTCTTTATTAGAGAAGAAAACCGAGGGGTTTGCCGGAATCGTAACGCCGACATGCTACCCGGCGGGAGAATGGGTAGGGGAGAGTAGAAAATGCCCTATAGATAACAGGGCAGAAGAAAGAAAAGAGGAGAAAAAAGCAGGCATTATAGAGTTTGTGTGAACAGATCGACGAAAGTCATGTTCTCAGTAGGTTAAATCAGTTCAGTGACGCTCATTTCGTCCAGATATTCAAAGAACGCCATTAGTGTTTTGCGTTGTTCTGAAGGGGTGTGCCAGGGGCCAAGGAGCACTTTTAGGCTGATTGTTCGGGGGCGTAGGTGTTCGATCTTCTGCTCCAAACACCACCTTAGAAGCATGTAAGCGGGGCACTCTAAAAGTACGTGCTTAACAGTTTACGGTAATCCGCAGTATTCACAGCAAGGATTCGGGGTTGCGCCAAGTCGAAACAGGTTAGTTTTCGTAAGCGCTGCATTGAGGCGCAATCGGTGGTACAAAGTTTGTAGTCGGCGCGGAAGCCGCCCTGGCAACTTAACCTGAGCTCGGGGTCTATGTAGTATAAAAACAGATAATTGTGCTCTGGAAGATACCAGATATGGTTCCTCTCCATTAAAACAAGTGCCTTTATTATAGCTGAGGCATCATGCTTGGTGAACAAGACATTCCTCATATTATGCATGTGCCGGACCCTGCGAGCTGCTTCATCTGCCTCTTCATTACCTGGAACACCGCACAGGCCTGGAAGCCACTGAGATGTCACTTGGTGCTTAGTGTCTTTAGCCTGGTGGTGCAAGTAAGTTATTTTATGAGTGTCGGGTTCGTGAATGCTGAAGCAATCGTTGCGCAGTAGACTTTGGAAGGCTGCCTTGGAATCTGCGAAGATAGTTCATTGCCCTGGCGGTTGGCGAAGAATGTACGGGATGGCTTCCTTCATGGCGTGAAGCTCGGCTGACATAGATGACATTGCCCGCTCGAGACTATAGAAGAACGTCTGTATACTGGACGATATAAAGATCCCGGAGGAACTGCGATCAAGCGTACACGACCCGTTTGTAAAAATTTGTTTTGTGCCTGAGTATAGGCCGCAAATGTGGCCGAGTGTCAACTTTGAAAGTAGCTTTGATGCATATTCTTTTTAGAGTCGATTCCCGGGGTGGTTCATTATCGCGTATCCAACATTCCTTTTCTCGCTCCACCGATAAACCATTCTACCGCGGTTTGGCATTCAGTTTCCACAGCGCCCAATTAGAGTTTGGCTTTTCTTTTTTTCATCAACCCAACAAGACCGCAGCTAGACAATTATCGGTGAAGTATTTAAGGATTTTGATGCTACGTTATAATTACGACACACTGGAACTAGCCGTGACGACACATATAATAAATCCAGATGTGCATGGCCCCACCCATGAAAGCGTGTGAAAATGTGGGTACCTAAACCACTCAGAAAACACTTTGCGTCGCGCAGGCTGTGCTTAGCGGTGCGAGCTCTAGCAACTCCGCACTAGCTTCTGCTGGTGCATTTATATTGGCTCTGTCACACGTTTTATACACACTTAGAGCATTCCAGTACTATAAGGCTTCTTTCACACTCAAAAAACTTTGTTCATTCAGCAAAGTCCTCGCGGGGCCTGAGCTTTGCTGGGGCCCACAGCCGCCGAATTTTTAAAGAATATCGCTGTAGCTTCGACCGACGTGTGGGTCAGCGCCCTATCACGGTAGAAAGCCGTGAAACGAGTGATAATAGCCCGCACAGTTCGCATGCCCAGTATGGTCCCGCCAGTGCAACTGTCGCTTGCTAGGCTGTTCCCATAATCACGACAGGACCCTCCCCGCTGTTAATCAACCGCCTATCTTCATTGCCCGGTGTTGACAGAGATGTCTCGTGCGCCTTGTTCACGGCAATGAAGCCAGGCGGCTGACACAAGTGGAGGGGGATGGTTTCGCACATGAAGCAACAGCCTAGTAGACGACAGTTGCACTGGCGGGACCGTTCTCAGCATGTGAACTGTGTGACCTATTCTCACTTGTTTCGCCCGTTTCTATAGTGCTAAGGCCCTGAGCCACCCACTGGTCCAAGCTCCCGTGATATTAATAAGATATTCGGCGGCTGTACACACAAATAAATCTAAACTCTGGGTCCCCAACAAAAAATCGCGAGCAGCAAAACACGCAACTGCGAAAGGCCCAAAAGATTAGACTACCGTAACAATAAACTTCCGGAGCAATAAACAACCTGCGGAGTATCCCACCGCGTGACTCGCACACTTCATAGCTAGAAAAAACAATTTGCACCATGCTATCTGTACCTCATACACTTTCGAGTTTTGTTTTCTGCAGGGCCACCAAATAAAATTCTCTTTCGAGCAAAAGGGGTCGCACTTGGTATTGTCGGCACATGTTGGCTACACCTCTTACGTTAAGGGTGGGGGCGCCTAACTTGGAGCTGAACGTAGTGGCTACAAAAGAAACGAAACTCATGGGTCACGAGCGTGGTATGTACAGTCATGAACAATTGAATTACGAACCGCGCAACGCGCGGCCGAAGATACCGGGGCCGTCACCTGGAAGCGGCCGCGGAAAAGACATGGACAGGCGCAGTCGAGATGTCGGGAGCGAGGGTGCGTGTCCCACTGCGATATGTTGCCTTCTGCTCGCTGGCATGCTTGCCTTGTCGCCGTTCCGCAAGATCGCTCTTACCACAAGCCCCCTTACGTTTGACGTACTCATGCGAAGTGGCCTATTTACACTAGCCAATATTTTGAATTAGGGCACGAAATCGCGGACATTTGTCTATAGAGAGCGCATGTTGTCGCAATCTAAGTTTGGCACATCTGCCTGTCTGCCCTATCTATGACGCACCGCAGGATAGTAAACTTTGCACACGACGCCGGTTACGCATTCCACATATCTGTGCTCATACTTTGAGCCACATCCAGATTTGGCTGCCCTTTCTGTCGACATAGGATTTCGGTGTTCGGGTGCTCACATTCCCTCCAGTTTACGCGCGGCGCAAAAGACAATTGTGATGCATTACCGACTAGCGAATTTCTTCAAACCATGCGGCGTACGGAGCACATAGGTAATCACGGCCAGCTTATCCTTCTGGTTTTTTTTTTCTTTCTACATCGGGGACTCCACAAGACTTCACAAACCTAATCAACATATTGCCACAAGTCAGGATTAAGGCTGCGCGCAACACGGAGAAACACGCTCCATTCTTTACCAACTTTGAATGCCCTGAACTGCAACTGAGGGGGTTACACAGAGCCACGCAAGCATACCCAGCACACATGGCCTTCTTCAAATCTTAAACGCAGGTCCAAGAACTGCAGCTCCTATTTTTCCGAAGCTCAACCGTAAACTTTAATCCGAAGCCATTCCCACGTTGCACTTTTGAAAGATCAAGGGCGATGCGTGGTAATTCTTCAGGGTTCCCACGCATCCTGTTTCCGGTGTATCCTTGTGATGATATAGAGGGGAGCAATGGGGTGTGCGTCTGACCAAACGTCGATGACGGGGAAGTTGATTAAGCAGATGCCGCCGGAAGGGTAGCCTCGGAATAGCGTAAGACACAGCAGTGAAGGGGTAGAAAGAAGTGAGATGGTGACTGGGCGACGACGCAGAGGTGTATCGAAGGAGCCACGGTTCGGAAAGCTGCCTGGAATATTGCAGTAGCCATACACTACCAAGGCCACCGTCAGGACGCCCGGAGACCCAGACAGGATTTTTGCCAGCGGTGATTATAAGATGTTAGTCCACCACGCATTAAATCACCAACTTCGACTGTACAAGGTTGTGTACCTTGTGTTCAACATAAAGAGGTCGCGGACAAGCGGGAATGTACCTGCACAGACTTAATCGAGTGCGGGAGACCGCGTGACCCACCTAAACTCTAACGGGTGTGTTTTCTAGTCTAAACTGTGAATTTTTGCTAGTTCTGCCGTCGCGGAAACGTGCGTGTTTAGGATTGACTTTAGTTTCGCATTCAATTTGTGACTATAATTTCCGCCTCGATAAATATTCGTCTCCGTCTTATACGCCCGCCTTAAATGCCTGTCTCATTTCTGGAACGTACATCTCGAGGACTAGCCACCAATACCTTCACATTCCTCTTCTTGCAGGTGGGTCGAAGCCTCCTGTTAACGCGGATATTCTCTTCCTGCTCACTCCCGGGAGGAGGGTAGCCACGCACGTGTCTTCCCAGGATTAAATTCGGAGCGAACGCAATACTCCGCAACTTGTAGGGGCGTGCGGCTACACGCAGCATGGTTTTGCATTGCGAGGAGCATATGTACGGCAACAGCACCTCAAGTTGCTATGGCATGGTGGCTGGATATGTGTACTAAGCATTTCCAGAAATACATTTGCGCTTCTCCGATATTAATGCGGAAAAGAAATCATTTTAGGGACGACTGCTAGGCTGTATACACACAGCAATACATACATACATATCCTCCTCAGTAGATGCTTTTCTGATACGGCGAAAAGCGAAAACGTCCGTCGGTCGGGTTTTGTGCGCATGTTAAGATACCGGTTGTCAAAAATTGTCGGAGCCTTCCACTACGGCCGTCTCGTAGCCCATGTGTAGATTTGGTGCGCTAATCGCGGAAATCAATCAATCAATCAATCAATCAATCAATCAATCAATCAATCAATCAATCAATCAATCAATCAATCAATCAATCAATCAATCAATCAATCAATCAATCAATCAATCAATCAATCAATCAATCAATCAATCAATCAATCAATGAGTAAATCAATCAATCAATCAATCAATGAGTAAATCAATCAATCGTGCATACATACTCACATATATACATACATGCAAAATAACCACATTAGGTATTTGCACTCAGTAGTGCGGTATCATTTGCAAGCGATCGTAAATCGCCGAATTGAATCACTGTAGAATAACTACAATGAAAAGTCATTTCTGAAAAAGTGCTACCCCAAAAGTATAGATCCCAGAAGTGGGCGCTTTGCTCAGTCTTTGTGTTCGCACAGGTAAAGCAAAACAATACCTCCGAATCTATATGGGTGATCAAAATAAGTAAAAAAAAAACAACTGAATAGTTCAAGACTCCTTTTGCTAACGGCTCTAACGAACTGGCCATGACCGGAGGAGGCGGAGCGAGGACTTGGACAGAAAACGCTCAGTAATCTACTGAACTCTCATTCCAGTCGCTCATCAATCACGCAGCGCAAAAATAGGCTTCATTAGGAGAGGACGACTCAGGACAGCGCACGTGGGGAAAATTTGACGCGGGAACGAAGAAAAAAAAACGAAAACTATGGTTGGTGAAAATGATGACCGCTGGGCAGCTGATTTGCTCTTTCGTCTCACTAATGGAGCACCGGCAGAGGGAAGAAATTTTTAACGGAACACAGCTTGACAAGCGTACCGAGGAAGGCCGCACAAATCACGTATAAGAAGCACTGAGTGTTCATTATGAGCGGATATTTCTGTCGAACCTTTGATGTAGAATGGGAGACCAGAGGAATGGAACCAACTAGCGCTGAGTTTGTCGGGCGGGTATTGTTTTTTATGCATGTACATGCGCTATAGAAGCTAATCCCTAGTGCTTTTCATTACCGGTGTAAGGCTAAATTCGTCGGAGATAACTAGTGATCGCAAAAAATAATGGCAGCAGATTAGCAATGTGAAAGGAGCTCTTCGCGTGTGATACGTATTTTTTTGCAGTGGTGGGGCCCATCTATCGTTCACTGACGAAAAATGCGCATCGTGTGAGCCGATGGTTGGCCATACGAAAATTCTAAGCAGATGCCGATTCCACACAGCCCGTAAACGTTTGAAGACCTATAACATGAAGAATAAAAGAGGCGAGTGTGTTAGCCATACGTCCATATCTCTGTATTCCTGCGAGATGAGTTGGTTTGACATCGCCCTCCCGTAGCCTCCTAAATGGGGTAATGAAGTAGTGCGCACAGCTCATCTGCGCGTCTTCCTCCTTTCTTTTCTTATATATATCGTTGCGCTTCACGGTAAAAAACGAGTTAGTTACCTCCTGTCCTGTTTTTTTTCTCGTGTCCGTCCATTTTTAGCCCAAAAACTACGTCACAAAGGCGCTTCTTGTAGCGTTCGTTTTAAATGTGACGGCACCGGACCGATTTTCTTATCACGCAGATCTAGGCATATGAAAAGGATTCGCTGACTACATATCTATATATATTGTGCTAGAAGCACAATTTCAGCCAAATCAACTTCGTCAGTGCGTCTGAATTTGAAACATGATCGGAGAATAAATCATGGGCCATTCAAGTCTGTGAATGTGGATTACTTGCAAAGATGAAAGGACAGTTGATTCTGAACATAGGTGTGACGTCGGTGAGACGACTTTTTTTTGCTACTGGGGTTGCAGGCGTAGAATAAACCCGGCTTTTACAGTGGCAAACCCTGGGCAGTACAGGTTGGAAAATCAGCGACGAATACGGCGCCTATGGTGCACTGCCGTGCTCGTGTTTTCCGCTGGAAAACGAAATTTCTGCCCCGTGCGCCCCTTCTCCCGGAGGCCAATGAAGTGGTCGTCAATAGCAAATTTCTGAACAAACACGGTCTTTTATGCCTTTTTATGGTACAAAAGCTTTACCATGAGTTTGTTCAGTTTTTTCTGTATATCGCGAATAAACTTGATAAAATTCCCAATCCCTACTAATGGCTGTATGAAGGCCCAGTTTCTTATAACATTTCTTAGCACAGAAGGCGCCTGAATATTCTTAGGCGCCATGATCTCCGTGCTAACGCAAGTAAACTCTACACTTCGTAATACCTTTGTGAAGACAAACATGATATGTTCGGATATAACCTGAAAGTGATGCAAGCATGTATATTGTATGAGCTGCCTAAAAGTTTGCCGAAGTTGTGTCTCTCTCATGAAAACGTTGCTCTCTCAGACTGCCATTCCACTCGTACCGTATGATACGAGACATGATATTTTCTTTCAGAAGGACGTCCTTGACAAGTTGTCATTCGGCTTTCGAAGTCTTCTTCAATTTTTTGCGTGGTTATTGTTGGGTTAAACGATACTTCACTTGTTCCGTTTCCCTCGTTCACACATTCCGTCACTCTCTTAGTCAGTGACTTGCCAACCCATTCACCCAGTCAGTTGCTGGCTCACTTTCTCACATTTAGCATTGAATAATGTATATTTCCACCGCCCCCTTGCCATGCTGCATTTAACATTGCTGACATCTCCGGATGATGCACCGGATGATGCACCATCCCCTATCAAGAAGCGGGGCCTTATGTACCGCAATTTACACTGAAAAGATTATTATATCTATTTATTTGTAAATGTGCTCCTTTCAAACTAGGGGACACCTACAGGAGAAGAGTGATGATGCTTGAACAGTGTTGCTGGACCTCTACGTAAAAGGTAGGGGTACATGGTCGTGCAGTAAGTCGATGCTCAACCTCTCTTGCAGAAAAAAGTACTCCCGTGGAGAATACTTCGAACCACAAGAAGAAATTAGTGGGTCTTTGTGCATGAAAGATTACTCAAAGGATGTAGGTGCACGTATATTGGAAGTAAAGAAAAACATCCGCTGCGGTAATCGACACTTCTTAATGCTGAAGCAAAGGAATAAAAGCAAAAACAATCTCAGTGTGTATAAATGTGTAATGTATGTAATGTGTTATGTGTTACAGAAGCAACAAGAGTGGTAATAGAAATGCGGGCACAATTTTACGTGGTGCAGCTTGAGTGTAGATGCTCAAAAAGAGGCCTTTTAATCCCACTGCAATGTCACGCAGAATTTCCTGTTTTAATTCTCGTAATCAAACTCTGCGCACGGCGCGTTTGCATGTTTTTTGCTGATCCGCGTGAAATGTTTTATCAGGTTTTGTGAGGAAACAGCGGACTTTGGGTATTGCACAACATCTGCTGCCCTTTTTTTACACCACACGTTTATGACTAAGCTTCCTGTTGTTTAGTACTGCATGAAGCACTTATCAAAGGCAACAACAACCGAATGAGTTCTCCGGGGCGCCGCTTAATTCAGGCCGCTTGGATAATGTTTAAGCGAACGCGGGCAATGCAGCTTTTCCTCCTACACCTTCCTTCAATAGGTATACATGAGAGCACATAGAATAAAGACTTCGGTTTTGGACTACAAATGAACAAGCAGAAACAGTCCCACCTCGGCGACATTTACTGCGACCTTTGATTGATTTCCCCCGTGAACTGTGCCTCGCAAAGTGCGGAGAAAAAAATAGCGTAGTTTTCATAGGTACTCTCCTGTGCGTAGCTTTGGTAGCAACAGATGCTGGGCACGTGCCGCGCCCAGGGAATACTTTATTGCATCCTGTTTTTCTACCGACTAAATTTGTGAGCCATCTAACGCGGAGCAGCATACCGCGACGTGGTGAGTCTTTTTTTGTGTGTTTGTGTTCGCTTTAACATCGTGCAACGGTGAAGCGAGAGTTCAAGCTCCCGTAGACGGGCTCCTACAATATTGCGTTGCTCGCTTGTAGTTTCTGTTAAACGTGCGGCCGCTTTCATGCCTATTTCGTCTAAGGGTCGCTCTGAAACCTTTTCAGAATATCGGGTTGTTTTTAAGTGTTTCTGTCCCTTTCTAACCATTTTGGTTCACTTCTTTTGAGAAAGTGTAATAAGAGCTCATACCTCACGCGATTACCATTCAGCCTCACTTCAAAGCAACGGAATTTTTTTTTCTGCGTACCGCGTTTGCAGGGCACAAGGCCCATATTCCTTCCCATACGAAGGAAAAGTTCATTTCTCGCCAAAAACACTATTCAGTGCGGGTGCAGTTAAAAAACCTTCTGGTGAGCTCTGCTATACCTGGTCCTAAAATTTGTGAGCCATTAAAATATCCTGAAAACATAAATGTCGCTTATAATTACTCTGGCCGTCGATGAAGAAGTATCTACTGAAGCCTACAAAAGCAGTGGCTAAGGCGTTGCGCTGCTGAGCACGAGGTCGCGGGTTCGATTCCCGGCCGCGGCGGCCGAATTTCTGATGGAGGCGAAAAGCAAAAACGCCCGTGTGTACGAGATTTCGGCGCACGATAAAGATCCCCAGGTGGTCAAAATTAATCCGGAGCCCTCCACTACGGCGCGCCTCATCGCCTGCGTTGCGTCGGCGCGTTAAACCCCACAATCAATCAAAGCCCACAAAAGCGGCTGTTTCAAGTAACGTGAGACTGCGCAGGTGCTCCTCCTGTATCTTTCATTGCAGGTGTGCCCGCTGCTCAAACCCCCGACCGTAGATTCAGTCGGCCCACTACCACCCCCGCATCCGCCCCGCACTCCCAGCTCCGACCCCCCGAGAGTACCGACATCGCGGAAGCTACCTCGCCGCCGACCTGGACGGTCGTACCATTTAGTCAACCCCAGTCATTCGACTTCTGACTACCCGATGGACTATTTCGGACTACATACAAACACAGTGTATAGATGTTTATATTTACAAGTGTTTCCCTTCAGCACCCCCCTCACCGTATCTTATCCACTTGCAGCTATCTACTTTCTGGTCCGCTCCCGAATACCCTACCAAGCTGTCGCTTTGTTTCCCGCGTTGTATAAACAACGAGTCGGGTCATTTTAAAGCGAAGATTTAATGTTCGCACTGATTTCGTGTGTAACGCGAAAACGGGTGAAGTGAAAGAGAAAAACACTTTCGGTAGGCGGAAACGAGCCTGGGTCCCTCGCTCTAGACAGCTGGCGTCTTTCTGATTGCTCCATGTTGACATGGTCGAAGCGGTTTGGAAAGGCTAGACGACAACGAAAGAATCGGGCACGAGAAAGCTTCGTGTTCAACCTGCGTCGTCGTGTGACGGAAGGGTGCATAACTTTAGATGCGACGCTGAGAGGACTCCATCTCTTGCCGGTGGCCCTGTCCTGCGTCCGTCGTCGTCGTCGTCCGCGTCCGCACAGCTGCGTCTCTCCTCCGCTCACCCCCTCTCCTTTCGCCGTAGTAGCGTGCCCTTTCCCCCAACATCAGTTGCGCGCGCAGTGCGGTGCGTTCTCTCACTCCGCAGGTGGGCGGAGCTGCGCGCGGCGCAAGCGCGCTGTGCGCATTTGCAGCGCCCTCTCTCCCTCCGTGGTCTCCCCTTCTTCGGGCGCGCGATCTCTCAGTCGACGGTCGTCCGCGCTACGCTTGCTCTTTCTCTCTCTCTCTCTCTCGGATTACCCGACGATTGCTCACGCAATTCGAGTAATCTATCCAACGGATAAGGGGGAGCTCTCTAGCGACGCTTTCATCAATGTCCTCATCAGCGTCGCAATATTCACAGCCAAATGACTCCCACTCAGGTCACGCTTGGCACGTGCCCTGGAGTGGCACCCTCTTGTGCGGTGGTTGTCATCGCCATGCCACAGCCGTCGCAACCCAAATAAACCTGAGCTCGACCGCCCTGATGATGTGGTCATAATCACGTGGCAATGCAAACTTGTCACTCAAAACTCAAACTGAAATAAAGAAACGAAGGTAACATGGCGCACAGAGAAAAATAGGCCACTATCACATCACATCAAATCACATTACTTTATAACCTTAAAGACACCTAGAGGGGGTTCTACATAAGGGGTGGGAAAGAAATACACCAAAGACAATGCATATGCAGGATGGGTATAAGTACGAACAGGGGTAACCACTACACAAAGGAAAAAATACATATGCAGTATCGGTATAAATATTAACAGGCGTAACACATTGTCGAAAGAAAAACAGAAAAAAACAGACAAAGCAACAACCAGGGGTACAAAAAGAAACACTCTTCAATATTGAAATTGAGAAGAACCGAGTGACATTGTGTGTGAATGTTGAGTGGAACATTCGGGTGGCAAGATCAGCGGAAAGGCCATTTCTGTCGGATGCTTCGCGAAAAAAGGAGGAGGCGTCAAATGCCGGGGTACGGGCAGGTGGCCGGGGCGGCATGAAAAGAATGAGTGTTAAAGCGAGATATGCGGACAGGAGGCAAGATACAGGGCGGGGGACCGAGTTGGCTGTGATAGAACTTGTAGAATAAAATTAGGCTGGCAACTCGGCGACGAATGCTAAGCTTTAAAAGATCAGATTCTTGTTAAGGAGATGAAAAACTCACGTTGTACAAATGTGAGAAATGAAGGAATCTTGCCGCTCGATTCTGGACTGATTCTTGTGCGTCGGTTAAGTATGCTCCAGATAGGCGAAGCGTGTTCAAGTTTGGTGCGAATTAAAGTTTTGTAGGCTAGCGGTTTTACATGAAGGGGTGCATGATGTAGGTGTCATTTCAAGAAACCAAGCGATCTGTTAGCTGATGATATGATGTTGGTAATATGTGCGCGCCATGATAAATCGTTACTCAAAGCGACTCTCAAGTACTTATAAGTGATGAAATTTTCCAATGCAACGTTACCGATTTGATAAGAATAGGTGAGGGGGCGGCGGCGACAGTGGAAAGAGAGGAACTAGCATTTATTAGGGTTTAGTGTTACGAGCCAACGATTGCACCAGTTAAGCACATAGTTAGTATCGTCTTGCAATGTAACTTAAGCTGATGTGTTAGTAACGGTGCGGTATATTACACAATCGTCTGAAAAAATACGAATATTGCTGGATACATCGAAAGGTACATCGTTGATATATATTAGGAGTAATACGGGGCCGATAACAGATCCTTGCGGGACGCCTGATGTTACTGCCAGAGGGTAAGAGTTATGTCCATTAAGAGTAACAAATTTGGAATGATCAGTCAGAAATTGTCGAATCCAAGTTAAGATTTTTTATTCCAAGTTTATTTCATAAGTTTTAACATCAGGGGATTGTGGGGTACTTTGTGGAATGCTTTTGCAAAGTCGAGAAAGATGCCGTCAGTCTGTATAATATTGTCTAGGTTAGTGGGCCGGTCAAGAACGAAAAAAAGAAGTTGAGTTTCACACGAAACTTTTTTTTCTAAATCCGTGCTATGCGGGATGAAAAAAGTGATTAGAGTCAAAGCAGTGCGTGATTTCGGTGTAAATGACGTGCTCCATGAGCTTTCAAGGCACGCTTGTTAAGGAAATAGAGGGATAATTGAGCGGACGTGATCTGTCACCTGATTTCAAGACTGAAGTGACCTTTCCTATTTTCTAATAGATTGGTAGGTTACCTGTGGATAATGACTGACAAATATACAAAATATACGTGTTTGGTATTTTTCAGAAATTTACAGTTAATATGGTCTGATTCAGCTGAATAAGAGAGTTTTAGTTTGTCGATTAACGGTATATTTCGGCAGCGATGAAATCAATACTGGGCATTACTGAGACGATGCTCCACAGAACAATTGGAAGGGGACTGTTAGTTTCGTTTGTGAACACGGAAGCAAATGCTGCATTGAATTATTCTGCGTATTCAGAATCGCTAACTTCCCCACCCATAGGATTATTCAAAATAATACCTCTAATTTTCTTATGGTCGCGTGTACCATTTAGTTTGTGACTACATATTGGCGCCTTAATGTGTGGCAGTCAAAGTGGTGAGTAAGCCCTATTTACCGCCGACGCCCGTACGCGGTATACACGTTCCCCACAGTGTTCACAATTCCAATTATATATCGGAAATAAACCATCCCTTATCAAGCTACCAAAATATGCAACAGGAGTCACATAACCATGATTTTCAACAAATCCTTTGGCTCATTCAATAGCGAATGCATTGTTTTCTTGGTACTAGTATAACAGTTGGGACACTGTGAAGCATTGTTTCTTTTCACTTGAACCTCAATACCATTGCTAGATTTGTTCCAACACGCAACTTCTTTTATGCTGTATTTGTTACAGTGTACCCAGATTCATTGAGTACATTCTACAGTAGACTCTCGATAAATTGAACTTCCATAGACCGAAAAAACTTGTTCCGTTTAAAAGGTGTTCCGTTTACTTAGATAGATGTGTAAAAGTGCAAATTTTTGTGCGTACACACTCTTAATACCATTTTTTCGAACTCTAGGCACTAGAGGGTGAATGTAGCTGATATGGATGCAGGAGGGTGAATGGAGGGTGAAAGTAGCTGAAGAAAGTTTAGGCACAGCATTCACAAAGTTAATTTGGCAACAATGAGTCGCAGTGCACTACAAAACGCGTCAAATATTTTTTATTTGAATCCTTGCAACTGCATCATCACGGAAGCTAGAGGCCTAAACTTCACGAGTGCTTAAGGGCCATCGAATTTAGAAGACGGCAACGTGGACATGAAGTGTTAATAGCACAACAATGGCACAAACGAGGTGGCAGGAGCTGAGCGCTGTAACCTCAACATTTTGAATCGAGATCGAATGACTGGAACAAGAACTGCGATGTTGCACTCGTTGCGTTAACACGGCTGACCCCTAACAAGACGAGGATTACGAATCCAACGATGCTTAAAAAAACATGTAGGAACAAAAAAAAAACGAGACAGCCGTAACAGTAAAAATCTGCTTCTCATGCCAATGGTTTTCAGAAGTTCCATTTCTGGTTCCGTTTACACGGTGGCGCGGAAATTTTAGTTCCGATCACCGGGAGTTTTTTTTCGTTGTCTGAATACAAAACCAACCAGCTTACAGGCCACTGCTCCATTTAAGCAGCAATTCTGTTTAAGCGATTTCCGTTAATCGAGATTTTAGTGTACGTATTAACAATGCATGCCTCTTCTCTTATTTACACTGCGTTCCCTGTGTGCTTTTGTGGGATGTATCTTTATCTGACTGTGTTTGCCTTATATTACGTTACATGGCTGGACAGGCGTCATAAACGCTTAATATATGCACATCGATATAGGAGTAGAAGTATTGAACTTCATTTGCCTAAATGCATGAGCGTATGATCTGTGCTTTCCTCTTTTGTTATGATCAAACTGCTTTGTTATGTTGAACTTATGTTAAACTTAACTTTTGCGCGAGGAATCTGTTTGAATCTGTGTACTTTATGTGAGACGGTGAAACCTGTAAAGAAGTGTGGGCCCCGTAAGGCAACGTTCGAAAAAGAGAAATCACGAAAAAAAGAGCAAAAAGCACACAAAATGTACGGGACGCCAACTCGGCGAGACGGGGATGATGCCAGAGGACGGGCAATCAATGTGGCAGTTGTGAATCAACGTGAACTTGTCCAAGCAAACATTGTTCTTCAGGCGACTCGATGTCCGTCCTGGTAGCAACGGCTGGCTACTAGAACGCCGTACCAGGAAGACATGTTATACATACTACGCATTCTACTATAAATTGTACTACTACCATCTGGTGTTGTGCACTTGTAATCGTGGCCAATCCGGCGAGAAAGATTTTCAAAATTAAACAGGTCATCAGATGCCATTACCAAAAGGTCAACCATCGAAGGAAAGGGCAAGCAAGCTAGGGAGCAATTAACACAGTAAGTACGGCAGCAGGCAAGTACATGTTCAAATGGGTGGGGTCAGGTTGCCTAGACTCTTAACCTAGTCTGCTTATTAATGGAACATGCATTCACTCTACGCGAGAGAACAAAAGCAAAAATGCCAGCTATACTACATTTTACAAAGGGGGTCTGGAAAAACAAGCTGGAGTGTGGGCGAACATGTGTGGCATTTGAATCAGAAGACAATATTATAGGTAACCAGGGTCAGCCGAGACCCGTAGCGCCTTCGCCTTTGTTTCCAATCCAAGCGCTTTTATTCCCGCTGAAGGAAACTGCGAATAGGTAGAGAAAGCCGCACTGAAGTGAAAGAAGTTTCTTTACGAGTAGCTGTCCCTAGTGTTGAACAAGAAAAATACCCTCACATGGATTCCAACAAGACAATCGGCGAAAACATATCAGCGTTCCAATGGCGTGGGCATCGTTTTGGGCTTCTTGGAAGACTCAACAAAGCCGTGTATAGTTAGGATAGCTTTATCCTGTTACGACGGGATGCCTGCGGGATTCATATTACAGTTTCGAGAAGAGTTCCTACCATCTCGGCCTTAGCCATTTTTCAGTCATTGGCGGCGTCGAACACGACCGCATGCTAATTGATCCCCTACAGGCTTGACAAGGACGGGGCTGTTTGTTTTTGTAGAATCGTACTGAGTAAAGGTGTAATGCACTTCAATTGATTTTTCTTAAAATAGGTCTTTTAAAACGCCCATCTGCTTGATATTCTGTCACTTTAGGTATGCTAACGGCCCAGAGGGATGCTTGCGCGATGCGGCGATCGCTGTCAGATGGCATTTTCAGTGACGGTTTTCTATTTCAATTCTGACTGAAGCATGCAGCATCTTTATTCGTTCGATCTTCTGGATTGTACTGAATAAAAATGCCGTACTTCCGCGTGAATTCGGATTGAGGAAGTTGTGTTCGAACTTCCGTCGGCCAACAGTATTTCTCAAAGTTGGGTCACTGTCAGGAAGGGTGTCTTTATTGTGCAAAGCAGTTGCCTGTCCAGATGGCGTTTCAGAATGCCATTTTGCTATTACACCATCGTAATATTCCCAGGAGATTCTCGACCATATACTTATTTGACAATACTTATTTGCTTATTTTAATTTTGTCTGTGGATGCAGCCTGCATCTACTAATAGAATGTTTTTCGAAAAAAAAGCGTCCTAGAGCTTGGGACCATGCGCGCTCTTTTGATACACACGCGGAATGATGTGAACGCCAAACTTAGTTTGAGTTAGAAGCCTGTTAAAGATTGTCAGTTTTACCACTTGTGTGCCCCACGGTGCATTGAGGTGACCTTTCACATGTGCTTACAATATTCAGAAAGGGATCATCTGGAAAGAGTCAAAATGTTCACCTGAATGCAAGTTTTCTTGCCCTAAATCAGCAAACGCTGCCACTTTTAGAGTGACGCTTTTTTCGTTTGCTTCTATATGTGATATATACCAGCATCATCATCATCAGCCTACTCAGTTCAAACGCAGAACGAAGGCCTCTCCCATTGACCTGCAACCGCTCCTGTCCTGCACTGCTCGAGTCCAGAGTTTACCCCCAAGTTCCATATTTCATCCGTACACCGAGTTAGTGGCCTTTCAATTCTTCTAGACCTATTTCTTGGTATCCACTCTGTTATCTTAATTGTCCACCGAATGTCGGTTCGTATTAGTACATGGCCAGCCAAACTCCATCTTTTTTATATTTTAACTATGATATCTGCTGCTCTACTTTGCTCTCTGATTAAGGTAGCTGGTTTCCTGTCTCTGAGTGTGTTCAATGTCAAAGTGAGTTGTATTAACATCGACATAACGAACTCTGCAGGCAGGGCTAATAAATAGACGTGACGAAATAAGGTTTATTTTACTGCACTGTGAGACGGACATGCTCACAAAAAAGAATGCGAGAGAAAAGACCGCTTCATCTGCAGCCAAATCAGCAGGACGACTATCAATACCGAACCAATACAAAGCGGTATAAAGGGAAGTCTCGCCTATAATAAGTAACGTAACCAACATATGCAAGCTATATTGCGGTTTCCTGTTTCAGAATGTAATTGGTATCGCAGTTCGAGTTTTCGGCGTTTACTTTGCAGAACAACTTGTAGGCATATCTTACATGTGTTCCTATCTTCAAAATCGCGACAATAATTTCCGATAAATCGAGAACACAAATGTGCCGCCGGCGACGCTATAACTATTTACAAATTATCAAAACTCTCTACCCAACCAGTGAAGTAACCGCCGTTATAAAAGTTTCTCTTATACGGTGCGCTTAGTGAGTCGGTAACGCCCTTAAACAATGGCTCGAATCCAAGCTGTGAAGGTGGTTGGAAAGCAAAGTTGGAAATGACACCCACTAAAATTGCCAAAGCGACGTCACATTAATTCATATGCGTTGCTTTACAAAGAGAGATTCTGCCTGCCATTATCTAGAATTCGCAGTGGCGGCGTCATGAATGCATAACCGTCAGCCACAGCCGTGCTAGAGCAGCGGATGATGCGCTGTAGCCTGGACGTGCGTCGGCAGAAAAGAAAACGGTGAGGGGCGTCATTCAAGGGTGAGACAGCGGAACTTAGCCACCTAATGTGCTGTCTCGGGGCTACACCACCACGTGACACATGCGCGGACACCGAAACAATTCGGCATGAGAGCTTAGTGATTCCCATTTCTACCGATTTAATTGATTTGATTGATTGATTGTATGGTTTAACGCGCCGACGGAGCACGTGATGAGGCGCGCCGTACTGGAGGGCGCCGAATTAATTTTGACCACCTGGGATCTTCAACGTGAGAAGCAATCTCGTACACACGGACGTTTTTTCGTTTCGCCTCCATCAGAAAAGCAGCCCTCGCGTCCGCGAATCGAACCCGCGACCTCGTGCTCAGCAGCGCAATGCCTTAGCTACTGTGCCACCGTGGTGGGTACCGATTTAAAATACCTTAGTAAGTTTGAGAATTGCAAGAAAGCTGAAGGAACTTTTATAATTGCTATATATATGAACCAGTTGGGCCTTTCGCCTTTTGTAATACCTGTTAAAGGACAATCGAATTGGTATTGAGATATTTAGAAAACGGATTTCATTCGTGGCGAGCAGTGCGAAAAATGGTAGTGCAAAAAGGCAGGTGTCTGTAATGTGGTCTGTACAATTTGTTTTTCCGCCCTGCAAACCAATCTTTAGTGTATCTTTGCAGTACGACCACTTAATTTTGTCGTGTTCGGGTTATCGAGAAGGTGCTGTTGAAGTTTCAGGAATGAAGCCGTGTGAAGGAAGCGCGCAATGTACGCGAAGCCTCGCGAAAACCGTCCCAAGCCAACCATCGCTAAAGCAGACGACAAAGCCTGGTGGCGCCAATGCGCCCGTCTCCGCGAGCGCGGGCCCGGGAAAATTCGACTTGCCATCCACTCTGCGCTCCATGATTGAAAACCGCCCTTACCCTCCGCAGCCGCTCTTGATGTTTCTTGTCACGCACGCCACGAAGAAACCGTTGTCTGGTAGAGGTAGAACGTGTTGAATAATATGGAAACAGTTTCCGGTGGGCGTAGAGTTGGACATCAAAAATAATACCTATTACGGCTACGTGCCTGAATACAGGCTAGACCAAAATTTGATTTAGTTAGTTTTTTAAGTCCCTGTTGACAATAAAACAAAACAGAACTGATGCCGCAACAATAGACCACATAAAGAAGCAAGTCTTGCGTCGCTTAGGTAACGCAGCAAAAAATTGGCGCTGCTTCGCTACAGGCACGCGAAGACGGGGCAAACTTTATGCCTGAAAAAAAATAGAGCGCGACTTATACTACGACAGTAAAGGGTGACGGGACAAGGGCTCCCTTCGCTTCTCCCGCCGTCCTTGTTTACTGTCGTTGTATAAGTCGCCCTGTAATTCGTTTCAGTCATAATGCACCAACTTGCTCAAAGGAAGTGCACACAGCGTAAACAGGGCAAACAGCGTAGCTAGAGGCCCCCTCTAGCTTATTCTTGGTTCGGCTACGTTTATTCGTAGTAATGCTTGTAGACTCGGCCAAGTTTGCTGCGTGGTTATGCTTCAATATTCGGTCAAATTTTCTGCGTCGTGTCATCGCTAGCTCCCTCAAAGAGCAATGAACGGCATGAAAATACGTACAATGTCCGTGGTATCATAACTCTGAATCGTTTGCGACTCGCTCATGTTTCGCCGCCGCTTCACTGGCGCGATATTTGGATTTGACTTAAGTCGTGGAATCTTCTCTTTGTTCGGGAGTGACGCTCTTTTTCCATCGCCCCATCTCTCCCTTCGGCGGAGAACCGGCCGTTGCACCTCGCATGGATTTCCGAACTTGCCGTTGAAAGTTCTCCATAACTGGCAGGCCCGCATCGTTTTGCTCGCAGGCTTTCACATCTGTTCCAAAGTGGACCGCGTTGGCCCGTGCTAGAACCTGCGGCATATGAATTAGTGACCTCCGCGGCTGTATTACAAGTTTCCTGCGCTTGCAACTTGAGGCGAGAACGCACGTGAATTGGCGAGGAGAAGAGCACGTGCGATATCGCGTCAGGAACTCTGGGCGGAGTGTTCTCGACGGTCAAGTGGAGCATCATTCCAGGATTTTACTCGTTGTGCACGATATTTATCCTAGTTAGGCCGCTGAAGTCTCAGGAAC
Organism: Haemaphysalis longicornis; assembly: GCF_048455015.1. Lineage (NCBI taxonomy): Eukaryota > Metazoa > Arthropoda > Arachnida > Ixodida > Ixodidae > Haemaphysalis > Haemaphysalis longicornis. The sequence goes on from NW_027526361.1 coordinate 198,576,974, forward strand.
TGAAGGCACTTGGCGAAAGGGGAAGTTCTGGTGATGCCTCAAAAGCTTTTTGAGGACATTTTAATCGTTTGTTAACCTTCAGAAACAGTTACTTGGCAAGTCGATGTAGCTCTATAAATACCTTCAAAATGGCATATCTTCCCGTACTCTCCTACGAATTTAATGCCAGTAGACAGCTGCTCGACATCTTTCCACACTATCCTTCACACCTATGGACTACTGTCTAATGATTGCACCTATTTTTGCTACAGGAATAGCCTGTGAGGCTAGGATAATAAAGTCCACGTCCTTGTACTTGATGTCATATAACGAAGTTAGTGTGGCAGTCCAAAAAAAACGATTTCATTGATGGGGTACTATTTGTTTGAGAAATAGTACAGCTGTACATTCAAAGAAACCGACGTAAGCGCGGCTATTTTGAAGATGACTTGCAGTTTTTTTAAATCTGAATTGTTTTTTATCTTCTCGAAAAGTAAAAAAATGGAACTGCTGAGAGTGCAAATCTTGTTGTATAGAGCGGAGTTTCAATACCCGAAATTCGCCTTTGCATCCCGTGCGTATGGCAATTCGAGTGTGGGCAAAATCGGAGAGTTCTCTTGAGCTCATCACGGTTAAAGTGTTTTGATCTTTGGCGTGGCTCCTCTGTTTATTTGTGGAATATGCCCAGGATGAAACATAGAAGATATTACAACCTGGCATAACATGAAAGCGCGTTTCGATGGATGTCGCTGACATACCCGCTGTTCTTAGTCCTACTTTTAAAATAGTACAGCTGACATCGAAGAAATATTGTTTCTATGGGAATATCAAAAAGAGATCTAAGAGTACCTTGTCACGATTTAGACCCGCGTTCGTGAACCTGGGAGGGTAGGGGTACCCTCCTGCCGAGAGACGACATGCAGCGTGCTGGTGGTGACGGTGACTGACCCCCGAGCAGCCGTGCTCGGCGGTGTTTATTGCCCGGCCACACACAATGTTGCCCACCGAGCCTGGTGGGGCCACTGAACTTAGCGGCCGACGAATATCAGGGATGGGGGGCGCCACACACTTGTCACACCCCTCACCCCCAAGTTTGTTTGTCCTACACAAACACCAAACAACACCTGTCACCCCGGCAAGTAACGGTTCGGCGGTCTCCGCTGTCTCTCACTCCGCCGGAGCACAGGTGTCGAAGCCGTTGTGGCAGCATTAGGTGCTGCCTGGGTCACACTCCCACCAGCTGTCGGCCTTCCCGGTGTCGAAGGACTTGCGCGTGGCGCCACAGTGGCGCGAGTAGCACCAGCCCCTGGTGCTGTGCTGGCAGCGGTCGGTGTGGTTGGCTGCCGTACCTGCTGTCGCCAGGCGAGGCCTCACATGGTCAGCGTGCCGGTGCCACGCGGTGCCGTCCGACATGCGAACGAGCAGTGACGATGCACTGGCAGGAGAGACCACGTGCCCGGCAGACCAGCGTGGACCAGGCCGGAAGTTCCTGGCGAAGACCGGAGTCCCAGACTCCGGCAAGGGCCCAGGACGGCAACCTCGGTCAGCCGCCAGCTTCTGCTTCAGCTGCTTCAGGAGCGCTGTGGACCAGAGGTCTAGGTGTAACATTTCCAACGGTGTCTTCACCATCCGGCCAAACAGGAGCTCACAGGGGGCACGGCCCGTGACGTCGTGTGGTGTGGTCCGGTACTGGAAGAGGAACCGGGCAACCTGTGTCCGGAAATCCCCAGCCTGGCTCTTCTTAAGCTTGTCTTTCACCGTTTGCACCACCTACTCGGCAGCACCATTCGACGCAGGGTGGTACGGCGGAACCATCATCCGACGGATTCCGTTCTTCGTCAGCCAGGCCAGGTACTCCTCGCTGGCGAAAGCGGGACCGTTGTCGGACACGATGAGGTCCGGCAACCCCTGGGCTGCGAAGACTTGCCACAGCACCGCAATGGTTGCTCCTTCCGAGGGAGTGGTGACTGGCAGTACTTCCACCCACTTGGAGAAGGCGTCCACCACCACCAGGAAGTAGTGGCCCTTGAAGGGGCCCCCGAAGTCCACGTGCAGGCGGGACCAGGGTCTCTCCGGAAACGGCCAGGGGGTTGATCTCCACATGGCGCGAGGCTCGCTGGTTCTCCTGGCAGACTTGGCAGCTCTGCACCATGTGAGCAATGTCCTGGTCCAGGCCAGGCCACCAAACGTGGGACCGGGCCACCATGTTGGTCTTCTCCACGCCTGGATGACCCGCGTGCAGCAACTGCAGGACTCTGGACCGCAGGCTCTGCGGAATCACCACTCTGGAGCCCCACAGCAGGCAGCCCTGCTGCAGGCTCAGCTCGCCGGCTTTGTGGCTTTACGTCCGCTCAGCCAACTCCTTCCCTCGGGACACCGCCTTGACCACCTGCGACAGGACTGTGTCCCGGCTGGTCGCCTGCGACACTGCCGACCTGGACAGCACCTCCGGGTAAGCGTGCTCCAGCATGAACACTTCGGCAGGTTCAGGAACTGCAGCAGGCACCTCCGGCAGGGGCAGTCGGCTCAGGGCGTCAGCAGGTGCCAGGTCCTTTCCCGGACGGTAGACCAGCCGGTAGCTGTAGGCCGCGAGCCTCAAAGCCCAGAGCACCACTCAAGGCGATGCCTGCACTGGAACCGCCTTGTCAGGCCCCAGCAGTCCCAGCAGCGGCTTGTGGTCCGTGACCACCTCAAACTTCCGGCCCCACAGGTACTGGTGGAAGCGCTCGACCCCGAACATGAGGGCCAGGCCTTCCTTGTCCAGCTGGCTGTACTGCTGCTCTGCCGCAGGAAGCCGACGGGACGCAAACGATACAGGGCATTCCTGGCCCTCCTTCTCCCGGTGGGCCAGGACGGCTCCCACGCCGTACGGTGACGCATCTACGGTCAGGACGACAGGCTTGGCCGGATCGAAATGCACCAGCACCGGAGCCTTGGTGATGAGCTCCTTGCTGCTCTGGAAGGCCAAGTCCTGCTCCTTCTTCCAGGCCCACTGCTGTCCATCTCGAAGCAGAAGATGTAGCGGCTGCAGATGCGATGACAGGTTCGGCAGGAAGCTCCTGTAGAAGTTTACCAGGCCCAGGTAGTTCTGCAGCTCCTTCTTGTTCTGGGGCTTGGGTGCCTTGAGCACAGCCTCAACCTTGCGGGGTGCCGGGGCTAGGCCTGCCTGCGAAATGATGTGACCCCGGTACTCAACGCTGGGGGCCAAGAACACGCACTTCTCCAGCTTGAGCTTCAGCCCGGCATCCTGCAGTCGTGCCATGACGTTGTGTAGGTTTTGCAGGTGGTCTTCCTCGTCGGTACCGGTCACCAGGATGTCATCCAAGTACACCGCCACGTGCCTCATGCCCCTGAACAGGTTGTCCATCTCCCTCTGGAAAATGGCAGAAGCTGAGGCCACGCCAAACGGTAGGCGCGTGTACTGGAAGAGTCCCAGCGTTGTGGAAATGGTGACATACTTCCGGGACGACTCCTGGAGCACCAGCTGCTGGTATACATCTCTGAGGTCGAGCTTGGTGAACTTCTGTCCCCCGGACAGCGGCGACCAGAGATCTTCAATGCGTGGCAGTGGGTACTTCTCGACCGTAGCGACGGGGTTGATGGTGACCTTGAAGTCCCCGCAGATCCTTACACTGCCGTCTTGCTTCAGGACTGGCACGATGGGAGCAGCCCACTCCGAGGATTTGACGGGCACCAGGATCTCGTCTCGCTGCAGCCGTTGCAGCTCCTGGGTGACCCCGTCCTTCAAGGCGAATGGCAGCGGGCGCGGCTTGAAAAACCGGGGCTTGGCTCCCTCTGGGACATCAATGCTTGCCGCCGTGCCGGTGAATGTGCCCACCCCGGGCCGGAACAGGGCCTTGAACTTGGTCAGGAGGCTCGGGACGTCTGCCACTGCATGCACTGCTTCCTGGTACTCCGGCAGCATCACGCCCAACGCCAGGATCCAGTTCCGGCCCAGCAGCTTCGGTGACGGCCCCTTGGTCGGGTACAGGGGAAGGGTGGCCTCCCTGTCGCCAAGGCTGACGCTGACCTGGGCTTGACCCTCGACTTGGGCGAGCTGTCCTGAGTAGCTGCGCAGCATGACGCGCGACGCCTCGACGGACACGCCAGGGAAGGTGCGTCTGAATGCTTTCCCGGCCATGACAGACACACTGGCCCCTGTGTCCAGCTCCATGGAGATGGGGCGCCCGCAGACTTCGACGGTCAGCCAGTATGGTGGCACCGGCGGCTGCACTGTGGCCGCGTGCCACATGTCGAAAATCTGCGGGTCTTCGGCCACGGCGTGAAGCCTAGCGGTTGCTGAAGCCGAAGCTGCTGCCACACGCCCCCGCCGCCTACCCTTGCGCCGACTCCCTCGGCCGTGGGCTGGCGCGGAACCTGTGCTCGACGCCGGCTGCTGCTTCCGTCCATCCGCCGTCGTCCCCCTCGGCACGCCCGAGCAATGTGCCCAGTTCGTCCGCACGCAAAGTACTCCGCTTCCGCGAACTGGCACTGTGAAGGGGGGTGGTCACCACCGCAGCGAACGCACCTGCCATGCCATGCCGCCATCTTGTTCACCGCCGCCTCCGTCGACGGTGAGCCGGCCGCACGTGCTAGCTCGCCCGCGTCCTTGGCCGCAGCCTCCATCGCCAGCGCTGCCTTCACAGCGTCGTCCAGCGAGGGGTAGGGAAGCTCCAGGAGTCGCGTCTGCATGGCGGGGTCGTTGATGCCGCAGACGAAACGGTCCCGGAGCAGCGAGTCGAGCTGCTCCCCGAAGGCGCAGCCGCTTGCCAACCCTCGCAGCGCTGCGACGAACTGCCCGAGCGTCTCCCCGTCTCGGCGGCTCCGGTTATTGAAGCGAAAACGCTCCATTAACGTCGACGGAGCCGGGCTGTAGTGCGAGCGTAGCGTCGCGAGCAGCTCACCCAGCGACTTCTCGTGCGGCGTGGCCGGCTTGAGCAGGTCGAGCAGGAGAGCGAAGACGTGGGTCCCGCAGCTGGCCAGGAAGATGTCGCACTGTTTCGCCTCGGGTGTGTCGTTCGCCCGGAAAAACACGCCGACTTGCTCCTCGTAGACCGGCCAGGCGGACCCTTCACCCTCGAACGGCTCGAGCCTCCCGTACAGCGGCATGCCGTAATGGCGGCTGGCTTGAGGGGGCGGTGTCTCGGCGTTATCGGTTGCGGCGTTCACGGTGGCTTCGGCCGCTCCGCGGGCTTCTTCCCTCGTCGCCAGTGTCACAATTTAGACCCGCGTTCGTGAACCTGGGAGGGTAGGGGTACCCTCCTGCCGAGAGACGACATGCAGCGTGCTGGTGGTGACGGTGACTGACCCCCGAGAAGCCGTGCTCGGCGTTGTTTATTCCCCGGCCACACACAATGTTGCCCACCGAGCCTGGGGGTTCACTGAACTTAGCGGCCAACGAATATCAGGGATGGGGGGCGCCACACACTTGTCACATACCTATCGTCAAAATTTCTTAGCTAACTCAAACGCCATTTTTGTTTTGCCGGGGGGTGGGGGGGCTGATGAATTTTCGGGCTGCTATTGGCTCGACGCTTTTATTCCGACTCTTTGATGCAGATGTGCGACTCGCCTGCAGTTTGAAAGAGAAACATCAGTGCTAAGAAGAGCGTCGGAAGGGGCAAATGCTTACAAATTGGTCCACACACTAGCCTTTTTCTACGATTCCAAACAGTTTTTGTTTTGTTTCCCAGATGCGTACAATACAGTCGACCTATAAAAAATTACCCCTAGAAACGTTTCTGCCTGGCTTATGCATAATGGAGCAACATAAAATTTTTGTTGTGATTTCCCCTCAATTCAGCCACCAACAAGCGAAGGCCAAATAAATGGGACGCAATGAAAAAAGTACTATGCGCTGTCAATGTCTTGTTATAAGACTCATCACCGCGAAGTCATAGCATGTCAATGTCTTTCGTTCTTAGCTCCTTTTTCTTTGCGTACTTATGACTAGCTTCCCCCTTTGCCAAAAACATTTTCGATGGCATTCTTTTCTTGAGTACAACAATACGCAGGTGGCATAAAATGCTTAGCTCGTTTCAATAAGCCAGGCCCCTCATCTTATAGAAAATATCCATCCTGAGCTGAGAAGCACGATTCGTTTCGGAACCTCACATGATAATATACATACTAAGTATTCTGTGGAATGGCACTCAGCCTGCGAGTTCAACCGGCTCCCTTCAAAAGAAACAATAGAATGCAGCTTCCGAATATAGAGTAAATAATCGCCTTTCTGTACTCATGGCGACCGGCAGCCGTCATTTCTTCGTTAGTATTTATCACCATATTGTTGTGCACAACACGCAAAAAAGCTTCTTTAGCATAGTAATGCTTGCATCGGTTAAAAAACTCGAATGTCGATTACGCACCTCCGGAAGAATTTGAAGCTCTTAGAGCTTGTGCCCCGATTGACGTGCGCGCTCAAGTTAGAGCGCTCATGGCGTTTCGTTGCGGGAATTAAAATGTCAATATATAACATCGGGTTGTTCAAAGTTTGGAGTCACGTTTAAGGAATGCCAAACTTTCCCATTAACGATGCTCCTATGAAGAGTGCCAATCAATGTTTCTAAAAAAAACTACGGTCCCAACTACGACTGACATACCTTTAAAAATATGTCAATCCTCATTACGTTGCCCTTCGGTATACTCACCGTCGGCGGTGCTCATGATTTTGTAATAATGCAAGCACTTGGAAATCGGAGGTGCCAAAGTAAACCCGGCCCACCTGCTGCTTTCCTAAAGTTCATTATTAAGTGACCTTTAAAACACGAATAAACAAATTCGAAGGAACTTAATTTATTGAACGGTTGGGTTGCTGAAAAGTTTGTTATCTACGGCCTTCATCAGGTACCGTAGCCGCCTGTTTGAAGAGGCGTTAAAATATGATGACATTGGTTTTTACGCTCCAGCGTGCACTTTGCTTTGTTGGGTCGTGCCATCGACGCAGTAATGAATGTCTGTTATATTTCTTGTGGTCCGGTCGTAAAAAGGCTCACAAAAATGAATGCAAGCGCCTAATTTAAAAAGAACAATGTTCAACGTCAATTCTTTCCTGCATAAAATACATTTCAACACAGTAAAAGGGTTACTTTTGCAAGTTTCAGTGATGTCTCTGTCGAAATGGGAAACTGCTTTGCAAAAAACATTTACTGTGTCTTGATTACTCTACTCGTGCGTCTTGGAAAACACTCCAAATGTCTCCCCGGTTGCCTCCGAATCCCAAAATTTCTGAAAAGCTTTAGCTTCAAGTGCACCCAAAAACGCTCTTCCTAAACACCAGTCATTTTTAAAGGGGCGCTGAAAGGCATTTTGAGCATACTAAATGAACTAGCGCAACCGTTAGATTGGGTCGTCAACGTCCTCTGTGCCAAGTATTACTCTTTTACGCGCAGCGGAAAGCTCACATTTTTGTTGCAAAGTTTGTCGTTTTTTTCTCACCCTTCCCTTCGTGTTTTTGGACGCCGCCATCTTCACATGTCTACATCATCGATTCCCAGATGTTTGTCATGAGCTAGACACCCTGCTATTGGGCGGCTTTTTCACGCACTTCCGGCAAAGAGATGAGTCGTCTGCTCAGCGTAGCCTCGCCGGCTGATCTGTTATCGGAGTGCCGGAGTGCTTGGGCATTTTACGACAAACGAAACAAGTGTATAACAAACGCTTAACCGTTTGCATAGAATGCAACACGGCCATAACACGACATGGATATTCTGTTACCTCAGTACGTTCCATAAAGAAAGTGTTGAAGCCCCGGGGCACTTCTTTCGTGCAATCGCAGAGAACGCCCTGAGCCGAATGCCTGGGTTTGACGCATACATTTTATTCATCTTCAAAACAATCCAGAGATGCGTTTCAAATGAACACAACGTCACAACATGCGTTGAAAGTCTGAACCACGATTGACAGACGATGGGTTGCCTCCTACTCGTCGTAAATTCGGTACTCACCTCGCGCGCGCTTTGCGGAGACGAACAGCAAGTCACTTAACTCTGGCGCACAAGCCGAGATCGCTTTTAGCCACGCACACTGCACATACCCCATGCGAGGTTGAGTCGTACGTCGCTCGAGAAAGATAATCCAGAGCATGGGAAGCACTATCCACCCGCAGAAGCACAACGTCGCATTTCATCGCGAAACAAAGGCGTCCACAACACACACACACCATCGCCTCCTGTAATGCCAAACGCATCTCGCACTTCCCAATGGGAGTGAGTGGTACGCCTGCAGTGCCCACATGTCGCGAAGTGGGGCCCCAAGCTGAACCGGGATCCCGCAACCGTAACTGACTTCTGGAGCGGTTTGTGCCTTGTTGCCAAGGCAACCGATGTTTGAGATTGTCAAAGAAATGGCGCTCGCTCCAGCGCTAGAAAGCTCAGAGCCGCGCCGGAGCATGTTTTGCCAACATTGCCGCTCTCCACCACGCGTCGCCCCAAGCTGAACTGGTCACATGATTCAAGCGTTTTGTGCACGGGTTCTGTATCGGTTTAATATGACTTTTTCACATGCCGCCGGCAGGAATTACCACCGCCGCAAAATAAGACCCGGCACCAGCGGGGCCACATCTGATACGGCGCTTTTTGGATAAACAGTGCGCGGCGCATCAAGGGAACCAGCGCACGACCCTCCCCGTGCGGCTGCGAGTTCGCCGCCGGTAAAACAGTAACTTGCCGCCAGCAACGTACACCGCGAAAGGGCAAGGCCAGGCCGCCGCATACATGCGGCCAGATTTTTCGTTCGCTTTTCCAGCCTTGAGCGGAGTGCGGGATTCATGGTGTCAACAAAGCTTGCCCGTAGCAGACGACAGTCTGAGCAGCGCAATAGCGGAAGTACGTCACCGCTGCGGAGCGCAGCATCATGTGAGGCAAGGCTCTCGCGCCGTCAACAGCGGAGAGTAAGTCGAAAGGAGGAGGAAACGCGGAGCGACGATAATACGCGGTTTTTGATTTACGATTTCTCAGCTAGTACTCATCGCTTTAACAAAATTCTTGCGGGAGGAGATTGCAAATACATTGCTTTATTTGGGTACATGTACATCCATGCATCGGCGGAAGGTATTTCAGGACCCCTTTAAGAAAAGCCTCTAGAAAGAAACAAAAATTTAATCCCTTATTAAACACTACAACGAGAAAACGTGTTGCGGCCGTGTTTTTATTGCAACAAAAATAACAAAAATGCAACATTTTTGTTATGTTTTTAACGAATCGCCTTTGTTATCACTATCACCCTCCGCGTTAGCGTTCGCGACCCTTTGAGCTCCAAATGCAGCTTCTTAGCACGTACCAGATCGCTGGCGCGGTGTGACAGTTCGCACCGCAGGCCAATGGTAGTAGTACTGGACTCCTTCCTCCACTTCACGCCAGTGATGTGGACCAGATCTTTTCTATTTGATGGCTTCACTTTTACGTCCCCTTAGCTTAACAACGTCGTTTTCTTCTGCCACTCGCGGCCCCACGAAATAGATCATGCCTAAGTACGGATCTTGTGCGGGGCTATCGTCACACTCTTACAAAACATGGACGACTTCCGTGGCGTCATGTCTTGTGCAGAATGTGGTAGCTTGCTTCGCCAGGTTGTAATATCAAAGCTAGTGTATGCCCCCTTCTCCGCTATTTTCTCTCTCGAGAGAGAAAGACGGATAATTATATTGCTCGAAGAGTGCCTTTAGCTTTGTTTACCTATATGTTTCGTGGCCGACGTATACCCGCGGCCTCATTGGTTTTTAAGGTGAAACGCACGTTCGTTTCTCTTTCGTTGGTAAACCACCCGGGCTATCATATTTGATAAGGACAGTGTTTCACCCGGTCGTGACAAAAATACAATGTTCTTCTTTGATCGCTCCTATTCGCGTTTTGATTCGAGAGTTCCGGAAAAAATATGAAAAGATAAATTCTCGCCGGTCCCACACCACCGCATTTGATCCGCCGACGCTACTCTGTGCACGTCACTTCGCTCTGACATCGCCACTTGTGTATTTTTTCTGTTCTTAGCGGAGCAAAGTTAGATGCAATAAACTAGTTTCCTGGAAGACACTTGCGTCGTGTTTGGCAACGCGATAATGTTTATTTTTCTTTCTACGTACTGTTTAAAAGGGGAAATACAAAAAAACAGTTTGCTTCATTAAAACGACTACGGTGTCCCGATAACTATATGAGCAGTTTTATTGCAAACAAAAATTACAGATATTAAAAAAAGCATATCCAGCAGTGGGTACTCCCCAACAACTTTCCGGCGATTTTTGTATGGCTTTACGGAATCTTGTTTCTGCATTTGGAGACAGTCTGCGGACTCTGGGACCCTCTTCTGTATATTAATATGCTTGTATACCTGTACTCAAAAATAAATTTGATTTTGACTTTGACTGTGAGGCCGGCAATAAACTAGTCTGAGCTTTTGAGCGGGTCTTCAGTACCGTTTTAAAGTATCATTGGAATGCGAACATCTAATCAAAACACTCACAAAACTATCTCAATCCAGGTGTATATTACGTCACTCCTGCTGATATTACATCACTAGGGCGCGGAATGTCAGTATTTACCAAAATTTACTGCATTTAGTCTTTTTTAAAAGCTTCCCCTTGTATTTGGGGCTGAGTGAGATACCAAAAGGTGGTTCTTTCAGATCAAACAAAGTTTTATTTTTCGTCGTGGAAACCTTTTTTATAACCTAAGTTAAACCTGGGGCTTCTAGTTATTGAGACGAAACGCGGGTTCTTTATAGTTAGCAGGTGGTAAATTTCTTTGCATTCTTCCCTGTGGTTGGCCAGCGCGCCACACTTCCCCACTCTATGTGGGCCTGTCCATCCAATCCCTTCCCTTTAATCACCCGTGACGAGCAATGGGAGGGTGCGCTGGGTAGCTCCGACCCGGGCGTTCAGATCGCCTTGGTGGAACGAGCTGCCATCGTCGCCGCCGACCTCCAACCGGCGGCCACCACGCTTCCCTAACCCCAGTCGCTCAATAAAAGTTTTTCTCTCTCTCTCTCTCTCCCTGTGGTGACTAAAGTAACAAAATCTGCGTTGGTTGCGTCCAAAACATCTGTGTCCTCGCCTGCTCTCGACGCCTGTGTTCTTCGATTATCTTTAACCAAGACCCCAGCCAAATTCTTGCAATACATTTAGCGTTCTTAAATCAGCAACGTCTATTTCAGAATGATGCTTGCTTATTTAACCCATTTATTTTGGTTCATAATTATGCGCATGCCCCGAGCAACTAAGGAAATAAGTGTGACAGCGCCTAATTTCGCTGCAATAGATGGCGCGTCTAAACACGCCAGTAAAAGATAACAGATGCCACAAATAAAAACGGCTCCAGTCCGTGCTGTGAAGGTGGTTGTAAACCAAGGCTTTAAACGGCAACCACAACAATTTCCCATGGGACGTCACTTCAATTGACACACGTGGCTCCACAAACAGTGAAACCATAAATTCTACCAGCCTTTTTCTGGGGTTCGCGGGGCGGCGTCCCGAACGCAGCAGCGTCGGCCACGGCCAGGATGGAGCCGCGGACGCCGCTGGTGTAACCCGGCCGTGCGTCGGCGGAAAGAAAACGGGGAAGAGCGTCCTTTGAAGGTTGAGACAGCAGAACCTAGCCATACTTATGTGCTTGCTCGGTGCTTCACCCCCCCGTGACACAAGCGCAGACACCAAACTATTCAGCATGTGAGTTTAGTGATTCCAATTTATACCCATTTAAAGTAGTTAGTTTAGTAAGTTTGACAATTGCGAGAAAGCCGAGGGATGTTTTATAATCGTTATATATGGGAACCAGTTGCTCCTTTCACCTTTCGTATTATTGTTCAAAACACAACCGAATTGATATTCGCAAATTTAGAAAATGCAGTCTCATCCGTGGTAAGCAATGCGCAAAAAGGTAGCGTTTCTCTAGCGGCCAGATGTCTGTATGTGGTTTCTACATTTTGTTTTTGCGCCCTGCAAATCCCCCCTTTACGTATCTTTGCTGTACGTCCTCTTAATTCCGCCTGGTCCGGTTTACCCAGGAGGCGCTGTCCAACAAGTTAATCAAGGCGTGCGAAGGAAGCGCGCAATGGACTGGAAGCTGCGCGAAAAAAGTCCCAAAACAACCGTCTCTACAGCAGACAAAGCCGTCCCGCCAACGCAGCCGCGAGTTTGATCAGGCCCCTGCGCGCGGGAAGCGCCGGGTAACCATTCGCCGCGTCATCTGCACTGTGCTCAGCGAGCGAAAACCACCCTCCCCCTACGCAGCGGCGTTGGGAGTTTCTTGTCTGCACGCCACGAAGGAACCATTGGCTCGTAGAGGTAGAAAGCTTTGCATCAAAAGTATTGTTTCAAGACAGCCCTTTTTGACTTGTGCATACGTGATTTTAAAGCGCAATAAAAGATCCGGCACAACTCCAGCAGAAGCTTTCTTATTCCTGTGTATCGCTTCTACAATATACAAGGAACATGCAGAAAAGTTCACAACTTCCTTTTGCACCATGCATATCAATATGTCCTCTTCTCACACTTTTATTGGCCGTGGCATCGTGCAGGTGCAAATAATAAACACAAGTCACTTCAAATCGTTGTCGTTTCTTCCCTAACATTGGGAAGTCATCGATAATAACAGTTGCTGGCTTATTTATTTGTTTCGTCGGGCGTTAAACTCACCGTCACATCCGGCCCTGCTATTCGTCTATTTTAAACATCAACACACGCATATTCACAGAGAAGACTCATCTAATCTGCTCATAGAGATATGACGAAGAAAAGTACCGATGTTGCCGGATCGACGAGTTCATTTGCGGTTGGCACAGACGACCATCGGGTGCTCTGCATGTCACGGGTTGGTGAACTCGGAAACCTCCCCTTGTCCCCACTGCTGTTGGTGTGTGTACAGCATAAATTACAATATTTCTCCAATAAGACCAATTCATCAACGTCAACTAACTCTACCGCGATTCATGTCTAGTGGAAAACATAGGACGAAAAGATTTACAATGTTAAATTTCGGCTTTACATGCTAAAACTGCAGCACTGGTGCTTGCCGGGCCGTCGAAAACGGTCGTAGGTGCATTTTCACTCCCTAGTATTCTTCTACTGCGGGTAAAATGCTCTTAAGTGATATTTTCCGTTGTTTTTTGCCCTTTTCGAAGAAAATCTCCATTGCTACCATGTGCGAAAATGAGGGCATTTTTCTAAGAAAAACATATCTCACCAGTTCCGAACATAACCAACCGTATCCTAAACTGCGTGATAGACGTGATAGTGAAGAAGCGTGGTAGTGCGGGCTTGTTGGTACATACTTGACAAAGACTGACAGCGCTTAAACGAGACGAAAGAAAGATTGACAAGACAAGGCGCTGATTAGCAGCAACAAGGTTTATTTCATCGTGGCCGTAAATATACCCTCGAAGAAGGGAAACGCAGAGAGAAGGAACTGATAAAGAGATTGTAAATAACTTATATTTACATACATCGACACGCGCGAAGAAAGTTGTCATCGCTCAAGGTGTCTCTCACCGACTGAACAAAATTGCTGCTGGAGCCGCAGTCACCCTGGTGTTTAGCGTTCCCAACAAATTAGGTGGGTTCTGCTGCATAGTGAACGGGGAAGAAACTTCCGCGAGATCTTGCTAAAAAAAACATGACAAGCCATTCGTGGAGTGCAAGTCAGGCCTCGTTTACGACATTCCGCTGCAGTGCGGGAGGTCCAACACTGGTCAAACAGGACGTTGTTTGAATGACCTGCTGCGGGAACATGCAGGCACTTACAAGAAAGGAACAGGCAGCAATGTCGCCGTACGCTGCGCCAAGTGCAAGTGCACACCCAAATTCGACCAGACACGCGTGCTTCGAAAATACAAAGATCAGTGCGCCAGACAGATCTTTGAGGCGCACGTAATCCACATGCGAAAGGATTCATCCGTCAGCAAGCCATTTATTGATTTGCTACAAAAGGAGCATGATTATCTTAGGGATGACAACTTTCTTTGCGCATGTCTATGTACCTAAATATAAGTTCTTTACAATCTCTTTATCTGTTCCTTCTCTCTGCGTTTTCCTTGTTCGAGGGTATTTTTTCCCCATGATTAAATAAAACTTGTTGGAGTCAGCGCCTTGTCTTGTCAATATTTCTTTTGTCCCGTTTAAGCGCTGTTATTCTTTGTCAAGACATAATAGTACGGATCAAAAATAAATTGCTCGGTATTTCATTTTGAAGAACACTATTTTTGTGAAACACGAACGAAGTAGCGGCTTTGAAGGCTTTTTTTGACGTTTGGTTTTCTTTGCTACAAGTGCCTGATTGAAAAAAGGGCAACAACGTAATCTAACGGCCTACCCAAGGAAAATTGTAGGACAAGTAAAATACAACTGTTATTGTTTCAAGAGGCAAATTTCAATAACACAACTAGCATTTCTGTTGTTATTGTTCTGGAACAATTCGGATGAACTCATAGCGAAGAAAATCTATATAATATAAGCGAATGGGGTGAACAATGCCGAAAATATGTCGTTATTTTTTCCGGCTGAACAGTTGCTGGTGACACGAGCTTAGCAATTAGTGAAGACATAAAGTACTATTTTTTTGCCTTAAAATGATTGTGGCTGATCATACAGCAAGGATTAGTCGCTGAACAAAAGGGGCAGCGAAATACATGCCTATACGGTTTGCGTGTGTACGCACTGGCGCTCCCGCCCCTGGTGCCCCAAGTGCCCTCATGTGCAGGTGTGCATGCAATCCTCTCAACACCCACTTGCCAATTTAACTGTAACTGGCGGGCATCTGAGCCCGTGAAGTTGAGATTTGATTACTTAGAAATAGTGAAAGCCGCGATGCTCCAAAAGGCAAAAAAACGGCTATTTTAACTGTTCTAGGAATGATATGATCCCTTCGGCCTCGAAATGGCCCCCCTACGACTTTTTTTAACGGCGGTGCTGTGAGAGTTTTCTTCTGTCCGTGCGGATGGCAACGTAAAACTATAACCATCGGCAAAGTGGAGAGGGGGAAAATGATATGCAAAGTAGTGTGAGGGAAAGGGGCGATGACGCATTGAGCCCACGGCCTGGTGTATGGAGTGCGCGCCTCAAGAAACAATGTCGTTAGGGAGGTGCCGGGACTAGAACCCGGGTCCTACGCGTCGTGAAAACGACAGCCGAACCACTGGGCCAGCCCGTGGAGTCATGGTTTAGCAGCAGTGGGGAATAATAACAAATAATAACGTGTGCAGCCTTTGAAAAAGAGAGTTTTAGCTGACCGTTTTCGACGGTCGGCTCCGGTATCGGCGGCGCGCTCAGCGCAACCGGAGCCAACGCCGTTCTCGTCTTTGCGCGCCACGCATCCGCAATGGCGCTCCCGCTTGCTATCGGCGCGGAGCGGAGCGTGAAACATCCCCCTCGCGAGGAGCACGATCAAATGCAGAGCATTTCCGGGGCGCACGACGTTAAGTAGTTTGCGTTACGCTAATGTTGTTGCACTTGTGGCAACTGCTGACGAGAGAGCGCGGCGATGAGTGCGTTCCAGCCTCGCCGACACCCGCCTTTAGCACGCCACGATCGCGCCACGCGCGCGCGATGCTGACGTCACGATCACGCCACTGATGTTGTTGATCTCGCGACGAGCGGGCCCCCACCTGTTGGGCGCGAACCGACCGCGGAGAGAGCGCGCGATGCGAGCGGAGAGTAGGCGAGGAGGAGCGGGGCTGACGAGAGAGCGCGGCGATGAGTGCGTTCCAGCCTCGCCGACACCCACCTTTATCACGCCATGATCGCGCCGAGAGGGCGCACCTGCGAGCGATGCGCACTACTACGGACGCCTAAAACGGGTGACATCGTGAGTTAAAGAAATGCTCTGCATTTAAAAATTACGTTTTAATTTCTTGTACAGTCATGGACGATTCAAATGCGAACCGCGGAGCGCAATGCCGAAGATACCGGTGCCGTCACCTGGCAGCGGCGGTGAAAAACTCACGGACATGCGCAGTTTGGATGAAGGCAGCGAGGCTGCGTGTCCCACTCCGATATGTTGCCCTCTGCTCGCTCGTATGCTTGCTTTGTCGCCGCGCCGCAAGAGCGCTGAAAGCTGAGCTGTTAGCGAGGCGGCGCAAAATAGTAGGCAACTGCGGTTACTCAGCGCTCGGCGCCCACAATCGGCCACACCCGCCTTTGCCAGCGTCACATAGCTGCGCGTGCGTGGCGCAGTGACTTGAACAAACGACGACCATTGGGACTGACCCAAAGCCATGTTTAGTGCAGTCAGGAGTTGATCCTGAGGCGTCGGATGCATGCCACAAGACCAAAAGAAAATAAATTAGGCCATTGGCAACAATGTCGTAACTCGGTTTATTTCGGCAAGCTAACAGCCGCACATTGCCGAGGCATACAGATCAAAACAAGTGCTTTGTGCGAACAACAACAACAAAAACAAATGAGATGATGGTGAGCGGCAAAACCCGAAAACAGCAGCCAATTATCCGTGCCGTTATTCCAAAAAGTGGTAAAATTGCAAGTGTCATGGGATAGGCGGCAGCCCCTGGACAACAAAGGCAGTGGCCGGAGCCTTTTTGAGACGCTTATATACTTGGTGAAGTCCCCCTTGGCCGACACAACAGCCGCCACACGTCGCGGAATGCTCTAGAAAAGGCACTCCGCGAAGCCGGTAGACCGGAGGCGCTTCCACTCCTCTTCGACAGCTTGCCACAACGCGTCACCCGAGCCGCCCTGTAGCTGTTGGCTGTTAAGGGACTTCTTCATTGCTCCCCACACGTTTTCAATTATATTCACATACGCCCCCTGCGGTGGCCACTCGATCACCATAACGCCAACCTCGTCCAGTAGGTGTTTTACTGACCGAGCCATGTGTATCGGGCTTCGGTCGTGCTGCAAATAATACAGTCCATCCGCGAATGAACCATCGATGGCATAGGGTATCACCACGCTGTCAACGATGTCCTCGTAGGCAGCCGCGCTGAAGCGGCCCTCGATAAGAACTAACGGCCGGACACCGTGGCTTGAAATCGCACCCCACACGCTAACCGCGCACCGGCCGCTACTTGAAATCCGCTGCAGGTTGCACGATTCTAATCTGAGGAAGAAAGAAATCGCAGTAGGTTAGTGCCGAAATCGTTCGGACGTTTGTTTATCTGTGGGCTATTGTCGACAGATGCACCCGACGCATAATTTCGCTCCGGGAAAGGCAGTGCTGTAGGCAGCTAAATGTCTGCATATGCTCCTCCGTCGTTTTTTCCATGGCGAGTCCCAAAAGAAACGTGGCGCCCAAGCTAGGGAGCGCAATAGTTCTGACTGCTGGCGATGGCTTCGCCGAGCAAAGATATGAAATAACTGCACTACAAAACGCGTGGTGAGTGGCAACAAACCTTCACGTAAACGAACATGCAAGCAACATGAAAGCTTGTCGTGGGCTCGTTTGTCTGGTCTATCTTTTAATTATATTCGCACTATCGCTGTGTATTATATTACTATTTGGTTTTAAAAGTAAAGGAAAAACATTTGTATCACTCTTACCTGGTGTTCACGGCCCTCCAAATGCGTTGGTGCTGGTCCCAATGGCTTGAAAATGTGGATTCGTCCGTGAAGAGAACACAGCTCCAGTCTTCCGCGGTCTAGGTTACGTGGTCGTCTGCCAAAAGCAGTCTCGCAAGCTTGTTCGCTTCGGATAGCATGGGCTTTCTAGCAGGGACACAATTTAGTACCCGCACATCATGTAAGCGGCGTCGAACAGTTTTTGTGCTTGCCGAAAGGTTGAGCTCACACTTGATTTGTTTAGACGTCAGGGACAGCTTTACTGCCGCGGCGGCCACGATTAGAATGTCTTGCTCACTTGTGGTAGCCCGTGGTCTGCGTCCTCGGGGAAGATGCCCTCATCAAGGAACGCTTGCAGGATGCGATTCACGGTGCATAGTGGTCGTGTTGTGGCTTTCGCAATATCCCGCTGCCTAATACCTTCTTGGAAGATGTGGATCATGCGCAGTCGGTCTTCCTCCGGACGGCTTGGCATGATCGGTTTCAAATGAGGGCGTTGCTGATGGCCTCTTCGCATTTTATACAGTTTTGTTGACACAAAAGCGAGAACAGGAAAAGGGTTACGTGTACCCTGAAGTGCCCTGAAGTGCGCCCTGAAGAACCCGAAAGTGTCCTGCAGGAAAGCCAACTTTCTCTCGAAATGGTGAATTATTTATTTATAATTGAATACGGCCATCCATGTGAGAGATTTTCGCAGAGTGGGTTACATGAATTACATGAATGCTCATATGCAAACAAAGAAATTTTCAATGTCAGAAGGTAAAAGTACGCACAAACAAAAGTACACACAAACCTACTCAATATATACAAAAATTTACAAAGTTTGTGGGATTACACAGCTTAACTGACATGCTAGTTTAAACGCTGTTGTTGATGCTAAAGGAAAAAAAATGTTAAGGATGGCTGTAAATCTTCCGTGTTGGTTAGCTTGTTCCAGTCGTTTATAGTTGGCAGAAAGAATGAATATTTAAAGCAGCGGTTACGGGTTGCATATGGTGTTATTGTACGCTCATGCCTTTGTCGAGTTGCATATCCGGACGAAAATGAAAGAACTTCATAAATATCTTGTAATATCCCTTTACTAGTTGATATAGAAATTAGTCTAGATCAACGATTTCTTTCTGTTAGTGCTCGTAGAATAGATCGATTTCAATGTTCCGTAATTGAAGTGCGTCCGAAGCTGTTATAAATAAAACGTATGGCCTTTCTTGCCTTCTTTCTATCTTGCTAATATTAGTTTTTGTGGACGGGTGCCAAATAATGGAAGCATAATCCAAAGTCGGCATAACTATTGTTTTATTTATGATCCATAACACAAGATACTCATAATGTTGCACTTTGGAATGTTAATATGCTTAGTAGATTACTCGCACTTTAATGAATTTTTTTATTACTGATTTGCATAAACACTGCTGTTTCGAAGTTAATAGCGTTTGCCATTCGTCACATCAGGAGGATACTTGTCGAGAGAATTGGGGTGTGGGACAGGGTTCTGGGACAGTTGGTCTGGGAGGCAGCATATTTCTTCTATAAGGTACACAGTCATCAGCATAGAGTTTAATTTTAACTGGAATGCAGTTAAAATAGGTGGATCGGACGCCGAAGTCGATGATCGATGCGATGATCCGATAAACGACGACTCGCTGGCTCCTTGGCTAACGGCGGTCTCTCCAAGCAAACTCAAATGTACACTATGTACACTTTATTTACAATAAGTTACACTTCTCATGACTCGTGATCGCAGCAAAAAGGTCGGACAAGACCCTCCCCCTCCTTCCCGCAAAACTGCAAACTTCTCGGTTTTACCAACAAAACTCCGCCACAACAGGGACGTCACAATTTAAGAGTGAGGTGGCTCATTGATTAGCCCACACTAGGCCACTGATTTCCCACCTCGATAAACTAAGCTAAGTGGTTTCAAAATAGTCACGTGACCCACCTCTCTCGCCCTCATACTGAAACGGAAAGGTATTTCGCGAAACACAAATATAACAGAAAGGACCATCAACAAACATAAAGCAGACCTAACAGGAATCGGCTCTCGGGCGACTCGTCTCAGAGTATTTTTCATACTATGCACGCCTATGTTTGTGTTCCGCGCCGCCAGAATTCTTTTCCTTTGTTAACACGTGGAGCACCTAACAAAGCTTGGTCGTTTACCTATTGACGCATACCAGCCGCCGTGTCGCCAATTTCAGACGCGTGACGAATGAAAACTTCGCCCAGTAACTCTGAGCAGGGCAACTATCACAGAAAGAACGTCTGGTTACCTCTTCCTAACTTTGACCCAATGTATGATCCCTTGACCGACCTTCAGCACCCGTCCGCTTTGGGGATTCTCGCACGGAAATCCTTCTTCTCAAGCTTATATCGCTTTCAGCTATAATGGAGTGACCGACGCGTTTGTATGCGTCGTCTCCGGGCCCGCTCGTCGGGTGGACACAAAAGCGTTGCGAATAACAAAGAAGCCTCCGCGGTTTCTCCCTCGCTCCTCGCGCCTAACTTATCTCGCCGGGCGGGGAACCACACACAATACAGGTAACCAAGCTAACCCCAGCGGAAGATATCTAAAAGTCGGGCGGTTTTATTTATAAATGATGGGCCCGAACTTAACACCTCGCCGCCAAGAATGGTGTCCGTACACTAGCTGTACGTACAACATAAACTCTGGTTGTCGCCTATCAAAAACCAATACACAAAACCACAAAGAAAATCACTCGTAGCAATCGCTACATATTGCACAGCATGCAACTTTCCCATACGCACTCTAGCTTCAACGCTACGCCGAACACAACGTAACCTCTTAATCGTCCCAAAAGACACTTGTAACCCAGAAAAGGAAATACAACAACACACTCATTATCCTCACGAAAAGCGGCGTGCCTTCCGTAAACTCAAACACTAAATTAAACTGAACCACACAGAACGTAAACTTCGAACTGTCGCAAAGGACACATTATAGCAAGAAAAAATATCAAGAAGCTATCCTCTAGCCTAAAAAAAGTGAAATCTTTCAACAACCTGACACACAAAAGCGATCTCGCTTTATACCAAACACCCCTGAGAACACTTCCCCTCGATACTTAGACGTAACCAACGCCACGAAAGGTGTAAACACTGGAAACTACAACAGAAGTAATAATGCAAACTACAGTACAGCTACAAATGCATGCTAGATCACTCTCCCTCTCAGGGTGAGAAACGGCACACCAACAAACTCAAAGGAAGAAATACGGCTACTTCTGTAGCACTACCAAACCGCTTAAGACAGTGCAGAGTCTTGTCACACACTCGCGGACAAATGTTCCTTCAGAATAGACAACAAAAACTCAACAGCGTTCGTTCCTACCGTGATTCACACGGTATGCGCTTGCAGCGTACTCAAAGTTCGCTCCAGTTTCCGGAGCAAGCATTCACTGTCTCAGGCACAAACACCACACGGGTGGGGCCCCGCTCGTAAATTCCTTGGTCCACCATGACCGCATGCCAACGAGCGCAAATAACGGGAGCCACTAGTCGTCGTACCCGAAGGTAAGCTCTCTACTCTTCTGTATCAGCAGCTCTACTCTCAAGACAGAGCTAAAACTGCCAAGCTACGCTACTCGCATATCACACGCTTGACGACAACTCAACGCAACAAACACACAAAAGGGAAACGACAGTACGAAAAAAACTAGAAATAAGCCTCACCTGAGCAATTCTAAAACACAAAAGCAAAACATTCCCACAGCTGTGTGTGCGCCAAACAACACTGACGATTCCTGTTTTAGCGCACTTCATCACGTGCGAGCGCTCTTCCCCGGTGGTACGCACCGCCCGTCGCACTGAAAACGATCCGGTTACATGCGACACCAGCTGACCCTGAACCAACCCTGGTGTAGCTCGTGGTGTCCTGTGCCCCCGGGAGAAAAGGAAGACCCTACCCTCGGGTAACGCGTACGACGTTGTCGCACCTGCGCCGCCACACCTTCCGCCGTCTTCCGCGTTCTCAGACGCGTCCCAATTTGCCTACACACAAGACCCCGCGGGCCGCCTGTTCATTCATGCTTTCCGCACGCAAGCTCAACAATCAGGCGCACCGTTCCGCTGACCTTACAAGGCCCCTGCACTACCTCGTCCTGCTCCGAAACGGCACTGCACTCTACAGCCTGGCTCGATCTCTGTACCTGCTGATTTACCAGAGGCTCTTCGCGCTCATCCGCGGACTCTATTTCTGTGCCCGGGGCGGTGCTACTCTCAACACTTGCTTGTACTGCCTCTGCAACAGACAGCGGTACATTATCCGCCTCCACAGGACGAAAAACAGAATCTAGGGCAGCTATCTCATGGGATCGCTTGATCTCTTCCGTCGCAGTAGGTACAGTAAGGGGCTGCACAACGAGTGGGGTGGTCCCTGCCAACTCCTCCACCTTCTCACGCTCCTTATCACGAGGCGCTCGAAACGCTCATGACGGAACGAACACTGTGCAAACCCTAACAGCCTTTAGGGTATCGTCTGCGAATTGATTTGCTCTACGAAACATCGCTTTCTCGATAGAGATCTCGGCTCTTCCTAGAGCTAACTGAGCGCTAAGCTCCTCATTCGCCCATTCCGACGGGCGAATGAGGAGCCTCTCGTAGTGCAGCTCTCGCCCGTTCTCGATCGCCCCGCTGACGCCGTGTGCTGCCTCACAAAGTGCAGCTGTCTCCCGTTGTCGATCGAGGTCGTCCTCACTGCTGCAGTCTGGATGGTCTGCTTCCCGGGATCTCTCACCAAGATGTCACCCTGGACCCTACCTTGGTGTCCCCGCTGTACCCTAGAGCGTCTGCTTCCTAAAGCCTCATACCAGGATGTCGCTTCAACAATACAGTAGCCTCCCCGTCGTCCACCGAAAATCATGTCGACCCTTCCTGGTCACGGCACTAATTAAAATAGGTGGATCGGTTGCCGAAGTTGATGATCAATGCGATTATCCGATGAACGACGACTTGCTGGCTCGTTGGCTTTAAGAGTGAGGGTGCCTCATTGATTAGCCCACACTAGGCCACCGATTGCCCACCACGATAAACTAAGCTAAGTAGGTTCAAAATAGTCACGTGATTCACCTCTCTCGCCCTCATACTGAAACCCAAAGGTATCCCGCGAAACACAAATATAACTGAAAGGACCATCAACAAACATAAAGCAGACCTAACAACAGGAATCGGCTCTCGGGCGATTCGTCTCAAAGTATTGTCATACTATGCACGCCTATGTTTGCGTTCCGCGCCGCCAGGATTCTTTTCCTTTGTTAACACCTGGAGCGCCTAACAAAGCTTGGTCGTTTACCTATTGACGCATACCAGCCGCGGCGTCGCCAGTTTCAGACTCGTTCCGAACGAAACTTTGCCTAGTAACTTTGAGCAGCGCAACTATCACAGACAGAACGTCTGGTAACCTCTTCCTAACTTTGACTCAACGTATGACCCCTCAATCGACCTTTAGCTCCCGTTCCCTTCGTTTATTCTCGCAGGGAAGTCCTTCGAAAGCTTGCATCGTTTTCATGTATAATGGAGTGACCGACGCGTTTGTATGCATCGTCCCCAGGCCTGGTCATCTTGTGGACACAAAAGCGTTGCGAATAACAAAGAAGCCTCTGTGGTTTCTCCCTACGCTCCTCGCGCCTAACTGAGCTCGCCGGGCGGGAAAACACACACAATACAGGTAAACAAGCTAACCCCAGCGGAATATATCTAAATTTCGGGCGGTTTAAATGAGGGACCCGAACTTAATAGATGCCATCAACAATATCATTAATGAAGAGGAAAAAACAAGCAGTGGTACTAGCACGGAGCCCTGGGGAATGCCAGAGTGAAAAAGCTGACTATTTAAGCAGCGGTCAGCAAAGACAAAAAATTGTTCACGTTTTATTAGATATGCATAAATCTAGTTAACTACTTGAGAATTATTGATTAGTCTACCTATTTTATACAAATATTTTGTGTGGGAATCCTTGTGAAAGGCTTTAAAAGTTCATAAAAAATGTCGGTATGTTTTCTACTATTCCTTGATTTGGCAAAGTCATGTAATGTTTTAGCTAAGTGACTGCTGGTCGAGTAACCTTTTCTAAAACCATGCTGGCATTTTGTTAAAACGGTATAGTTGTCCAGAAATTTTTAGATGTGATTGTAAATAATATGTTCGAGAATCTTGCATACGGTACATGTTTATGAGATTGGGCGATAGTTTTTAATGCGCTTCTTATTTCCGGTCTTGTGAACTGGTTTCACTAACGTTCTCCAGTCTCTTGGCATTTCCACTTCTTGTATATACTTGGGAAAAAATAACATGAAGATATTTTGACACCCACTCAGCGTACCTCTTCAGGAAGCTATTCGGAATATCATCGGGCCCTGATGATTTTTTGACATAAAGCCGAAGATTACCTATACCACATTCCGTAACAATGACATTAGACATCGGTGGTAAGGATGTATGAAATACAGGTGATGTACCATTATCTTGGGTAAATACTAAGTTAAAACGGTTGTTAAAGGCATGGGCAATTTTTGTACTATCGTGAGTAAGGCAGCCATCAACTTCCCATTCAGTGGAGCACGCAGAAATTGAACGCCACAATTTCTCGGAAGACGTAGTCATAGAGGTTGGTATAGATTCACCATAATAGCACCTTTATCAGTAGCTACTTGGTCTTTATTTTTGTTAAGATACATTCGGTATTTCCTGCTTATTGAACAATTAACTGGTGTTTGTTACCCTTTTCTTTAAGCGCTGAAGTCGCCTTTTCAATTGAAATATCTCCCTCGAAATCCATTGTTTCGTACTTTTACATTCTTTATGTAATCATGGGCACACAACTCTTGATGCATTCATTCACGATCTGTATATATCTGTCCCAAAGGTGGTGTACATAACAAGTGCTATTGCGGAAATCATCGTAATTAAGGAAAGCAGGTGAATTATAGACACACCATCATCGAGAAAGAAGTTAAGAAACTACAAAATTGTACGAATATTGTTTATAGAGGTACCAGCTACGGTAAATAACACGACTTTCTGGTCTGAAATTCCCGGAACTACTTCGCAGTAACTTTTGGCAGTAATGAATACACTTACTAGTGAGAGATCTAGTAGTTATTTGCGATTTTCTTGAATTCTAGTGAAGTCTGCTACAATTAGTAGTAAGAAGTAAGTCATAAGTGAACGCAATGTTTGGCATTGCTTATGCCAAGTGATCATTCTGATTACTGAGCGAGAAACTCGGCCAGTTTATATTCGGCAAGTTGAAATCTCTAGTCAGAATAACTTTGTCACCAGGTTTGGTATTCGAATGTGGATACTTTTTTAATCATTCCAACATATCAATAGACCAGTTAGGGGTCTCTACATGACTGCTACTACATATTTAACCTTATCGTGGTACGCTTTGCAGAATATGCCCTCAACGTCCGTCAAGTCAGGCAGTCTCACTGTAAGCAAAAATTTTTGAAAAGAATGCATACACGTCCTCCTGTACTGCCTCGATCTTTTCGAATTACAGTATATCCGGCAGGAGCGTATTCGCTGCCGTATATTGATTCATGTAGCCAAGCCTCAGTGAGAACTCCCATGTCGCCTTTTGCTCGTTCCAAACAAAGGTTACACTGTCTACGCTTAAATTGTCGTAGAGTAATTTAACCTCAGCGCCTTCTGTTTCTTGAGCTGCACTCTTGCATAACTGTTTGCCGATTTCCCGAATTCCCTTAGAGAAGTCATGAGAGAGGGAAAAGTTGGTGTCTTTTAGTTTGGGAGAATGCTTTAGTACTGCGATTTTTTCACGGTTGTCAACGTCAAAGTTTTTCGTCCAAGCCTGTGACACCTGTCGATACCGTTCACTGTTACACCTAGTATTCAACGAAAAATGGTATCTTTGACTGTCGCCTCCGTTTCTCGTATGTCTTTTTGTTAGGCTCCTCTAAACCATAAACGATTAGGTTGTTTTGACGTCCCCTATTTTCAAAATCATCAACCTTCTACATCATCTCTGAAATCTGTTCATCAAACTTAGACACTGAGGTTTCCAGAACTTTCACTTTATGAGTTACAGCATTGAGTTACTGCATTTAGGTCAGTCAACTGTTTTTAAACTCTATGCAGGTGGTCTGTTAAAGAGTAAAGCTTATCTTCGGTTTTATTCTGCGGGGCGAGTACGGCTTCAATTGTGGCAGTCATTTTACTCTGCTCCTCTAGCAGTTCTGAAAAATTTCTCTATCTGTTTTTGAAGGTCCTCGATTAGCCTCTATGTCGCCACAAGACAGAGTGATCAGAGAGACAAAGAACGTAACGAAAAATGCACTAAACACGAAGTGGGCATAGCAGCAGAATCAGAAAACTGTCATCACTCCGATAACATTTCGTATGGGTGGTATTCAATGAAAAGTTACGCGGGCGATTTCTCCGCCTGGCAACACTGCATACCGCCATGTGGGTGGCCACTGTGCCAGCGCATGCCCTTTGCGCCCGAATCTCGAAGAAAGAAAAACACCAGCGTACATCGTCTGCTGCGTTTCAGCCCGATTATCGGTAGTGGCGTCAACATATATGATATTAATCGCACTCACATGGAGTGCTGGCGCTCTACCTACCCTCGAACACTTCGAATCCACGGAGGATGAAACCGCGGCGGCCAATGGCGCGTACAAGCAGCGTAAGTCCGACGCAGCAGTTGGCTGCCACCGCGGATGTCGACGCAAGTGCACCCGCACCGTATCCAGCACTTTATGTCTGGTACGAGCCCTCTAATACGTGGTTGAGTGCTAAAACCGAATAATGTCTTTGGAGAAATGGAGCACGTGTACACCGATTTAGCGCTGGCTTTCTCGTGTGCTATGAGCTATATGTTTCACACTTAGCAAAACAACTCACATCTGACGTTGCAGCGCGGGGACTGGTAATCAGCCGATATGCGGCGGCTACTTCATACGCGTCTGGCGATAGGTAGATCGCACTGTGCTGCACTCAACAGCACTTTGCGTCGAGGTATTACTTTGCGTTCAGTGGACAACAATTTGGAAATGATGCAGTTCCTGCAATCACACGGACCACTGCGCTCACGTTGCAATCTTTGTGCCACGGCCGACTCGCACTCGCTCATAGGTGTGCGCGGATGCTGGGGTTTGAATTGCATACAAGGTCGTCGCACTCAGGAGCGGAATCATGACTTTTCGCGTAACCAACGCTATCGCAGTACAACTGACTATGGAATTACTCGCAAACGCCTTGCACGGAAACACAAGGTCACGTCGCGGCCCGCGGCCTGCCTGGCCGCCATGAAGGCATGAGGAAGAAGAGGGGTGCCTGATCTGGGGGCCGTGCGCACAACGTCGCCTTGGCAACAGACGCTTGGCCACAGATATGGCGGCGCACTCGCATGGCTGCCTGCCAGAATCCACGCAATTGAATGCCGGCTATATCGATAATCACTAACCTGCAGCACGTAGCAAAACGGCACAAAGAAGATGAATCATCGCAGGAGTAAAGATGGTTGCGGTTAGTTTCACCGAAGTCCGGTGTCGATCTTGAACCCAATCGCCCGGGGTCCGGTTGATTTGGCAGGAGGCGGGCAGGGCGATGGTGTTGAAGTTCTTGGAGACGGCGGTCGACTTGACGAACTCGAGGCGTTGGGGTTGATTAAGTGAAACGACGAGTTTATATACAGGTATTAAGAGTAGGAAAACTGGGTACATGAGTGATAAAGGAAATACTTCAAACTTCAGCTAGACGCTAGCTCCGAGTGCGCACAAATCACTCGATCTCCTCAACTTCGTCTAACTCTTCTATTCTCGGAGCGTACACAAACCGCTCTAGAAACCACGGCCGAGACTCTGTCTCGCCGCAAGATCCGTCTAGAGTTGCCCGGTACAGCGCTGTTACCTAAACCTCCGACGCGATTTTAACCTCTAACCTAGGAGGCTCACAAATCCCAACCTACCTTGGACGGTCGAGACTCCTTGTCCCGCCGGGAACTGCCCAGCTCGGCGCTCAGAAAAGAACGATTTCTAACGGCCAAGTTCGGCCTTATAACACCTCGAGATCGCACTCTCTCGGGAACGCCCCTGTAGCGTTCATACACGCGTAAGGGAGTGCCAAAATTCACGTATACTGCTGTCGCTCAGCACACGACAGAATATTCAATGAGGCCCCGCCGTCTTTGGGTCAACGGCCCATTCGCGGACGAGGAAGAGCGCGCGACCCCACGGGGTGAGGGCTAAAGGCGGCGACAGTGCACAGTGCCGGCCGGGGCGCGTTAACAATGGTGTCTCGCGCGGCGCGGGCTTCTACGCCAGTAATCCCACCACCTCCGCGAGTCACGCCTATGGCGCCCAGAATCCGGCGGCGTCGTTTGCTTTCTCAATGGTGGATTATGCCCGTTGCATTCGGTGGGCCGGACAATCCGTCTCCCGTGCGCGCCGTGACGAATTGGCGACGGCTGCAGCGTAGAGTCCACCGTGCTGAGCCACCAGACAGAGTGGCGGGTTCTCACGCACCGCCAGGGGCTCGGGCGCTTGGCCGCTGATCTCATAAGTGGACCTTACAACTCCCCCCTTTAAGAGGGTTACTGGACCTCTTGGTTCAGCCAACCCAAAACAATTAAAAAGGGCCACTCGTTTCATCTCTCCTTCAGCCATAAAAGCTGAAGAAACAAGAAAACACGTCGTAGGAGCCAGGTATAACCACAAATGAGCCCCCTTGCATTTCTGCAGCTGATCCGAACCCTCTCTCACCTAAACTACAAACGCCACCTATTTACCAGCCGTTCAACAGGGACGGAATACTCTAGCAAACCGGAAACATGAAAAAAAATGCTAAAAACGCTAAGTGCGAGCAAAAAAAATTGAGGCGTGTCTCTGGGGGGCGTAAACGCCACGACATTGAGACAACTCAACCTATAACACTAATGTGCGCTATAACTGCAAACACGCACAAACATCCCGGCACTCGACAACAAGAACAAAAAGAATAAGGACTATCAAACAACATGGGCAATTTTGCAGTCAACGAAAATAAAACGTTAAGAAAGTTTGCATTGTCACTATGCGCACGCACGCAAATGTCCTCCTTGACGGCGTAGCCTGATAACGTTCCTTCAAGAATGTTCAGCGGTGCTTTCGCTCACTTGCGGCGCACAGAATGTTCAGTTCAGTGCGCGGATCGATCAATTTTGTGCACAGATCGATCACCAGAGGCATCTCGTCACGCACAGCCACGGCACACACACACACACGCACACACCACCACCACCGAAAAAGGACGGGTGAACGGGAACGTTCAAGTCCGTCGTGGCGGTGATAAGGCAGGGAGGCAATTCAATAATAGCTTCCCCAAGCAACATTCCGAAAATAGGGTAGTGCATTCGGGTATTTCCAACCCCTCTGCAGATGATCCGGACCGTGTAGCGTTGCAATGTCAACGCAAGTCTCGACGATTTAACCCCATCAGGCGAACACAACTTCGTGGAAGACGGAGAGGTATCACAAAATGCGACACCGCTACCTGCCCCATAGGCCACGCGGCCATGCCTCTCCAATGCCCCAACGTACGGCAATGCTGCGTGCTGGCACTGTGACCGAAGAGAGAGAGAGAGAGAGAGATGAATCTTTATTCTGCAGCTCAAATCCGAGCCGCGGAGTTATGAGTGCTCGAAAGGAAGGGGGTGTCCCATGGTCCTCCGACGGTAATGGGCTTGGCAGAGGTGCACAAAGAGTTTCAATATGGGCAGCCAAGAGGGACCACAGGGCTGGCCGTAGGATTTCAGGGGGAGCGGCCAAGCTAGACCACGAGTGGGGAATATCAGGGGGGAAGGGGTTGGTCGAAAGAAATGTGGAAGACGAGGTCGCCCGTACACAGCGCCAATATGTATGTTCATTGTCCGGATAGCCACCGCATACCTGACAGTGCGGACGGCCTGGTGACTTTTGTATGTAGTAGGGGAACAGATCACAGGGGAGGGACAATGTCTGCGCCTGTCTAATCTATATGGCGTGTCTCCGCACATAAATTTAGATGGGGAGGGATGTACCATTCTTGCTTTGCGGAGGTTGCCGAGATGTTCGCGGCGCCTTTTATGGTTCATTGCTCTATCTTCTTTTGGAATGTATTCTTCAGGCCACGGCTGAGGGCTGCCCGGGAAATGAGCGTCGCGGGCCAGAGCGTGAGCTCGTTCATTACCCTCTATGCCTTTGTGGCCAGGGATCCATTCGAGGAAAACGTGTAGGTGGGGATGAGCGTGCATGTATGTTGTCAGGCTAGTGTGGACAGGGGATGGAATGTCATTCGAGGCGAAGCTTCGTAGTGCTCCCTGACTGTCTGTGCGGACTGTAATGTGTGTGGTCCGATGCTGGTGACGTGTAATGGATTCTGCGATGGCTTGAGTCTCTGTAGCTGTGGGCGAGGGGACGTAGACGTGATTCCGTACGTGAGCTGTGCAGGGGCCAACCGATGCCGTAGTCGTTGTATGATCCACAAAACGGGCGTCCGTGTCGTAGGTGTCATGGATTGGTTCGGGCAGATGTTGAGCGCGAGATGCTCTACGTTCTTGATCTGTGGCTCGACTCATGTGTTTTGGTATGGGTAGCACAGTGATTCTTGGTATGCTTTCCCAGGGTGGCGGCGAGGGAGTGATGGGTGGGAGGTGGTCGGTGGAATACCTGAGGGCGCGAAGTATCTCCCGCCCTTGCATTGAAGTTGTGAGTCGGTGGTGCTGAGCTTCATGATAAACTTAGGCTTTTTCTTCAAGAGTGTTGTGGAGGGTGGCGTCATTAATTAATGCCGTGGGAGCATAGAGAGGCACTCCCATTTCTATGCGGATGCATTTTCTGATAGCTGTTTCGATTTTGTTGGCTTGTGTCTTGGTAACGCGCTGAAAAGGGTATGCATACGTGACGCGTGAGAACACGAGGGCTTCCACTACTTTGCGTAATTCGTGTTCTTGGAGGCCTTGATGTTGTCGCGTCACGCGGCGGAGCATTTGGTGAATTTGGTTAATTTGAGCAACGATGGATTTGACCCATTCTGTACTTTTATCGTCTTGCTGGAGGATGAACCCCAGGACCTTGATGTGGCTACGGCGAGGGATGGGCAAGTTGTTTACAGTAAGAGTAATTAGGTTGCGATATTGGTTATTTTTGAGAATTTTGAGAACTAAGAATTGCAGTCAGCCGCAATTTAAAAACGATAAGCTATGCATTTACGATAGTTTTTCAATACATTATTGTTGCTGTCGGCGTCGGTCTTCTACTTTTGCGTTGTCTTCGGTACTACACTGCCAGTGCACCTTATTTGAGCTCTGTCGCGTCGCTTATCCCACATCAACATTATAAAATCTTTTATTTTTCTGTCCTAAATAACAATGGCGTCGTCTCGCCTGGCTGATCGAGGACTTCTCCCTAAAAGGGTAGTGTGATTACATTAAGGAGGGAGTCCTAAGAGTGTGAAGAGAAAGTCGGTGGCTCTTACTACTTAAAAGTACCATCACATACCTTTCTTTTTAAGTGTGTTTTTCCAGTGAAAAGCAAGTATGTGGGAAACGCGCAAGTATCACTGGAGGATTGCCCACGCTCCCTGCGCAAAATGGCGCGGCAAGCTACTGGACGCGAAGGACAAGCTCTCAAAAGAAAATTACCCTGGAGCCGTTTACAAGATCACGTGCGACGACTGCAACTACGTGTACATCTGCGAAACCGGAAAGTTCCCGAGTCACCTAAAGGAACATCAACGCGACGCAAAATAAAAACAACATCATCGCGAATGCACTCGGAGAACACCTGAATGCTCATAATCACAACATTGAGTGCCCAGGTGGTCAAAAATAATCCGGAGTAGTCCACTACGGCGCACCTAATCACGTGCGTTGCGTCGGCGCGTTAAACCCTACAATCAATCATATCAAACAACATTGAGTAGGACATACTCCCAATCGTAGCACAACGAAGACACGCAAATACCAGGTCTGTCGAGAAATCGCTTATGATGCAAATGAAATGAGGTACGATAGAGAGGATATAATGCACGATCATTACGACACTATCTAAGATCTACGATCTATGATCTACGCACGATCATTACGACCCATTTCGCGAGCATGAAAACCACGGCGACCTATTACCTCGCCTTCTTGGGATAATAGAGTTTCTTAGTAAGTACACCAGAGGCAAAACCGCGCTGGAAATTTTTGTAGGCACCCGCGGGGGGGGAGGGAGGATGGGTAGACCAGTGCTGCTGCCTTCCCATGTTTATGGAATTCTTAAGCGTCTTTTTCTTTTATTTGCATTCTTCACTGTTCTTTACTATGTCTACGAGTAGCCGAAATTGTCGCAACTCGCTTCGGGTCTCTCGCTTTGCTTGTAAGCAGGAAATTTGCTCAATTTGTTCATGCTAAGACAGCTATGCTTCATCATAAGAAAGTGGGAGGGCTAGTGCTGGTAAGCGACCATCGGTACATATTTACATAAGCACAAACCCACAATGTAGATACCTAATTTGCAGTAAGGAGAGTCCGCTTCCCTCTTCTTTTTTGCAATAGCAGTACATGTGTTAACACCGCCTGGGCATCTTCATTCAGCGGGTAAGTATTCACCGCGAAATCTGTGGCAGACAGTCTGTGCACCGGTTCAACGCGAAGGCTTTGTTTTTGTGGGTACTGGCATGAAACCTTTTGGAGATTTTAAAACAATATAATATTCGAAATTTTAGCAAAATGAAAGTCTTCCATGAGTATTCTCCCAAAAGTTTACATGATTGTTAACTACCTGCTTGGTCTGCGGAATATTAGGCATAACCATTTCGGCAGACTCTCAGTAAAAGGAATACATTTTACATTCAATTTTCTTAGCTTTAAAAGAGCGCGTTTTATTTTATACTTATACAATTTCACAGTTTGCGTTTTTTGTGGAACTGTATATGAATTTCCGGCCACTAAAACGATTGAATTCAAGCCCATGATGAAATTTAGGGGAGCGTACGGTTGATTACGGCCCAAGTCAACACAGACCGGCTTGATGTGAGCCTTTTAGACGCTAGCGCCAGATTCCTCTCTAGTGTATATTGCAAGAAACATCAAGTATCCCGTATGGAATCCGAAAACTCAGAATTGGCGATTTCACCTGGTCAGTGACCACGCCTTCGTTATCAACATAAGACCTTACCAGATAGACCTACGTCCTACCCTGTACTACGTAAAAACAAGGAATTGTGTTGGTAAGGGAAAGCGGACGCTTGCGCAAATTTTAGCCGCATGGCTTTTTGGCGTTGTGTCCCTTGAGTCGGCTATCCCTCCAGGGCCAAATTCTTCAAAACAAAGTGTGCTTGAATCCTCTGTCATAGGAATCGGTAAAACACGAAAGTGCATTGTGCAGCGAAATCGGCAGCTGAGCGTGATTTCCGGTCGGCGGCTGTCTTGTAGGTGTGTTTAGCGAGCGATGTCCTGCTGGCGGGTCGCTTTGGTAAAGGTGTACTGGCGTCATTTACGTGCCGAATATGACGGTAGTAAAATCTTGGGGTATCGCGGTATAAAACCCTTTTGTGTTAAAATACAAACCGCAAAAACGAGGACCTAAGTATAGCGTGCTCTTTAGTACTATAGGTTGCTTCTCCGCAAGAACACCCTATGTGCAGGGGTGCACCCTTTACAGGCCGCGTGCTTCGTTGTACTGTCGTCACGTCCGTGACGTATATGACGTCACCGAAGTGTTTGCGTATCCAGAAATAAAACACTTTCGTTGTTTTGAAGCGACGTTGTTTTGAAGCGACACAGCAGCGCCATCCCAGTTCATGTGTTTTTTTATTTGGGCGTAAGTTTGAGGGGCGCGAAAAAGAGAAGTAGACTGGGAGTGCCAGGAGTTGAACTGCAATAAGAGCACAAAGCAACGCGCACTGGCCGCGTCGTTTGGCGCGTCGCTTTGCGCTTACGTTGCGTGGAAACTCCCGGCATTTCCCGTGCGCTTCTCCGCCTTTTCTTTACCCCCAAAGCGACGCCAAAACCCGAGAACACGTGCGTTTGCATAGTGCTACCACATCACTTCAAAACAACGCCCCTTTTTTGAAGAATTCGGTTCCAGATCGCTACTTCCAGATCGCAACTAAACCGCGTTGACAGTTTCGCTCTAAACAACAGCAAGCCGTAGTACTTACTCTCAACTATAACTGCCGAGGTATGGTATTAGTAAATCTTCTCACGATATGAATTACGCTACGTACACGTACTTCTGGAGCGTTGATTACTGAACTGAATGCAATTTTTGATGTTTCAAATAACCTGTTTCGCGTGTACAATTCAATAAAAAAAAATAACCACAAAGAACCGCACACAGCACGTCACTGTTCAAGTGGCACATCATTTTCATGGATGCCATTTTATTTTCATGACTCCATCAGCGCCTTTTAGACACGCGCTGTTACTACTCACTCCAGTAGTCTTTGAAGTAAATGCTGCGGTTGGGAGTTTAAGATTAGTGCTGCATAGGATTAGTACTTTTCTAAGATCGGAGATTCTGTTCCGGCGTTGCTTGAAGCGTGGCAGTGCATTCGAAATGAAGTCTTAGTATTAGCTTTTCGGCTCCGTTGAAAGACACGTGCCGAAAGACTTTCTTTTAGTAGCTTCTAATTATCCTGGCGGAGTTACCGCTTCCCTAATATGTGTGCTTCATGCAAGTTACACTAAGGAGACTTGCATACGGCTGCAGGGGCACGTGTACAAAAGCATGCTGGCAGGCTAATCTTTTGTAATAGGAGAAGCTGTAGGCACGGCTCAGCTTAGGTTTATTACCGTAGGAATAAAGCAAACAGGACGAATAATAAACTTCGGCACGTGGCACTTATCGATCGCAACCAAGCTTTTGATTCCGTAAAAATTTGCGGACACAATAATACAGGCATTGTCAAATACCATAATTAGTGCTTGTTCGCGGTTTTCGAAAGGAATACGAACACATATAAGAGCCGGGAAATTTTAAGCGAAGCTCTCTACGCCTCAGTGATGGGGACCGTTACGTCGCAAGTAGCACAGCAGAAAAGCCAACATTAAACCAATGGTTTCACAAAATGATGATGTTGATAACCAACGGCACATCAAAAGCCTCAATCAAATACCCTTTTTGCAATTGCAATTGAACTTGAGTACCCCGCGTTATGAGGTTGTTTGTCCATTTGTACCATTCAGATACTTTCGAAGCAGTTTGAATTTAAAGCGAAGCTTTCGAGGTCACATTGGTGGCTGCCGTCCTCTCACCAAATGTGCCCCCCAAATTTCAAAAACATTGCAATGACGAATCCCTCTGGAGAAAGCTGAGGGTCTCAACCATCGTTGTTGTTATATCACGGGGCGTTAGTGTTTTTAATGACAAGAGTGAAAAGATTGTTATTCTCAAAAAATTCAAATAAAGAGACAGTCCTATCAAAATTTATAAAACATTTCTACAAAGCTCGTATACTATGCTTGTCTTTTGGAAGTTCGAAGTACGACTGAGTAATAATTTTTTCGCCCTTCTGAAGAAAATATCCATAGCGCTTCATATAGCCATCAGTCTTAGGCCTTAGTGTAAGCCTAGAAAAATATATGTAATCGTGATAACAGGAAAAAAACGCGGCCATTCACATTTTGTTGCCCAACAGTACTTTCAGTGTCTTCAGCAATGAATGTAGTTGTTCTGAAATAGCACTACGTCCAAGAATCACAAAAATAGGAGGTGAATATCACCACCAGACGGGGTTCACCACAAAAAGTTCATCCGGGCGCTTAAGACCGTTCACGCGTCTTTTCAGAAAAGAAATAAAGGAATAAATAAAACACAGATATGGAGTTTGTACAAAATTATTATGGTTGTCAAGTCGTTGGGGCGCTTTTTGTTATCTAGATGTTCTTCTGGGGACTTGCAGCTGCTTAGAAGGTGTACACGATGGTTCAGCTTCTCCTGGCACTGCGCCAGAGCTCTTCACAGGCCAGTCTTCATCAGAGCAATGAAAGGCTCCGTAGTTAAAAGCAAAAACTGTCCATTACGCCGCAATACGTTGCCGTCTTTCGTTAGGGCGTGGTATGACTTTGGTGGCGTCAGAGTGGCTACCTTGTGTTTTGTTGTCCAGTCCTTACCACAGATGAGGACCACTTGCCCTTTGGCCAGTGCCTGAAGGGCACTGACCAATAGTCATGTTTTACGTTAGTGCGGCCATGTGTGCTACCTCGATATCGGGCACGGGCTTCGGTTGATGTCGGCCGTGAAGCAGCTGCTTTGGTGACCTACCGTCATCCAAAGAGCTAGACCTGTACTTCGGTAAACCAGGCCCAATATTTTACTTTCGGGCGTGGTCGATTTTAAAATTATTTCACTACTTGCACTCCATTCCCTTCTAGACAACTTTATGACAGGAATATCGTACCTTCATGGAGTGTCCTTGAAATAAAACTTCATATAGAAAACGGCAAATTCAGGGCTAGCAAGCTCCGGTCCATTGACGGCGAACTCTTGCCGTTGGTATGCCATATCGTGTGAAAATCCGCTCGACGTTTGAGCAACTGCAGAGGCTGATGCGTCGGCCGATGACGCCACCTTCTGAAAATTTTTTAGCACTATCTATGCGCTCTGGAATGCTATGGCAGCATATTGAAAAATATCTGCACCTATCCTGAACCCGGCATGCTCTAGTGCGGATTAGATCCTAAGAGGTCCACTTCCCTGTTTGCAAGCGCACTTTCTGCAAGCTCCGCACTTCTTGACAGGCTCGTGGATGTCTGTGCCAAATTCTAGCCACAAAACGGAACGGTGGGCTCGATAGCTGCGTTTGCTTATTGCTTAGGCCCCTCATAAATTTTTCCCAAAAACGCAAGGCGCAGGCTTTTTAATATTCCGGTATTCTATACATTAAAAGGTAGAACAGACAACTGTCCAGTGAAGGACTGTCTACTTCGACATGTTGCTGGTTTAGAGAACACTAATCAGGGCAGCGTTCGAAGAGACGTTATGCTGATCAGCGATGGAATACTCGTTAAACAGAACACCAGAGGAGAAATTGGTCGCTAGAGCAACATTCATGTGTTCATAGGCTTCGGGTCGTTTGAATAAATTACGGCCGTTAAACTTTCCAAGAATAAAGTATGAAATGACCACAGTGGCCATATTTCATCTTGTAAAATACACTGTACATGGGGTGAGTAGTCCATTTAAAAGGCTCTCCTGACAAAGAAATGACTCACATTACTGTTACCCTTGCAGCACTGCACAAAACGCCAAATACTTTCAAAAATTTGTGACATCTGACAATTTTTCGCATTACGGGCCTATCCCTATTATTGCAAGCTCCCGGCTGTTTAAAACAGCTCAAAGTAGTTTGGCACTTTTATGCCCTAACCTATGAATGCTTTCATAATGCATATAAATTGTCTTTATTGGCCAGGACCGTTCCATAGTAGGGGCCAGTTATACATGTTAATGACAAAACAAATGATGCGAACTCTGGTAGTACGCAGTCAGTAGCGCGCACAATACAGACGTCCATGTGCAGGTCCCTATGTGTCTTCAGTAGGTCGTGCGTCAGTTCTGCGTCCCAACTGAACGTTGGCTGCGCAATTTTACTGAAAACACACGTTTCTATATTCTGAGATTGCTTTTTCTTTGACATACAAGCAAGGTGTGAAGTCCCCCTCAAAACCTTCATCTTCGGAACACAACAAGTAGAACGACAAAAGAAACATTCATCGTTTCAACAAAAGCAACTCTTTCTAAACCACTGGTATATTTGTAGAGGAAGCCACTCGGCACCCCTGCGGAAGCGGCTCTCGCGAGACGGGGCTTTTCCTTTCTCTCCGGTCTGCCGCTGGCTTGACGACAGTGCGCCTTTGGGGAAGACGCGTACTGGCGACGTCGCCGATGGCTTACTGCTAGGGTCATTCCTGCGATCTCTTCAACGGTCGCCGTCGGGGGAGGCATAACTTGTCCGGCCGACTCCTGGCATTAGTCCTGGCGCCGTTGCTGCCTGCTCGTTTTAAGGGGCTTTTTCCTACTCTCTATTGAAGGACGCGGCGGTTCCCCTTCTTTCTTTCGTCGCGGGACGCTCTCAGCGTACCCATGTTTTGAAAATCAACAGTCTTGTCTTGAAACTGCGAACCAGCTCCACGTCTGCTTTCTCGCCACCTTCAGCAGCCGACGTTCAGGGCTGCTACAAAAGTGGTGACACGAACAACGCTTCAACGAACACGCCGCGATGAGCTCCGAAGACAACACCGCTACCTCGACGCCTGCATTCTTTTCCACAGAACTGAAGCTACCAAATGTTTGGCCTAACAATCCAAGAGTTTGGTTCAGCCAAGTGGAGGCCCGTTTTGAGATCCGGCACATCACCTCGCAGTCGACGAAGTGTCTTCACGTCGTCGCAGCACTGCCCCCAGAAATCACCGACGCTATCGACGGCATTTTAGTTTCACTCCCCCCCCCCCCCCCAACAAGGGGACCACAACACCCTCAAAAAGACGGTGTTGTACCGCATCGAGGCGCCTGAAGAAAGCAGACTTCAGCAGCTCCTATATCGGAAAGAGCT
This sequence comes from Haemaphysalis longicornis, assembly GCF_048455015.1. Taxonomy (NCBI): domain Eukaryota; kingdom Metazoa; phylum Arthropoda; class Arachnida; order Ixodida; family Ixodidae; genus Haemaphysalis; species Haemaphysalis longicornis. The sequence goes on from NW_027526361.1 coordinate 198,614,992, forward strand.
GGGCGACGAACGGCCTTTCCAACTGCTGCACCGGATGCGGCAACTACTCGGTGTGCACGCGTGTCAGGACGGCCAGCTCCCACTTCTTCGTGAACATTTTCTGCAGCGGCTGCCCCCGTCGATCCGCGTGGTTCTCGGGGGTTTAGATGAGACGTCCCTTGATCAACGGGCCCAACGTGCCGATCGCATCACGGCATACTCTACTCAAACCTTCACGCCCGTAGCTGCTGCATGAACACACGAACAACCAGGTCGACTGCCGCGAATTGAGAAGAAAGTGCAAAAACTTACCGAGACCATGCAGCAACTTTTGCTGTCTGGCACTCCCCAACAAGGCGAGCGACGACGCAACCGATCCCCTTCAAGACAGCCAAGCTCCTCCCAGAGAAGCCGGTTACGAGATAGACATGGCGGAGTTTGCTGGTGATGACCAGTGGGTATTAATGTGGTGAAGTAGATGATCTAGGGAGTTGCCCTCCAGGTTGGCCGGAAGCTTGTAAGTTACTTGGTCGGGTATGGGGGCGCTATTCGTCTTGTATTCTGAGAGACCTGATTCTAATTTGTAAATATGAAAGTCCCTGTCAAGTAGATCATTCGGCAGTATTGTGTATGAGGGCGGGGAAAAGTTCTAGCTGGTGTTGAGGTATCGATTTGTTAAGGTTTGTAGAAGGGCTTTTGGGGAACCTTGAAACGAATGTAAGGTCCAAATTATGCTTTCTTTTGGATTCACTCTGGGCAGTTAGGGGGCCGATCAGATGTCTAAGTAAGCGCCAAGTATTACGTGTGGTTAGGGTCCCTTGAAGACTATCGCATAGTTGAAGCCAATTGTCTTTCCAGAAGCCAGTGACGAGGTAGACAGGACGGAGTTTGCTGGTGCCACCGTCATTTCGGCACGGGTGCTAGCCGCTGCAATCAACCTTCCTCCCTTCTGGTAAACGCTCCGGCGAGTCGTTAACGGCGGCTTACGACATCAGCTGTCCACCGAGGCGCCTGTGCTTCGTAGTCGACCGCGTAAGCAACTCGCGCCTACTAGTCGTCACAGGAGCCGAAATCTCTATTGTCCCGGCCAACCCCGACGATTGCCGATGTAGCAAGAACATATCGTCGCTGCAGGCAGTGAACAACCTTGCCATCGCTACATATGGCTTCCGGTCGCTGACAATAGACGTTGGACTCAGGCGCCAGTTTCACTGAGTCGTTGTGGTGGCGGATGTTAATTTCGCCATACTCGGCGCAGACTTTCTGAGCCACTTCAACCTGGATGTAAGCGTACGTAACCGTTGCCTCA